>NC_059478.1:3939393-4242424 GCF_018139145.2 Gymnogyps californianus
GACAGTCCTCATTAAATAATTATTTACAAATGGTCATCAACGGCTGGATGGAGCAGGCAATCAAGATGCTACGGTTAAGCACTGTGTCAGCAGTACATAAAACTTCAAGGGGCAGCACTGATGGCCTGTCTGACCGACGCAGAATTAACACACAGGGCAGGCAGAGGCAGAAGGGACACAAGGCTGCCTGGTTTGGCAGGGGTTTGGTAGAACATGTCCCTTTGCTTTTGCTACACTCAGATGTTTACATATATTTGCAAAGAGTGCAAGCTTTCCATACCAGACAAGGAACCCTCCTAGCATATGAAATACCCACTTCCACCTGCCTCCCTCAGCAAAAAAACCTAGATGGAAGTCGCACTGTGACTAACATGAAAGTCAGATGCCAGCTTGGGAAAGAAGGGAGAGCCAGGAGAAAGCACCACCTAATCCCTACAGAGGCTTCAGAAACAAACATATACTCTCTCTTGCCAATGTGAAGTTGTGGTGACTGTAAAAATAGTTTTTCAGGTTGTTCTGGGTTCTACCTACCGGCCACAAATTATATGGAAGGTTTTGAGATCCACATCAGGATTAAAAAGATATTATAATAGTGCCAGTGCTTCACTAGGAAGATGTATATTGGCAAGGCCCTTCACAAAATTTCTACTTATTACATGCAAGAATTATCCATAGCAATTCACCACAGCCACCACCGTGTACCATCCAAGCAGCAATGGGATGCTCCAAGGGTTTTAAGTAAGTTAAGAATACCTTAACTGGTGCCAGAATTAAATCTGTACGTTCCTCACCTGCTTCACAAATTCAATCTATTTGAGATAACTTCTTTTAGTTTATTTCTTTCAAGAAGGCGTTAATACATTTTTTCAACTCCTAACAACAGGGAACACTGGAAGAAGAGATAACCTATTATTACTGACAGACAAGCAAGGAAAATTTTAGACATTGTGTCATGAGAAAGCTGAAAGCCCAAGAAAAATTTCTGCCTTGTCCACAGGGAGGTAACGAAAGGCGCCTCAGCGATGCTTTCCTCATCGCTGCAGCTAGCAGGATGGGAAAGAGCAGATCTTTTCCCCCACACAGCTAAGAAGAGCCGACAAAGGATGGCAATCTCCTCCGCGTGCTGCGCCTCAGGAGCCTCTGTGACGCTGACCTGCAAGTCTAGTCAAGCACAAAGCTGAGCCAATTCTGCGATGCTATGACTTGGCAGCTAGAAATGCCACTGCTCAGAAGGAAAAGCTGACTTGCTCAGGTGCTGAAGTCTCTCCGTTTTGAACGGCCAGCCAAGTTAATACACTTTGGCTCGCACTTTAAACACCTGCCAGTTGTGCAAACTTTTTCTTTGAGCTGAGAACACGATCTGCATTGCCTAAGCCATGAATCCTACTGAGAGGCTCAGCCCGAGCGGGACACGCAGTACTGTTCCAGCAAACATGAGCCCAAAATTCTCCTCCAGGCAAAAAGGCCCTGCCCTTTAAAAGCCAAGAACGGCTCCTCTGAAAATTACTTGTGCAGAACTATCTTCCAGTGTGTTAGTACTTAATCTCTAAAGAGGGAAATACAAATAGCACCACTATAAAGGCTTTCTTTTCATAAAGTTTTGACTAGGTGTTGCCTGGAGAATTTAGATGAAGAGAGCCTCAACCCCTACATCAGTGCAACTGCTGACAGATGCTCTGTAAATGCATAGCCCTCTCAATATGGCTGGACCTGAACTTTTACCAAAAAGATTTTTAGAACACCTTTTTTGGAAGACAATACTCATGGGCTTACAGAACGAGAGCCTTTAGTGCCAACCTCTTCACCAGCCGTAAAGCAAACTGCCTTTTATATTTTATAAGCTTGCAACAAGCTACACTAAGGGGATTATCACTATAATTTTTAATAAAATGTATAGAAGTTATTTCAATACTTCCTAGAGGCCAAAGGAATTAGTAAAGTAGGTCTAACATTAGCATGCTCTATTTCTCATTTCCACCTAAAACCAATTTTTATTTAAAACAGCTGTATCTACCGTGGCTAAGCCAGGATAAGAGAGGGCAGCCTGGGTACCAGACTTGTTCTGCATCAGTGGCAAAATATTAGCATCTCGAGAGAAAAGATGCATTGCCTGTTCCTTGAAGACTTTACTGAAGAGCCTTTGCTGGTGCTCAGAGACTCATAGTGGGCACAAATCGGAGTTCACTAATAACGGCAAGAGTTTCTGGCAGTGCAAATGGCTCCTTATATTGTCAAGCATCTTTTAACAAGCTTTTCTGTCCACATATTTTCTTGCACCACCTCATATTGAATTTGCATTAGAATGACTCATTCTGGTGCAAAAATACGTTGCCTGCCAGATAACTTGGTACAACTTGCTTACGCATTTTATCATTTCAAGAATATTCTGAAGTGCCTCCTTGCCCAGTTGGACTCAGCAGTTCAGTCTTCAAGTCAAGCTTCCCCAAGTTTGTTGGTCCAAAGCCAAACAAGCACAAACCACAGTTCAAAAAAAATTGTATTTCAAGCATCGCTGTTCGATGATGTATCATTTTGATATACTGTGATAGCTACTCTTCGTAATTTCCTAACCAAATATAAATTCAGCCCATGCTTTAGTTCAACTTGAAACTCAAATACAAAAGCCTTCCACTCAATTCAGTAAAATAGTTTGACAGCTAAAGGATTTTTCATTTTATTCAAATACTTGAAAAGCTTCAAAACTTTAAAAGACAGTAGTGAGGACTTTCTTTTGAAGTTATGAATGCATAACATATATTAAAATTTAAGTACCCACAGATGGCAAAGGAAACTTTTCTGCTCTTAGGAACCTGGCAGTATATAAAGTCAAGTTTTGCTCTAACTCAGGGGAACTCAGGCACTATGTTCAGCCTGGAATGAACCACCGGATTTAGCAAAGGATGACAAGACAGACGCATTTCGTTTTTCCATTTTCAAGTTTTTACCATTCTTGATCAATTTAGTTTTCCCTAAGCAGAAAAAGAAACCAAGTTGTTCCCCTTCAGCTGATAAACACTACAGAAGCCCCACAAATATAGGGATGATTGTCCCACACACATTTTAAAGTGTTTTAAACCATCACATTGAGAAGCTCAAAGGTGTATCAAAAAATCATGTAGTCCCACTCACACTTTCACACCAGGAGAGGTTTGCTTAATTTGCTCTTAAAATCCTACAAGAAAAGATCATGCAACCTCCCTGGTTAAGTATTCTATTGCTCAGTGATAGTCCAGAAGTTTTTTCCTGAAACACCGGCCTAAGGCCCCTCTGCTGCAAACCAAGTCCTCCCCACACACCCAGCTGCCATGCAGAGCTCCTGATCACCACCTTTGTGTAACAGCCACTGGGAAAACCAAAGACTTAAATGCATACTCTGAACCATCAGTTCTCTCATAGGCTAAAATGTCGACCTTCATAAATTAAGTTTTCTAATCCTCTTATTGCCACCTGACTTCGAACTCCATTCATGTATCACTAAACAAATGGATCTATTTTACTGTTGCCCCCAAAACGGCTCATCTCTGTTTCAATATATATTTTTCAGTTCTGTTATAATTCAAAGCATGCATAATAACAAATTTCCAGTTCTGCATACACCATGCGGCATCTGTAAGAGGGCAATATCAGTTCTACAGAAGCACAGTTTTGCTAACAAGCTTCATTATCAAGCACAGAAAAGCAAATAAAATTAAGCCCACGTTTTCAAAGCAGCAGTCTTGTGTTACCCAGCTAACACCCACTATTTCTGAAAGTCCAACAGGTCAAAGTCAAGCTTCACTTACACCACACTCCTCTCATTTACACAGCAAGGATGAGCCAGGCATGATCTGCTATGGCATGACAAGTTCTACAAAAAACGTGGAAAAACCCCGACCTCACACACACACAAAAAAAACCAAACAAAAAAACCCACGCTGAACACAGCACACTGCTTTCCACCATGCTTAAAGGGGAACTCCACTCAATTTTCCCCTGGCAGCCCTGAAGCATCAGCAGCTGTATCAGTTCCCTTATCAAATCTCAGTAACACAAACCCCCTGATAAGGAATTGAGGATTTTCTGTGCTAAAATGGGTAATGAGTCCAGGCAGCTGGGCATATAAAAGCAATCAGATTCCATTCGCTTGTTCTGTGAATACTCTACAAACTAAAAACCATATTAAATGGTCAGAGCAGTTTCACTCCAAGCAAGAATTTATATTGCTGCACTTCTGTTCCCCCGTGGTACGTGCAGAAATTGTACTGCAATGAAAAGTGCCCGCAGCCTAGCGAGCCTTAGCAGGAGGTGACTGATGTGAAGGCTCATCAAGGGCACTGCCAGAAACTACTACTTCTGAAAGGGAATAAAAACATATAGAACATATATAGAATAAGTGTAGGAAATCTTTCATTTTGGGTAGGGAAGGTAAATTTTCTATGCTACCATACTAAAAAGAAAGTCAAATACACTTAACACACTTAAAACAAATCATTACTACATTTTAATCATCCCAATACATGGCAAGGCTCACACCCAGAAGGAACTCCAAAGCAACACCCAGCAACTACTATTTTAGATTGTCCTCAAAGTAATAGTTAACTTCAACAAAAAATTATAATGGCTTAATACCTCAGTGGGTTTTTCGTTTGTTCGTATTTAAGTATACCTGTGCTGATTCAGGGCAGGGGAAAGCAGTAGAAAACACTAACAGCATGGGCATTGAATGTTCTACAGCAGATTTAGGGGAGTTGGGTTGCTCAGAAGCCCCTGAACACTGTACCCAAGACAGCATTCACATCTGGATTTCAGCGCTGAGCAAAAATTGCTGTCCGATATAAGCAGTTGACAGTTTTATGGGAAATAAGCATTCTTCCTTCCATTCCTAAAAGTAACCACTAACACTTGCTAAAATATAAAGCTTTATTAGCAGTTTTTAGAGACTCACTGGGCACTAATCCTTTACAGCTGGTATGCTTTGCTGAAGGTTGAATTTTGAAAGATATAGCAATAACTCTGACTTCCCTGAACTATTTTGTAGACAGCAACTCTATGACCTGCCAAAGGGAAATATTTTTATAGCAATTTAGGATTGTGCACAAACCTAGATTTTTATACCTGAATGACAGCACCAGGGAGCTTGTGGATAAACTTCATCTTTGATATTTCCTTCACCTATTAATACCACATCACCTGAATATAACAGGCTTCAGACAGCAACTCCAGTTAACAGCCTGACATCTTTTCCAGAAAGTGTAAGTGGATGGAGTCAGGATTTTGCTGCAGTATAGGGAGTCCGATATAGATTTTACTTATTTGAGTATAGACTTTACCTACTCACTTGTGCATCAGATATGTGCTGTTTAACAACTTTTTTTAAGCAGCTTTATCTTTATTGAACAAGTTCTTAATATTCCAACCTTGCGAGTGTTGCCACCTAATTTAAACGACTGTAGTTTTCATAAAGTGCTGGAATCACTTGCTTCAGGAGCTGGCAGGTTTTCATGATGTCAGCTCTTAATGACTTAGCAAGAGATCTTCAGGCTGTGAGTCATCAAGTTAAATGCTCCATGTGCCTTTTACAGTGAAAGGACAGTCTTCACAGACACGGTAATGAAAAACACCTTCAACAGTACCACCTTATTCTCAATTTTATGTGCTAACTAGTTTAAAGCTTATTATTCCTGCTACCAGCAGCTGAAGTCAGGATACAGCTCATTTCTTTGACCAGTGGCTTTATCAGATTATAGCCATAGATCAAAGCCACACAAACACTTAATTCAGCATCAGTGTAACTGTGCAAGTAAAAAAAAAAACAAAAAAAACCCACACCTTTGCAAGCAGATGCTAAAGCAAGGCAATCACCACCTGAATCCAAACCCTCTCCAGAGAGAATCCTGCTCTATTACCTTCTTGTTCCCACTTCAGCTGAGAGGGATGGTGAGAAATGAGGACACAGAATAGGATTTTTTTTAATCCCATCTTCCCCCTTTCTCCTAGTCCAGGCTCTATTAGAAGCAAGTCATAATAATCATCCTCAAAAAGCAACCACCAAAAGCAACTCTTCCAAGTTTGATCAGAACTGACAATCCTCCTCCCTAGATAAGAGTAAAAGTACCCTCGCAGTCAGCTTCATTCAAACTCATTTTTTTCTTCCAGTTTCATGGAAGTCAGTTCCTTTGTCTCAAGATTTGAAAAAGATGTGCCCAACAGGTAAAAGCTACCCTAAGGGAAGTTTATATGTGCTTACTCTCCGATTTAGTCTACAGGGAGGGAAATACAAGTCTCCTACCCTGCTCAGGCTTCTAGCATTCAACTGTCTCTACCGAAGTCTCTACTCTCCCTCTCGTTACAGCCTAGAGCTCACGTCAAGCACAGGAGCAAGTCTGAGCCTCGTCAGAAGAGCAGTGCTGCAAACATGAGTTAAATGCCTCAGAAATGGGATTCTGTCCGTAGGCAGTTGTTCAGGATCAGCAATATGCCTGTGTCTTTTCCACAGAGTTCTAAAATTTAAGTCAGGAGAGTAACCTGCAAACTAAATACCCAACAATCTGTATTTTTCAATTCAAACTTAGCTTGGAATAAATGCACAGTGTTAAGACTAGCTCAGGAAAGCTCAGCTGCGTTTTCCATAGTCACGGGTTTGTAAAGATATTTTTAAAATACTGACTACGCTGTTCTTTAACTTTCCATCTTGACCTACTAGTTATCTGGAATTTTACTGGAGCCATAAGGGAAAAAAACCTCTCAATGGATGTTGTCCATGAAAGAAAGGCACAAAAACTCCAGTCACCTTCACCTTGTTTACCTTCAAGGAGCTGACAGTGTAGCTCCACAGGTAACCCTGACAGTGTTTTCAGTATAGAAAAATTAGGAGCAAATTACCAAAGGATTAAAAACAATTTAATAACTATAAAAAAGGCACGTTCAGGAAATAACGAATGGATACTTAATATGTGTGGCATTTCAAGACATGGATATCTTTTCATATGTTAAGGAATACCTTTAAACGAAAGTTTTAATAGCAAATAGTCAACAAACGAATACTCTTACGGAATACTCTGCTTATCAGCCTCCATACAGTAACACATTTACTGCACTGCCTGACAACACGTCAGCTTTGCAGTTGACCTGAGAACAAGTCAAAGGCAAAAGGTTTAAGATAGAATACATAATCTATCTGTATATCTCCTTAATCTTTATACTATCCATTGGACAAGCTAGTTTCTCAAAACTAAAGCAATCTTAAAGGTGTGAGGGCACAAAAACTTCTTCAAGATTGCCTTCCAATCCACTCAACCATTGACAGCCCGCTCCCTTAAAAAGATACAAATCTCAGAGAGAAAAATCATAAAGCTCTGCTCGCTCGCTATTCACAATAAGGAACTTTTGTTAAGCACACAAAAGGGTTATTAGTTCTTGTGACTATGGTGCTAAGCGGGATGTAAGAAGTTTGCATCTGAACTACCTTACTTCCCATGGTAATTCCCACAAGGTTTTGAGACTGAGCAAGGAAAAGCAACAGAATTACTTTCTGAACAAAAAAACCAAAACAAAAAACCCCAACAAATTATGCCCTTGTAATATTACTATCTTTTGCTCTTTCAAATCCACCCTGATTAGAGTGCACACAATATCAGGTTTCAGTTGTGATAAATATATAGTAACACCAATACTCATTTGTTATATTACAGCTCCTGACCTGGTAAAATCTTCACTTGTGTTAAGGGCTGGAAACTGCAGACAATAGATGTTAAAATAAGTGAACATTATTTAACTTCTTTTAACAGCTCTTGCATTATGAAAACCATCTCCAGAATTATGGAAAATGCAGAAATCAGAGCACTGAGATCAGATTCAGACGGATATCATCACATCAGCTTCAGAAAGTTATGCTAGTTAAGTCAGCCTTGCAGAAGCCAGATCAGCTAAGGTCAGGCAGCAGATGCCAACCCTCCCTGGACATTGTACGAGCTCTCCCATGCAAGTGTACAGCATTCTATTCAAAGGCTGGTACTTACATAGCCAATTTAGTGCCACACTCTTGCAACATGGATAAAATATGCCCTCTTGCCTGTCTGTGGAGCTGGAGAGCAGAGCGCCTGCAGCTAGGAGTTAGTTACAAAGGTGACATACATTTCCCCTTGGAAAGTCCACCCCACTTTGCATGAAGAGGGCAATATTTGCAACCCTCTAAGTCCTGACTTTCAGCTCGAGCAGTTTCCTGCTGCTTCTAGCCTCCACTAATAGCTTGCGATATACAACCAAGATATCTTGCTGATTTTTGGTGTTTTCTGAGGACCCCCTTCCTCTCAATCCCCGACTCCAAAATTACCCCTTGCCCAGTAGCAAACGCTGATCCTTACACTCAAACTGAAAACGACTCACATGGACGGAGGAAGGAATCACCATTAAAGAGGACTCAGTTATTGGGAATTCAAGATACTGTCTTCCTTGCTAAGCAGCAGATGGAGAAAGAGCAAATATATTAGACGTCGCCATCAGAGGTGGCAAAAATAAAGCACGAGTAACCCCTCATACTGTGCTTGTAGCAAGTTAACTACAATAGATACAGTGGAGTTCAGCATTTTGAACATGTGCTTTCCAAGCACTAATACTGAGATCTATGCCCAGATAGTCAAGACCTTCAAAAACAGAAGGCCTAAAGCAAAATTATTGATATTTAAATTATTCATTGCGGTCATTCAGCAATTGTAGGAAGCTGGTTTTTGCCCAACCCCATTCGCCCAACCCCCATAAACTCACAATTACGTAAGCATCACACAAAACACATACCTATGCACAAATGTGACATACCCAGAAGTTTTAAAATAGCTTTTCATAATTAAGAGATTTTTCAGTGTGAAAGGACACTGCATGGTTTAGACAAGCCATGACAAACACTCAGACTACATCCAAGTAGGATCCTAACTGCAAGCTGCATCTAGAAATTATTTTCAATTCTCCATCTTGAAACTAAATGCAAGCCACACTGAAAGCACAGCAATGGCATGAAGGCTGAAGACCAGTCAGGGAGAATTATATTGGCCATTTATGATAATTAAATGGGTATTCAGTGCATCATTACCAATAGTTTACAGGAGTCTCATTAGCTGCTCCCCATTCTCTATCAGAAACACACAGGCAACGCTGTTTCGAAACATACTTACTTTTCAACTGGAGAATATTTGAAGAATTTTTTCCCCAAAAAAGTATGGAAATAAGAAAAAGAGGTGGAATCCTCTACTACCACAGGTTTAATGCAGCTCTATCAAATACAATAATTTCTAATAAAAAAAAAATGCATGATCATTAAACTCTCACCTCAAACCACACAACCAGCAATATTCACCACGTATATCAGAAAAAGCATAGATATGACACAAGGTACCAAGGATACCCATTTGAGCTGCACGGAGCTATGGGAAGGAGAGGTTCAGTTCTTACTGAACCTCAGATTCAACTTCTGGTTTATCAATACACAACTCTCCCGTAGTCCTCTGCTCTTGGTTCTCCTCAGTTTGCAAGCGGCTCACCCAGATGAGCTGCCCGCTACAAAACCCAAGAGTCCACCACCAAAACACACATACTCCTGGAATACATAGAAGTTACTCTCTTGTCTGTGTTCAGCTGAAGGAGAAACCTATGACCAATCCGACCAGCTCAGATCTAGCAGATTTTACTAGCTGAGAAGTAGTGAAGCAGCACGGATATGCTACTACGAGAACTGCCACTCTCTAGGAAGGGTGCAGCTTGAAGTTTCTGAGCCCTGCCGAACAGAAACGGGTCCTGAGGAAAACCAACCTGGCTGAAGTGGTGCAGCTCACTCAGCCGAATCCAGCTGACCTCCGCAGCTCTGCTCACAGCAGGTCCAAACTGCCTCCAAACAGAGCTGCTGCTGCCGCAGCCATTGCCCTGCGGAGCACTCTCAGTTACTGCCAGTTAACCAGTAACCTACCTTTCCTGTTTAAAAAACTAACGAATTGGTTAGGGGCAAGCATCTGAGCAAATCTATAACTTCCAAGGTTAATCCTGCTTTTGAGGATTAAATGTTTTTATAAAAATAATTTTATTTCAAATTTAAATCTCAATACCTTAGCTGCAGAACTAAAAAGGACTCTGTCTTAAAAGAAGTTCACACAATGTCCAGCCAACTACAAATCAGTATCTGCTTTAGGAATCATGTATGGAAAATTTTGAGTTTAGCACATCTTTACCAAACAAACCCAAACGCAGTTTTCCAGACTGCAGTCTCCCTTTCAATAGTCAGACCAGACTTGTTCATTACATTCATTTTACCTTCTGCAACGGCTGAGGAACAGGCTCCATAGCAATGGACTAACACATCCAGCCTGAAGAGCAAATCTTAAGGCTGGAAAGGACCTCAAAAGGTTACGTAGCCCATTCCCTCACCCTGATGCTATTCCTGAAAAACATTTGCATTGCTTGTTTTTGAAGTCCTCCAGAGGCAGACACCTCCATACCCCAAAGCAGCCTATCCCAGCCACCCTGCTAAACCATTTCAGCATGGCACTATGTCTTGCCTTAAAGAATCGCGGTATGCCTTGGGTTTACCCACTCTGGCTCCTTCCTCCCACCAAATCCCTCAGCAATCATCACCAGCCTCACTCAACCCACCACTAGCTTTGGAAGGTAGTGAAGAGGCAGGGATTGTCCTCACCTGGTTAGACTCAGAAGACATTTTTGAATCTTTGCCGCATATTAAGCAAGAAGGGATGATGCCGGGAAAAGATGCAGCATGTGACTACACAATTACCGGTTACTAACTCAACACTTGTGCATTACTCAGGTTGCACAAGCCAACTCAGCCCTGGCATTTCTCTTTGCAACCACAATAGCTTGGATCTCGTCATCAAATGTTTTGTACAGAATACCAGTATGTCCAAAACAAATATTAAAATAGAATAATTTTGGCACTGCATTTCAGCATTTGACAATAAAGCATGGAAACTACGTGAATCACACTGCTCTAACCCCAAAATCTGAAATCCATATGTTCAACAGCATTTTCAACCATACAAATAAAATTTCCTGCAGCTGAGTCCTTAAAGGCCCAAAGATCTTCCTGTTTTTCTGATCTGTCATTCCTAAGGACAAGACACTCTCGGGTCATGTCACTTAACATTCCAGCATAACAGTTTCTAGTTTTGTCGTCCTCAAAGAATTGTTTCAGGAATTAACAGAATCAGTTATACATGATAGAAAATATATTTTTTATAACCATCTTTAACGCAAAGCGTACAGAACTTTATCTGATTTCAAAAGAGCATCCCAAAATTCTGACTACATAATGTAATGTTACAGGTAGACACATCACTTTTTTTAGTGTTGACTTCTGCCTAGCCATCTATGATGGAAGCTACCAAAATAGTCTGTAGTTGCACAAGCAGCATGAGCAAGCATTTGACATCTTCATTAGAAAGATACTGGAAATATCCTTCCAGATAGTTTCACGCTTTAGAGGTTATTTTAGTCTTTGATATGAAAACCAGGAGAAGATGAATACTTCAGCTGAAGCTAGACTGCACACCCGGCAAGCCACAATCCCCTACAACTGTCTTTGCCCCAAGCCCCTTAACTCCTACAGTTTACCTCAAAACAAAATAAATCTCTAAAATGAAATAGTCAGGGTATGTTCAAACTGGGTGGAAAAATGCCAGAAGTTCATGCCCTAGCATAATCTATGCAACATGCTCCTAAATTAAGGCCTTCTGTATTAATTCAAATGAATGCTGACAATGCATATTAGGCAGTTTATCACTTCTTTTCTAGTTGAAGATTTCGCATATATGTTCAACTTTATGCATATTGATGGTATTAAGACAAACTGAAACACCTTCTAGATTTTTATTGCAAGTTTACTCTGCATCTTTTAATAATTTAATTTATAATCATTAACCCATATAGAAATCTCACCTTTTTCTTCATATTGACATAACATTTCCTCCATTTTACTAGCAACTGCAGCTGGATGCTGGAGCTCTAAGAGGTGCTACAGTTTTCATGTTTTTATACACTCTTGGTGGTTTGGGTTTTTTGTTTAATGTTAAAAAATGTGGCTTAAATCCTTTGGACGCTATTCTTATTGCCACTCACAAAAAACAGACCCACTAGTAGATTGGCTTTTTCTGGGGAACAGCTGGCTAGATCAAGCCTCTATGCTCAGAAGCTTTGTCACAGCATTGTCTTCGACAAGTATTTACACTACTTCAAGACAGACAACTAGCATCTATTCAACAGACAAAAGTCTTGTCCCATCCTTCTTTCTCCCCTTCTTCATAGGTGCAGATGATTAGCATTTCTCTTTTCAGTTATTATTAGGCTAGTCTGGAAAAACTACCCTGAAGACCCCTCTTAATGGCTCAAGTGTACCTCAAATTAAGAGCACGAATGCTCAAAGGCACTGCCAAAACCAGTACTGACTGCAGAAGGAACTGAAGCTGGAGTCTGTCAAAGGTTCCTTGCTGGCTGCAGGAAACCGTGGTTTAGAAAAGATTATCACACAGTTGCAGCTGTTTGACACACAGCAATATCCATGTGCTTTCTTCAAATCACGGTGAGACCAAGACAGGACACGGCAAAGCAAATACCAGGAGACTTTCATTGCAACAGAAAGTACAGTAGCAGAATTTACAGGATTATCATAAAACAAAGGGGAAAAAATGGTCTTCCCAACGGATTTATCAAAAAATCATTTCTTTATATTCCTGACAACACCTGTAGGGAAGTCAAACTGTGATAAATAACGTAGCACAGTTATTACTGGGGAGTCCAGGGGGCCCTAGAACAGGCTGGCTCCAAACAAACCACCCTTTGCTGTAGCCTGATCAAATAGGAACAACTGTCAAGACCTCATTAAATCAAGGCACCAAGGCACACCAAAGTTAGTTTTGAATAAAGACTCTTGATGCCCAAAAGGTCTGTTTTACTGCATCTAAACAAAAAGTCTAATCTCTGCCTAAGGTTCTATAAAGTAATTCAAGAATTTTTCCCTAAGTTCCTTTGGCAGAATCAATCGTAAAGATTTCACTGGAAATACATTCAGAACTAATTTCTCACTTCTTAACAACTAGAGAGCAGCTCTCCGAGATAATTCAGCCATATGACAAGCGAGGCCCACAGACTCAAAACAGACAATGCTTCAGAGGGCGAGGAGAGGAAATAAAATAAAAATCAGCTTACACATACCAATATTAGATGAAGCAGAAAACTGTTCAATAGGGCTGAGCACTAGAGGATAGTTTCAACACCACAGACAATGAAATTAAAATATGAGAAATAGACTACTGATGTATTAGAGACATCATAAGTACTTTCAGAAAAATGACATTTCTTTTCCCTAAAGGTAGAAGAGAAAATTAACTCTAGCAGGACTCCTAAGTACCTCAAGGGTATCTCTGATTTGAGTCCCATCAGTGAAATTCAGTCTGTCGCCCACGGCTGTGTAACAATCCCAAGAGACTCCTCAGCCTTCTGGTTCCTTATGATAATCCCTTGAGTGCAGAAGCCAGTGTGAATAATCCGAGAAAAGTCCTACTGGAATACAGAAAGAAGAGAAAGCAGGCCTAATGTTACTCAAAAAGCTCTTATTCCACCCCAACTCACAGCATTACATTGATCTGAACAGGTAGCTGCTGATTTAACTCAGAGGAATTGAAATACACAATATCAGAACACTGCTTAAACCATTTCCCCCTCATCTGGTTGTCTAGGAAGTCCCCAAGCTTACGATCAGAAGTTCTTCTTAAATTCAAATGGGAAGAAAAGCAGTGGCCAGACAAGTCTAGAAACGTGGCCTAAAGGCAGGACTCAGAGCACGGCTGCACAACTGGAAGCTGGTGATGAAACCAGTACAACTGTAAAGCTACGTTCAACAAGATACTGCATGCAACACCATGAGTGCTCAAGAGGCACATACAAACAAAGCCACCACCCCTCCCTCCTGCATGAAACAGTGAGAAACTATGGCCCATGAGCCAGCTCCACAATTCCTTGTGTCACTCAACAATAAACATTAAGTTAGTCCTCTATTCTTTTCACTGCAGTAAGATGCCATACCCCTCCCTGAGCACAGGAAAACTTATGTTTTACCAAACACCACTGAAATCTATGACCTCCCTAGTAACACATTAAAAAGCACAGGACCAAAGTATGCAGTTCTGATGATGATTTTAAGGAAACAAATCTGTGGTTTTATTCCCCTCCTGCTCGACAGCAGCTGCGCAGCTTTCAAGCGAGATGAGGCCAAGCCTCAAGTGCAAAGTAACAAAAGCAATAACTAATGTCCTCCCACATATACTCCTTATATGTTATAGCTGCATTCCTTAACTGCTCTTCCACCATTCCTCGCTTTGAGGAGTCTGCTCCTACTAGTGGATCTCTGCTGCTGTTGTGAAGATCCAACGGCAGTGATGAAGGACCCTTAAAACTCTACAACCCCCAACAGCTCCTCATCCAACCAAATCAGACACTACAGCAAACTATTCTCTCCTCCCTCCCCAGCCACCATGCACTTGGATCTGCAATTACTCCTCTTCCACACGGATTTTTGCTGGCTGAACAGGGCAGGGAAGATGCCAAGGCATCTATCCATCAAGTCACTGTCTTCTCCCATCAACCCAAGCGATCCTGAGCAGTGACTGCAGCCAGCCTTTTCTTCTCAAGTGGGAAGCACCAAGACATCTGAAAATGCGTGCAATAGCCAGCATGGTAAATTGAAAAGCAGGGCAGCTTCACATTCCATATAGATTGATGTAAATAAAGCTTTAAGTTGCTTGAGGTAAAAGTTAGTGATACGATTCAGTGCCCAGAGCAGCTTATTTGGAGGCAAAAAACATCTCACTGGAACAGGCTAGGGTTACTTGTTATGAAACTGCTATGTGGAAGATAAACTCTTAGAACAGAAGGAACAGATTCATGAGTAGCTTGAATATCATGCATGCTTTATATTGAGTACTTAAATAAAATAGCTAAGCATTCATCAAGCAAATTTTAACAGGCAAATGTATCTTACCATGCACCGAAATGAAGAAACTCAGCAAAAAAACCTCCAAACTCCTATATTCAGGGAAGGGGACAGCCTTCTGAAAATGCCTTGCTGCAGCTTAAGTGCCCCATCAAAACTTCAGATAAGCATCACCTGGTTTCACTGCCACAACAGAACCTGCTCCTTTTCAATAAAGATCAAACTACATAGGAATATGCAGGTTAGAACAAGAACTAATTGCTACAAGAATCATCCCTACCATCAAAATTAAATAAATAAATACAGCTGTAACTTTACTTACACCAACCTGCACTTCTAGGTCACTGGAACACTGTTTTGCAAGTAAACTCAAAGCACAGCACAAAGAAAGCGCAGTAACAGCATCCACAATAAGCTGTGTTCTGCAGCAAGAAAAAAAAAAAGGGGAGACTCTCAGCCCAGACTGAAAACAGGGGTACTATTTGTGTCAGTGATACCAGCTACATTCTATACATATTATATTCTATATATATTCTATATATAGCTACAGCTATATTCTAGGAAATGGGGCATTATTTACTAGTGTTATGGGTCAGTGCACTTTAATGATAACGAGCACTATCACTAGAAGAAGCAGTCCCACCCTGCCCTTACTGTTAGTGCTTCATTCCTGTTGGAGACAACCTCACCCCTTCTGTCAGCACATGTGTGGTAACATGATGAATGGGATCAGGAAACCAACTCAGGCTAAACTCCGTGGGTAAAAAACAAAACAAAAGCAGTTTTAACCTAGCGTAGTTCTCCAGTCCAGTTCACTGAAGACCTGGCCATAAATTTATGCCATCAAATCAGGGCTGAGGGTGAGAGGAGTGAGAAACTTCTGTCAGGAGCAGTTCAAGTTTAAAACTCACCCTTTGTCGATTTGGCCAAGCTTTTGCCAAATACTAAGCAAGTTCTCCGATTATTGCAGCCCTCTTCCCTCTGGCACACGTTCATACATAGTCACCTTCCTGCCAGTCCCTCCAGCAGAAAAATGTGCCCACCACCTGCTAAACTGCACATGCATTCAAATCCTCGCTATTAACTCTGTACAGAGGAGCAAACTCAAACTCCATGCACAGAAAAGCACACACCGTGGCTGACGTGAAGCTCTGCATGTGCTGATTTACACCAGCTGAGCTCTGGCTGCTTCCCTCTCAACAGGCACACTCATTTGGATCGTTCTTCTAACCACCTAACTTTCATAAAGTTAATAGCAACAATCAACTTTGAAACTTCCATCCTTCTGTAGAAGACTGCTAAAATTTGTTGAAGTCATTTGAGAAAGAGGAGAAAAAAAGTGCTAAGCAGTACATTCGCACAAGCCTTGTTTCCTTAGAAATCTAGGCTTGAAAAAAAAAAACCAAACCCTATCACCCAGCCAACTTGTGACTTCAGCAGAAGTTGTCCCTGGGTGGCAGGAGGACGCTCAATAATCCAAATCCCCGTGACAGGAAGAAGGGAGCAAGTAATAGCTGCCCAGAGACCCGAGGGCTACGGTGCCTGTCTTGGGGCTCTCGGCAAGATGAACTTCCTTCATCAGAAAGCTCAGAGGGGAACTGCTTAACACTTTTTTTTAATTGTAATTCTTTTTACTTCATAGGTAACCACAAAAAGCTTGTTGATCGGTAGTAAGTAGTAATCACCATCAATCTTATTTGCCTTTTTAAACCATTACCCTCACCCTTAAAGACGACTAAGAAGTGTTGCTCATACTAAATATTGGCAGCAATTCTAGTTATCAAATGCTAGAAACACCTTGTATGGAGAAAAAAAAAGGGGGGACAAAATAAGAAGGGACACTTTCCCTTTATGTTTCCCCAAAGAAAACACTGTGCTACAAGGTGCCTCCTGAAAGGCCAATGCAGTATTTGATCTCTCCGCTACTCCTCCCCTGCTTAAAATTCAAGAGTAAACAATGTATGAAAGTAGCATTAATCATTTCAGAACATAAAAAAGCTGGAGGGAATACTTTCCAAGACTGACTGGTCTTGTTCAGATATCAAGACAAATCAAGAAAGATGTGGATCAATTGGAGCAAGGTCAGCGGAGGCCCCCAGGGCGGCTGGGGCTGGAGCACTTGCATTCGGGGCTGGAGGAACGGGAGCAGGGCTTGGTCAGCCTGGGGCAGGGAAGGCTTCGGGGCACCCACAGCAGCTGCACGCCTGCGGGGAGGGGATTGAGAAGATGGAGCCAGGCTCTCCACAGCGGCAGGTGGTGGGAGGATGAGAGACAATGGGCATAAAATATGAGAGGTTCAGACTGGATGTAAAGAAAACCTTTTCCACCAGGACGACAGCCAAGGAGTAGCCCTAAAAGGCTGAGCTGTCTCCATCCTTGGAATTTTTCAAGACCTGAGTGGATCAAGCCCTGAGCAACCTGGTCCGACCCCAGAGCTGCCCCTGCTTTGAGCAAGAGGTTGGACAGGGACCTCCTGAGGTCACCTCCAGCCCAAGTCACCTTGTGGTCCTATGAACTCCAGGAAGCACGCTGCAGGCACACATTACAAGATTCTCTATTAAGAAGTTACATTTAGTTTTTCCTCCATATATTCTCAAGATAATTAAGTAACTGACTCTGCCCATCTTGTTGAGACTTGTTCTGGGTTTCAAACAGAAACCAGCACTGACAAACATCAACTCTACATCATCCTGATCAGGAATCGGTATCAGAACAAGCTCACATGCACAGATTGCAGCACTGAATTACCTCCGCTCTACCCTCCTCCATTAACAGTGAAGAAACACTGCAAGAGATGCGTCACGGACTGCCAGACAGCAAAGGAACAACCATGAAGAGACACGGCAGATGCAGAAGTTAATGGAGCTACTGATGAGTCTTTGAAAAAGAGAGCCACAATTTAAATTATTAAAGCAGTCAAACCTTTAATGAAGTTGGTTATAGCCTCATCATAAGACTACAGGAAACTACCTACTGATTTGTCAGCACTAGAATTTCTAAGTGGTGTTCAAGCCCTGTAATTCAAGCACTTTTTATTCTATGTTTACAGAGTGCTAAAAGCCACAATTTACCAGGGTAATGCCACATTTAACTAGTAACTAGAGCTCACATCTTAGTGAAATGCAACTGAAACAGTCATATCTCAGTCAAACTGCTAAACTTTTGAATCCAAGTTAACTACGCTTGGAACATTAACATATCAAACTGGCAATGAAGATCACTTCCTTAAAGTGAACAAATGTGGACTAAAGCTTGACACTGTCCTATAAAAAGGATGCACTCAGAAGTTTCTGTGGTATTATGCTAGAAATCCTATCAGCAGTGATAGTTTGCTTAAAAATGACTTCTGTACTGTCCTGGTTTCAGCTGGGATAGAGTTAATTTTCTTCCTAGTACCTGGTACAACGTGTTTGGGATTTAGCATGAGAATAATGTTGATAACACACCGATGTTTTACTTGTTGCTAAGTAGCGCTTATCTTAAGCCAAGGACTTTTCAGTTTCCCATGCTCTGCCAGCAAGCAGGTGTGCAAGAAGCTGGGAGGGAGCATGGCCGGGGCAGCTGACCCAAACTAGCCAAAGGGGTATTCCATACCATGGAATGTCATGCTGGGGGGAGCTGGCCGGGAGGGGCGGATCGCCGCTCGAGCATCGGTCAGCAGACGGTGAGCAATTGCATTGTGCATCACTTGTCTCTTCTCAGCTTTTATTTCTCTCTTTTTTATTTTCTTATATTCCTTTTCATTACAATTATTATTATTATATTTTATTTTACTTTAGTTAGTAAACTGCTCTTACCTCAACCCACGAGTTTTACCTTTTTTTTTTTTTATTTGATTCTCCTCCCCATCCCACTGCAGGGGCGGGGAGTGAGTGAGCGGCTGCATGGTGCTTAGTTGCTGGCTGGGGCTAAACCACGACACATGCATCCTAGCAGGATACATGAAATATTTACTGTAAGATGACTGTCCCATGAGATTAATTTGATTTACAGGGAGTACTTGTAGATTCCCAAAGCAGCACAAATGGTACGGGTACAAATTTTTAGCCAGATGAGACAAACACGTTCACCTGAACAGAGAGGTGTGAACCGTGCCTATTTTTCCTCAGAGCTCTTTGAAAGAACCTTCTGAAAGGTCTACTCACCTGACCAGATGTAATGGAAATCTTTGAGAAGTGACTCAAACAATGACCCGAGAGAAGTATCTAAGAAACCAGATGGGACAGAATACACTCCAGTACTCTTGAAAGGTGACCTTGAAAAGGATAATAAGACTAGGAAAGCAAAAATCCCAACACTTTCTTACAACATACGAAGATGACTTAAAAACAGACGCTCCTGCAACTTTTAAAAGACTCAGTACATGAAGTCTGACCTTCTTTGTTCATTCTGGGAGACTTCTGTAGGAGTCTCACGTGTTTCTCACTTCTTGCACTTTGACTGAAGGGGCACAATCTTTTAAGGACAGCATTTGAAAACAGTTGATTCACATACATTTATACAGAAAGCGAGACACTGGTAGTGGAGGAGTTAAGGCAGTCCAGCTAAAAGTCCTTTCTTCCCTGCTCATTTTTTTCAGCGTCTCAATTCTTGCAGAGTCATTATTTCACTAGTTATTCAACCATTACGTGGTCACCTTAGAAATTCAGCTCTCTTCTGTCTAAGCTTCAAATACACACAGAAAGATTTCTCACAAAAACTTTTCTGTCCCTCCTTAGTTTTAAGAAGATGAAGACTAGCAGAGACTAATTGCTCCACATCTTCATTTGGCACAATGTTTTGCTAAGTTGCCCTTTCATATTATTATACTTTTGTCTATTTATTCCTTCATCATTACACTCAGATTGAGCTTGTAATGCTAGAATAAGGAGAATGTCCTCCTCCTTAAGGCAAAGGACTAACAGAACTGGCTCTGAGAGTTTGAGGCTCTATTCCCAGTTCTCTTTATGAGCTTGGGCTGCAGTAATCCACAGCTCAATTTCTGCCCTATGCAAATCAAAAAATTTAAATATACACTCTGTGGATGTAAAAAGCATTTCACCGCTTTTAAGGAAACCGTCCCCAAGCTTACCTTCTACACAGAGGAACAAACCCATATGTTCTTTAGAGGGAGAAGGTAAAGATTACCGACTACAAAGTGCTTGAAAAGTTTGGGAGGGGGGGATGTCATGTTGGGTTTTTTTAGAAGAAGATAAGGTTCTTGGTGGCAAAGACAGGAGTAATTTCTTGTAATACATTAGTGCCCAGATGCTTCAGTCCTGTTGTATTAGGCACCATACAAACAAAGCAGTCAGGAAAAAGTGATGAAGGCCCAGGATGAGCTACGGTGTTGGAGGAACAAAGCTAGGAGAAATAAGTGATTACTGCCCACATGCTTGCAAGCAAGGAGAATCTCCAGCTTGGTGCAGCAGAATACATAACGCTAAGTAAGAGTCTGGTGGTGCAGGAAGGCGACTGGGGCAGGACAAGTGCAACTTCAGCGGTACTGCCTTGTAACGATGCAAGGTAGCCGAAGACTCGTAGTCATGGGGAGGGAGAGGGGAGCAAGAGGTTACAACATTATTAAGACATATACTAAAATACAAAAGCAAGTCTTTTAATGGTAGAGGAGAGCTAATAAGGCATTTAAGAGCTTTTTCCATAATGTAACTGGAAAGAAAGAACGAAGACATTTCTAAGACAGCAATAGGTTAGCAGCCTGGAAAAGAAAAAGGCCCATAAACTTGCTATTAGAGAAAAAGATTACTTTTTTTCTTTTCTTTTGAAAAGATAAACTTGAGACAGGATCTGGACTACCAGAAGGAGGCAGAGGCAGACAGAGATACAAGACAAGATGAGGAGGAAGGGGAGGATTTAGAGAATCAGTAAGGGGAGACAGCTGAAGTGTTTCAGAACCCTGGATAGAAAGTGTTTTGGAAATGTAAAAATCTCCTTGAATTCACTCCTTAGAAATCCTTCCCAATCCCTGAACTCTTCAGAAAGAGTGTGCGTGCCCTTTTGGCATATCTACACCTTTCCCATGAGGTGCTCTGGAAGGGCTGGAGGGGGCAACACGTCACGGACCACACAGTATTTAGCATTTTACAGCTACTGAAAAGCCATTTGTATCTCGCAACGCTCCTTTCCAAAATTACTAGAGAAAGAGCATTTCATACCCAAAAGATAAGTTCACTCAAAAGCCTATCAAAGGTCTGCTCATATCAACGTGCTGCATCTGGCGCCCTCGACTTCAGGGACTCGGGAGCGTTTCCGTTCAGCAAAGCATTTCGAAGCAGCACAACCCCGCTTCCCTCAGCTGACCGTCCCCAAAACCGATCAACTGTACAAGCCACGACAGAGGACTTCCAGCAGGCCGCGGGCTGACAGGCGAGAGCTGAGACACAACTCCTGCTACTCCCGTTCTCCCAGAGCACCTCACGGGGCTGCGAGCGCAGGTTTCGCTTCTCTGCCGGGGTCAAACTTCGCAGTCGCTCCGCAGCGGCGGGTTATCACGGCACCTACTCGAAACGGGCTGAGGAATTCCGGCAGGGAAGCCGGCGGGCTCCCTTTCCCTCCCCGCGGCTCCAAGGCACCGGCTTGACCTTGCTGTGGAGCCCTCGCCGCGCCAGGCCGCCCTCAGGTAAGCGGGCAGCCCGGGCCGCCCGCCTGCGGGTACGCGGCTCCGTCCCGCCTCAGCCCCCGCTCCTCGCCAGCGGTGCGGGACTCGGTAACGTGGCGGCTGGGTGTCCGTCCCCCCCCCCCCCCCCCGCCGGTCACATCCCCCTCACAGCCCCGAGCTCCTCGCTGCCGCTGTGAGGCCTCCTCACGCCTGAGGGGACCACGTCCTCCCGCTCCCCATCGCCTCCAGGGCCGCTGGCCGCGGCCTCGCCTCAGAGCAGGCGGCGACCCTCCCCGCCCCCCCCCCCCGGCCGGCTCTCACCGGAGATACTGCGCACACAGCAGGCTCATCCTCCGCTGCTCGCCGCCCCGTCCCGCCGCGGGTCTCACAGCCCGGGCCGGCCCGCCGCCCCCGCGCCGCCGCCGCTGCTGCTGCCGCTGCCGCCTCCGGCCGCCGCCGCCATCTTCCCGTACAGGGCCTGCCGCCGCGGGGGAGGGGCGGCAGGAAGGAAGGGGCGGGGGTGTCCCCGCTCTGCGCTCCGGCCGGGCAGAGACCGCCCGCGCCCCGCCGGCCCCGGCAGCGCCGGTCCCAGCAACCTCAGCGGCCCCGGCAGGCCCCGGCAGCCGCCGCCGCTCACTCGCCCGCCCTCCCGCCGCCCCGCTGAGGCGCCCTGACCCTCCCGCCGCGCCGGCCGCGCTTCCGGGCCCGGCCCCACCCCCGCCGGCACTTCCGGCGGCGCCACCGGCAAACCCTTCCCCCGCGCCTTCTCCCCCGCCGACCCGCGGCGGCGCCCGCCGATTGGCTCGCCCGCTGCCATAGCAACCGAGGGGGCAGCGGGGCGTCGTCACGGCAACCGCGGCGCCTTCCCGCCCGCCGAGGCCGGGGCCGGGGCCGGGGCCGGGCCTGGGCCTGCAGCCGCGGCGTTAAACGGCCTCTCCCGCCCCGGGCCCCGCGCAACAGCACCTCGTTTTATCGGATTCCCCTCCACGGAGCTCGGGGAGGCGAGAGGGTCGGCCTGCCGAGAGGCGGTGGCCCGCGGCGCTGTGGGGGAGCCCCTGTGCCTCAGCGGGCGGGCGGTGGCAGCAGGCTCGCTCTCTCCTGACAGAAAAGGTTTTAGCGGGAGCAATGCTAGTAGGCCTGGACTTCCCACAGAAACCAGGCTGCCTGATCCCTGCCTGCCTGCCTGCCCACACTGAAGAATTCCCAGGGTTCGGCTGCTCAGGTGTCCGGCCCCGACGGTCACCCCAAAGTGTCCCAAACAGCCCTGATCTCAGATTCCCTCCATTACCCAAAGCCACTGGCAGCACCAGCCCCAGCACCTGGGAGGCAGCAAGCCCAGGCGTGGGGTGGGCCTCGCACCAGGGACGTGGCCCACAGCCCCAGAGTCGGCACTGCAGTCGGCAGGTCTCGGCATGGAGCCGGGACACGGGCACATTCGGCGGTAACCTTGCACCTCGGTACAGCAGTCTTATCACCTCTAAACATTTACACTTTTTACACTATTTACACCACGTGGTGCCGCCTCCTGTGCCGACTTGGTGACTCGTTTTATGCTCAAACTTGGTTTTTTGGGCAGGAAAAATCCCACTGAGTTCAGTGGCCATTCGACCACGTGGGCCAGCCTGAAGAAATGAGGCAGACGACAATCTGGGATCCGATGAGCACCGAGGAGGCTGGCTAATGCAAATTGTGTTATTTGAGCGTGTAAGTGACCCCAAGGACAAAATGAAAGATCGTGTTTCGAAAATAAATCCCTTGCATTTTTTCAGGTTGAAAAGAGAACGTGTTTAGGGAAATGATTTTCAGGGCCCCACATGTTTAAACAGAAGCCTCTCAAGGCTGCAGAATCGGTTTCCTGGTTTCAGTGCAACCAGGGCTGGGCAGCGAGCCATGCCGCCAAACCTCCCGTGGAATCCTGCGCAGCGCCTCGGGCAGGCACCGCAGCAGGGCTCGGGGCTCAGCCTCCGTCCCTGCAGGCTCTCGGCTGCAGAGCAGGCTGCAAACTGGTTCAGCGCTGGGCAAACTGGGGCTGCTTCTGCCTGCCTGGAGCCTGTCCTGGGCTAAAACAGACAGGTTGAGTCTGCACAGCTGCCGCAAGAACTCTTATGAGATTGTATCTCTTGTATCAATGCACAAATGCAGCTCTTCTAAGCTGCATCTCTCAGGGCACGTTGTCCAGGACTCTCCCCAGACCCTTCACATCGGCGGGGTGATCGGGAGCCTCGTCCCCTGGTTCCTGAGCCGGCACGCTTAGGGCACCCTGCACCTTGGAGGAGACCCCCAGGCAGCACGTACTACCACACAGATACCTCGAGCTTGCCTCTACTCTTCATATATTTTTCCATCCATTCCTTCTCCTTGCAGAGGAGTTGAATAACCCAAGGTTTGAAAGCAGAAGCACCTTAAGCCGGTGCCACTTCCCCTTCCACCACCCCCTCACTTCCACCCCCTGTTTGCAGCCGGATCCGTCTCCAGTCCCGTGTTTGCAGTGGAGTGGTGCTGTGAGAACAGCTTACATCATTGGATTAAGCAGCAAAAGCCAAAACCTTACAGGAACGCAGGCTCCTTGTGAGCCTCCTCACCTCCCACAGAGCTGACTTGGGATTTTCCTGTCAGTTTTCTCCATCACTCTTCTCCCGGGGGCTGTTTCAGGGACTCCGCCTCCCTTCTTTAGCCTTGGCCAAACAAACTGTTGCTTTTCCACCTTTTTCTGCTTTTTTTGCTGGAGAGGATCCCCTGCCAGAGGCTTCCTCCCGGGCAGAAGGATATTGTACAGCCTGACTATAAGGTAGCCACCAAACTGCAAAGAGCACTGTGGCACGTCCTCTGCTTCATGCCCTCCTGGCAGCAATGTTATTGCTTAAAATAAAATGCTTAAAATAAAATTAATGTTAACCTGCACTGTTACTGCTTAAAATAAAAAGCAATTCTTTATTTTTCAGTCCACTTTAGCACCGTGCTGGACCTTAGACAAAGCCACTGGAGCGCAGGCTGTTGTTCTCTGCAACTGCGGGTGCACTTCTGAGCTCGACAGGTTGGATCTGTGCAAATGGGAGTTTCCAGGGCTGCCTCGCCCTGACCTCTGCATTTGCATGTGGATGGAAGAAGGGAAATTCGAAGGCAGAAGCTTGATTTTGGGGCATTTTGGCCAGGGAGGGGGTGGCACGTTCTGGCTTTCTGCAGTATCTCTTCGGCCGACGAACACAGGTCTCATCCAGGAGGCCGCAAAGCCCCCCGCCTCGAGGCATCGTGCTCGTGCTGCGTCAGGCAGAAGCAAGGAGCGGGTAACGTTGACTCAGCGGCTGTCTTGTTTGGTCTTGTCTGAGTCCAGTCCACCTCCAGAGCTGCCCCAAAAGACCCGAGAGGTTTGCATGGGGCAGAACTGACTTCCGAGTCTTGAGCAGTGGGGTACAGGCAGCCCCAAGTATTTTCAGGCGAATCTGATGAGGGTTGTTGCCAGTGTTATTTAACCAATAGTGCCAATATAAATTGCTGAGCAGAGCCGTTCCTCAAGGCAGCTATATGAGGGAAGCTCTGGCCCGTCAGGGCAACCTGCCTAGCCACAAAGCCTCGCTTTGCCTTTTCTCACTCCTCTTGAATATCTTCCAGCCACAGAAGCAAAGGATGTCGGACCCTGCACTGGTTTTTCTCTGTTTCTCAGGGCTTTTCCTCTGAATTGTGGAGTCTTTCACTTCCCTCTGAGTTTCTGGGCTGTCGGAACGGATCTGTCCATTAGGACAGCGTGTCCATGAATTTCTCTCCCCTGCCCACTCTTCTTGCCTCTTGGAGAGCTCTTCCACATCCCCCGCCTCCAGATTTGGCCTCAGTTTCTCCACACAGCATTTTTGAGGACTTGGCGTTGCTGCTGATTGCTCTGCTCTGTTTCTTATCAATTTCTACTCCAAACTTTTTGGTGCACAGAGAAAAGGGGCTAATTTCCTTTCATTTAAGGGGGAGCCACAAATCAATCTCCCCTTAGTTTTGTTGCAAGAGATTTGTGATAAAAGTCTTATCTTCAGAGAAGCAGATTTCTCATAGAGGTCAACACATACTATCATTTTTGTTGTTAATGGGTCAATAACTGTGGCCTACCGTTTTATTAATTACACAGCATCGGGAAGTGTTTGATCCCCAGATGAGGATGGTAGACCAGAGACACTGTGAACGCAGTGAATAACCCTGGCCCTTGGCCAGCGACGCAGCCAAAATGCCCAGGAGCGAAGCTGCTCTGCTTTCCAGAGCGAAAGTCTCGTAATCCCAAATGCGAATCTGTTCTACATCCTTCGACAGCCTCCGTTACCATACAAGCTCAGCATTTCACAGACCTTGGATGTGTTTATCCTCAAAACACTGATCTAGCCTGCTCTAAGAGGAGAATGAGTGACCATCCCCACTTAACAGATAATCAGAGGAGCAGAAGAGATTTCCTCAAGGTCGTTTAAGACAAGAATGGAGAGGTGGACCAGATCGGAGCCTGCTCCCATCCTTCTTCATTAAAACTAACATCTTTAATTGTCCAGGAATATCCTGTGAGTGTTGCAGAGTCCAAGGTCTCCCTTTTGTGTGCGTAAACTCTCCCCGTTTTCACGTACAGATGTGGCCGCTAGACAGCCCTCTGTCTCAGTGCCAAACCTTGGCTTCTAGGTCTTTGAGACATCACGTTTTCCTGCTGCTCAGGGTGAAAACCTGGAATCAAGGAAAGATGAGAGTACAGCTCAACAACTGAATGATAAAACACCAGACTCTCTGCAGGTTTGGTGATTATTTCAATCTAAATGTTGTGAACGTCGGAAATTAGCACTCAAAAGCAATTGATGAACTTGAAGGAAGAAACAAAGTATGAAGATACCTAAACAATCTTAGTTTTGCCCTGTGTTCATCCCTCTCAGTAATTATGTTACCGTGATTGAAATGTATTTGTTGTCATCCCAGTTTATACTACATAGATTTTTAATTGTTAGTGATGAAAGCCTCATCTTACCCTAATTACAACCTCATTTCTCCAAATATAGCCTATATGCAAAACTTCAGGAATTCTGACTGTATAGAGGTTTGTCAAGTCTTCATTCTTCCCTTGCAAATATCACTCAGAACAAAGAAAAAATTGTAAAATAGGCTGCATCTCTTAAAGAAATCCCTTTTAATCCTTGTAATTTACAAAGTATCTATCTAATGGATTTACTTTCAATTCTTTGAGAGTAAGTGCTGCACATTCTGGAAAGAAGTACCCTTTCACACTAAATAAAAGCTAAATCCTGCTTGGAAGGGAAAGAGAAAGCAGCCGTTCCTGGGGAGCCACGCCGAGTGCCTCCGCCTCGCACCCTCATCCCGCATAACCCAGCTCAGACCGTGACTGCGCAGATCGATCCATCCTGCACGGCTGAGCTGTAACCTCAGACAGAATTAGAGACAGTAAAATGCCTGCGGAGCTAATTGCATCTGTGGCCAACTCTCAGCTGCTGAATATGGGCGAGAGAGAAATCTCTTACCAAGCTGACCTTCCCGAGGAGATATCTTGAAAAGTCAGTCCAGTGTCCTAGAAATGCTGCACAGCATGTGGGATCAGTTTGCAGAGGCCACCACACCGGGGTGTTAGGTCCACAACCTCGACACATCTCCAGGAGCCCACGGGAGCTTTATCCCATGGCGCCCTTTGGCAGCTTCTTCCAGGATGTGATGAACCATGCCCTGAGAAAAGCTCTTGGGCTGGAAGAGGCAGTCGCCGGTTGGTCCCTGGCCACGCTCCCCAGGCTACTCATGAATTTTCAGACCTCGTTTATAAGTCATCTCTTTCACTGGCTGCTCTTCAGCCTTGCTTATTCCTTCCTTGTTTGAATATCTGCTCCTACCTTGGGTCATCAGAAATGGAAGGTTTCTCCCTTTGGGCCAGGCTGTCCCATCCTGTGTGGCCTCAGACCTGGTCGCCGTGGGTTCAGCAGCTCCCTCCGGCTCAGCCAGGCTCACGCCATAGCAGCTACCCCTGAGCCTTGCCCCTGTGCCTCCATTTACTGTCCTGTGCGGTTGCTCCATGATCAACTGGTTCAGCTTGGCTGGTCCAGCCTGGCCCAATCTGCCAGCCCAGTCTGGCTTCCTTATATTTGCAAATCCTTTCCCTCCCAGGGGCTGGGTTCGCAGGCCTGAGTTTTGTTTAGATACATTCAGATTATATCTCAAAAACGGGTGTAAATTAAAAACCTGCTTTTGTGGGAACCAGGGGTTTTATTCCAACTGGGCCATGAAGTGAGTGACTCTCTAATTCAAGATCTTTTGCTCCTTTAATTCTCAAGGAAAGGCCTTTTTTTTTCTTAAATGTGTGTGGTTGTGTTACAAAAATTTCTTAGAGTTACAAGGCTGGCATGTGGGGAGCAGAACTGAACCCCCTTGTTAGCTCTAGACAGCAAAGGCTCTGAATTGTGCCGGGGTGGGTTCACGACTGATTTAAGTCCCTCTAACTCCTCGGCTGGACCTCACAATTGCTTGGCTGTGGGTAACATGGCCAAAGGACTCGATTTGATTTGTGCTTGCTGGGTCCAGCAGCAGAGAGACGGGAGTGGAGGGGGCAGGGAAAGGGTGCCCGAGCTCAGGGTCACTTCCCGTACGGCAGGTCCCATCTGGGATCAGCCCGCAGGGAAAGGAGCCGGGAGAGACGTGAGGTCAGGGCCTCCGTCCTCTGCCTGGCAGATGCTTTTAAGCTCGGCTCCCTGCTTGCCTGCTCTTGCAGAGCAGCCCTCTCCCGCTGCCCACCCTGGCAGGAATTGCCCTTTTCTCCAACAGATTTGGGTTGGTTTAAAGACTTTGCAAACTGTCAGTTTAAAAGCCTTAAGCTGGAAGGTTTCCCTTCCTCCTCCCGAGCCCAAGGGGAGAGACAAGGTGAAAGGCAGTGCCAGGAGGACCAAGGAGCCCCCATCCCTCACCCCAGCGAACACAGGCATGATCTTCCTGCCTTCTGCTGCATGGCCCCACTGCTCACGGGGTCTGGCTGTCCAGACAGTGAAGAGCCGGACAGATCTGCATGCAGAAATACCCTTGGTGTGAGCCACAGGCGATATTTCAGGTGTGCTTAAAGGTCTAGCCCCACTTCTCAAGTCCCTCAGGCAACGATTTTGCAGTGCTGCTACAAGCTCCCTGTGTCGGGGTAGGCGAGTCGCTGCGTTTCTCTGTGTTATTTTCTTCCTCAGAGACTAAAATCAAGCTCATCATCCTTCTGCCCTCTGTCTGTCCTGCTGTACCAGCTCCGCAGATGGCAGATGGCTGCTTGCCACCATGGGCTGGGTTGGAGCCCAAATCGGCTGGGGGTCTCGGGGCGCTCCGGCGCTGCACGGCAATCACGGCGAGGGCTGGCAGGGAGCATCTGGCTCCTGCGGCTGGGGCCGTTGTCTTCAGCGGTGGGAAATTTGCACCCACGTGTTCAGGGAAAGCGGCAAGGAAAAGAAAATAAAGGCTGGGCTGGAAAACATTGGGGGGAAAAAGGTGAAATAACCTCCTCTCGCACACACAGCCTGTGTTGGAGGCGAGGAGCCTCTCCCCGTGCACGCAGCTCCCTCTGCACCCCGGTCTCTACCAGGCGCTTGGCTCTGGGTGCACATCTCGGCGGGCTGTGCCTCCGGCTGGCTGATCCACCGCACAGCCTGGCAGGCATCACTCCCGCGCCAAAACCCGCCGCCGCTCCCGAACCGGCAGCGTTGCTAAGTGACAGCTGATTTACCACATCGCTTACCCACCCTGGCACGCAGCAGGAAAGCAAAGGAAGAGGTACGGGCAGCGCCGGCCAGACCTCATCCCCACCACGGCCAGCCAGTGCGTAACCCACATGTGGACAGGCCACCTTAACCTTTCGCTATCCGGTGTTTAAGGTCAAATCCCAGCATGAAATGGAGCAGGCAGAGAGATCTGGCCGTGCACGCCAGGAGCTGGCGGGCCCGCTGGGTTGCGGTGGGGATCGCCAGGCAGCGGGAGAGCTCGGCCACGCGCCGTTTGCTCCATTTGTGCCTTCTCCTGCAACAGCAGCACCTGATGCTCCTACGGCTGCAGGTGGTGCAACCTACGGAAGGCTGGAGGGAAAAGATGCCTCCCCGCAAAATTTCCTATGCAAAATTAGTGGGGAATGGGGTCAGGATTAACAAAAAATTCGTTTTCAAGTGTCTCACCTGAGCTTCAGTCTCTTCTGTATGAAAGGAGTCAGTGAAGGAGTCTTCTCGTAAAGGGCAAACCCCCACATTTCCTATCGGTGCAGAGTTGTACCACCCCAAGGGAAGGGCGTAGGACACCATCTTAGGTGGCAACATGCAGGAGAGAAGCACCATGTTCCCTATTGCAAAGACCTCTCAATTCTCTGGGCTGGAGCCAAACCAGTAGTGTCACAACGCCGTTCCCATCCGAAACCCGTGCTGATGTACAGCGGGGTGAGCCGAGGAGCTCTGGACCCATCACCAGGGGAGATGGCTGAGCCAAGAGGAGCCCGAGGTCGGCTCTTGTGCAGGAACCGTGGTGGCTTGCAGCTTGTTCCATGACTTCACACGAGCGACGATTGCTATCTCTGGTAGAGGCGCTGGAGCCTCTGCAAAGGAAAACAAGCACCGTTATCCCCACCTTGCCAGTGTGGAAACCAGCTTACCCAGAAACATCAGGTCTCCCTAGTTTCCAAATGAAAAGAGGTTTCTGTCCCTCCGTGTGTTAGACTCCAGCTTTTGAACTTGTTGGCTAATTTTTAACAAAATTGGAGAACAAGTTTTGTGAAAACAGAGAGAGAGAGATGCACGCACATGCACGCAGAGGACCGGTTGGTCAGCACACACGAGTGACCAAGGCAGGCTTGAAGAATGTCCTCTTTTTCTGCTGTTACCCTAAGGCTTATAAATGCTAATTAAAGCCTGTGGTTTTAAAGGCAGAGTTATACTGAGCACAGCGCTGGTGTTAAACTTGCAGAGAGCCACAACTTTTCCTAAAGCAGCAAGTCTCTCCCTTTCGGGGTAAGGTCGGAGGAGCAGCACCAAAAAAAGCCCAACACAACCCCCAAAATCTCATCCTGATGAATCATCAAATGTCTGTACAGAGCTAGTAAGGAGGTAGAGCACCGTACCTTTACTGACTTGACATTATTTGTTCATTTATTTATCACCCTTTCCCCACGCAGCTGATGGAAAGATATGGATCTGCTTCCCCTGGCCTTTCTCGCAGCTGAGCTGAGCAAGCAAAGGCAACGTCGATGTTTTAGGACACCGTTAGGACACTTTGCATGGCTTAGGGGCCGCTGCGTGCATCTAATTTGATGGCTGCCCTCATCCAGACCTGCACCTGGGTCACACTGCCACCAGGATGGTTTTTGGCAGGAGCCAGGGGAGCTAGTCGTGGGGGCAGCACCTCTAGCACCCCGGCAGGGCGATGGTTGGGCTGCCGTCCTTGATCCCACCTCATCCCCCAGCCAAGCCCGCCTTGCAGCCGATCTGCCACGTCTGTGTCACCTACCAGCCCGTTGTCATGGGGTTTGTTTGGCTTTGAGACTAATACCGAGAGTGAACCTCTGAAAACCCAAATCATTTTGTGTTTGCAGCAGCAAGCTCCCCACCTGGATTTCCGCTGGTGAGAAAACAAGATTCCCTGAAGGATTTTTGCCTGTAGACAGACGTTTACACCCTTAACAGCATTTTTTTCTCCTACTTGAGAGTATTTTCCTAGTGTTTTTTTATTTTATTTTTATTTTTTCCTGGCTGTAAGAACCTCTGGCTAATGCATATAAACCGCTTTCTCCTTTCCATGCTGCATGTGCCGTATGGGTGGGGTTTTTAATGGTTTGTTTAAATTCTGGCAGCTCTGCCTGCCTCCCCCCCGGTCCCCATCCTGCAGCCTTCAACCTGCAAGGCCTGTTCAAAGGGGGCTGTGAGCGCTCACACACCAGCGGGTTTCGAGCCGGCTTGTCGCCAAAGAGGAGCACCCCATTAATATATCCCACATCTCCCTGGGGATCTGGATGGAGTTGAAGGGGAGAAGCAGGGAGCAAGGGGCAGAGCACGGCGGCTGTCTCAGCACCCCTCTCCCTCAATACCAACTTAGTCTGAATTAAAAATCAGCATTAAAAAAATAACGCCGAAGTGTGTTACCGCACCCCTATGTGGCGAGAGAGACCAGCACTTGCTATCGTGTGCTCCCGAGAGTACAACTCCAGCCAGTATTTAAGGGTTCCCTGAGCAAATGGACTCAATGTCTTCTTGGGTTCCTCGTCCGGGCGTGTTGCTCCTTCATATTGCTTGGGGATAGGACCGATGAGCATCCCAGCACCCGGCTGAGCTGGCAGGGCAAAAGTTTTCAAGCAAAGGACTGGAAATAATTCATCTTAGCAGGACAGCAAGAAATACACCCCGCTGCTGCGGGCAGGGCTGAAAGCCACCACCCCAGGAAGGCAGAGGGGAGAGAAGGGTGGCTGCGAAGCCCGGCAGTCTGTACCTCCTCAGGACAGAGGGAGGAGGACAGATGAAGGAAAAAAAAGGGAAACCTTTTGGTGGCAAATAACTCCCTACTGGGAGGACAGGCTGTGTGTAGGAGATGGAGAGAAGCGACAGGACAGAGACAGCCTTTGGGAGGTGGCTGAAGGCAGCTGCCTGCAGCTCTGCCTGCAGTGGCTGTGAGCAGAGAGGGCTCTGCTGGCCCTTTCTCGGGGAGAGGAGCTTCTTTAGCGGAGAACAGCAATGCTGCAATCATACAAACGAGAAAGGAAGACAATTAGTCAGTCAGTCAGTCTGGTACTGGTTTACCTTGCCGTAAGGACTGGTTTTTGGTGCACCCACAGCATCTATTTGATGTTTGCTTCCTTCATACAGTGAAATGGAGGCACTGGGTGAAGCTGAAGCCCCCCAAGCCAGTTTCCCCACGGAGCCCCAGAAAAGGGTGTTGCAGCGATGCTGCACTGGGGCTGGGGCAGCTGGGAGGCCCGTGTGGGTCCCGGGCTGGGGCTGCGGGTGCTGGGCTGGGGTCCCTGGGGTCGTCTAAGCGGGACTGGGGGGACACACAGCATGCAGCTGCTCTTGAACACTGAGTTGCGTGCACGGGTGGGTGTGTGTTACATCTCCTCAGCCCTGGGGATGCCAGTGTGTCACCGCTGCTTGGGGGGGCACAGCCCCTCTGTGTGTGTGGGGGTGTACACGTATAGATGTGTGCGTGCAGGCCACATCTCCCCAGCCCTCTTCAGAGGAGAGAGATGCATCTGTGTGTGTGTGTGTGTGTGCACGCACATGTGAAGTTTTGCACATGCGTGTGCACATGTGTATGTGTGTGTGCATGTACAGGGGATGTGGATGGGTGCCCATATGTATGTGCATGTGTGCCCATACGTACGCGCATGTGTGTGTTTGTGCGTGTGGGTGGGTGGGCGCATGTCTCTGCAACGGTGCGTGCACAGATTTGTGCCTGTGGAGATGGATGTGTGCATGTGGGGGGGTGTTCGTGTGCACACGTGTATGTGTATACACGTACATATGTGTGTGTACGTACCCAGGTGTCTGGCCGCAGCCCCCAGCCCCTGGGCAGGGGTTGCACCGCCTGCCTGCGTGTGTGTCTGTGTCATATCGGCCTGTGCTCGCCCGGCTGCGTGTGCAAGCGTGCCCAGCCAACCCACCCGTGCCCGCGGGGGTGTGCGTGCCCCAGGCTGTGCGTGGCGGGGGGCGGCCCCGGCCCCGGCTCCGCTCCCGCAGCCGCGGCGCCGCCTCCGCTCCCGCTCCCGCCCCGGCCCCGCTCCCTCCCTCCCTCCCTCCTTCCCTCCCCTCCCTCCCTCCCTCCCTCCTTCCTCCCCTCCCCTCCCCTCCCTCCCTCCCGCCGCCGCAGCCGCACCGAGACACAAAAAGCGGCTGGGGCAGGGCTGGGCAGGGCCGGGCAGGGCCGCGCCGGCACCATGACGGAGACCACCAAGACCCACGTTATCCTGCTGGCCTGCGGCAGCTTCAACCCCATCACCAAGGGCCACATCCAGATGTTCGGTCAGTCCCGCCGGGACCCCCGGCAGCGGGGCGGGGAGGAGGATGGAGGAGGAAGGGGGGGGGGGGGGGTTGCACCCTGGGTGGGGGGGGTGTCGGGCGGTGTTTGGGGTCCATTTTGGGGGGGTGCAGCCCCGCTCCCGGGGGAGCGCAGCGGGGGGCGGGGGGGGCCGCCCCGGCCGGGCGCTGTCCGCGGCGGGTGGTGCTGAAGGAGCGGCGGGTGGAGGCCGACCCGGGCCTCGGCCCCCGGCCGCACCGAAAGCCAACAGCAGAAGGGCTGGCACCCAGCCTTGGGTTACGTTTCCCTTAAGATAGCGGGGTTCCCCCCCTTCTGCACTCACCTTGTCACGCTCCCGCCCCCACAAACGCCCGGGGTCGGTCCTGGCAAGGGCTCCTGGCCGTATTTGTCAGCTGCCGCTTGCCCGTTGGGTCTGCGAGTCTGCGGTCGCTGCAGCACTTTTATATCCTCTCTGACCGGGGAGGGAGGGAGGGACCGGGCCAAGCAGCTAAAGCCAGGTATGGCTGAAGTGAACAAAAATATAGGCAGTCAATTGAAATACTAGAATACCCAACCTTCAGATTGATAATAGGTCGAAGGAATCGGCAACGGTCGTGTGAGATGATTGATATTACTGAGCATCTGTGAGATGATCCAAATGACGGGGATGCTAGAATCACTGCTACAGCCTGTTCAGGCAAGACAAGAGGGCGGGAGGGAGGGAGGGATGGAGGAAGGGCAGTCTCTGTCAAAGGCAGTCTGACATGCCATAAACACTGACAGTTCGGGTAAAGCTCGAAATGCCTGGAGATCCCCATGCAAACAGTGACTTACCTGGGGTGGGGAGGAGTCCTCTGAGGGTGAAGTGTCCACTGCAGACCACCAAATGAAATAGGAGTGGAAAGATCAGCTCCTCTAACATCCCTTCTTGGAGTGCAGAGAGAGGAACCATCCTTGATGTCTGATAGGAGACTTGAGGCTGGGGAGCAGATGCTGAAGGTCTCGTGCTACAGCTGGAGAAGCATCCCTGGGGTTTCTAAAAGCCCTACATAAGTTTCTAAGCGCAAAAATAATTGAAATCAGCTTGGGGTCTTTCTGCGTCAGACCTTGTTTTCGTAGATCATAATGAGTTGGGCAGCAGGCTAGAAAATAATGGTTTTCTAGATGCAAATGATCACATTGTTATTCCATTTCGTAAGTGCCAGCAAAATGTAGTCCTGGGCACCAATATACCTGAAACTTCAAAAAATCCGATTCCCTAGGCGAAAATCAATTGTGAACAACAAGAAACAAGAGGAACTATTTAAAAATAAAAACAATAATTAAATGAAATAACAGGGACTTCATTGATAGAAGCAACTATTGATAAAACAGATTTCTGTAATCCACATTATTTAGTCCTAGATGATATTTTGATTAAGAAAAGTAATACTAAAAATATCAACGTGGCCCATATTCAGTGGACTAAAAACCGGTAACAAGATATATCGTAGAAAATAAGGATTGGTGAGATACTGGTATGCAGTGGGTGTTTTCAGTAGACTCCTGATGAGATTTTTTTTTACTCAGTACTGTTCAGTATCTTTATCGATGACCTGGAAGAAAATACATAATCCCTGCCGGTAAAAAGCGCCACTGACCCCAAAGTGGGTAGAATAGCAGTTAATGATGGTAATGAGTCAGTTGTGCTGCCTGACTCGGGTTGTTTGATAAAAAGGGCTTGTTCAAACCGCGAAGTCAAATGCAAAGTCATATGTTCAGCAAGGAGAAACGCACGTCAAATATAAACAACAGGCAAATGTCTTCTGCCAAACGACGACTGTGTCAAGGACTGAGGAGTGATTGTACATAGCTCACTGAATGCAAACTCTGTGTGACGCTGTAAATAAAGCAGCAAATGCAATCTTTGTAGATGTAAGCAGGGGAATATCAAGCAGAAGAAGAAAGGTTGTATTATTTTCATGTACCGCATTAGCAAAACCCTTCTTGGAGGAACGGTAACAAGAATTACATTAGCTCCGGAAACCAGGCTTTGTGGCAAGAGTCTAGAGAGGCTCGGTCTAGATCCATCCTTAAAGATGTTAAGAAGCAACCTGATCAAGGCCTTTAAAGTATCTGCTTGGGGGAGGGATATGTGACATGTGATGGAAGGGGGCTCCTTTATTCAGCAGGACAAGGACTGGTGAGATGCCAGGAGCAGGTCTGGATACCACACAACTTCAAACTACGAATATGGTGTGTGGTTTTGAGTGAAGGTAATCAAGTAGTAGGAGAAACTACTTGGGTACCTGATGGATTCTCTGTCACCTGAAGGCTGTAAATCAAGACTCAGACATCTTTCAGGAAGACTTGTGGTAGCTCAAAGAGGATGGCTTGCTGTGGAAATTTTCTATGCACATGTCCTGTAGAGATCCTGGAATATAAGTCTTGAGATACCTGATAGGGACAAATGAGTCTCCCATGAGGAAAGGACACAGAATTTAGCTTCTAAATCCCTGTTCATTTTTGTTTGAGGAACACTTCCCCCAAGTCTAAAAGAATAATCTTGTGAAGCCATGGGAATCTCAACCAAAATCTGTGTTACTTGTTTAGCTCTGTGCTGTATGAGTCCAACCAAAACAGTACTCCGTCCTGTAAATATTGCATTTCAAACAGCTGAATTTGTGCAAAAATATTGTCTTTGTCTTTCAGACAAATATTTGGGCTTTGTGAGCCTGATAGGAGGATTTTTTTGCTTAACATAGAGAGATGCAATTTATCTGTTTAACAATGGCAAAAATTAAGCCAAAAGGAAGTATAAGATTTGCACTGGTATGCCACTGTAGATATACAATTGCATGCCAACCATCATTTCTCTCAGTTTGGATCTTAGCATGTTTTATTCAGGCCAAAAGCCAACCTTTTCCCATAGGATTTTTGCCTGAATAGCAGATGGGTTAATTATTTGGAAGTCTCTTCTAGTGGGGGAAAGGTTCCCACTGACTTATTTTTTCCACCAGTCATGTGAATTTAAGACTCAGTATCATTGCTATCCTTGGGTTTCCAGAAAGCTGGGATTCTTGTTACAACCCCAGACCTGCAGCTGCAACCCGCTGCTGACCCTCGCCTCTGTGCGGGGCTGAACTTACTGCAACGGGGCTCCCTCCATCCTCTGCCAGTCACAAGGCTGGGTCACTAGGGCTCACCAAATGAGGTTGATTCACATCTGTGTATATAAAATGAATATCATACATATAAATTAATATTTAACATAAGATATATAATAAAAAAGTAGGTGAGATAGGGTGCTGTACAGCCATCCATACCAAGGGGTTGAGACAGACACCCACATAGCCCTGAAAACACTCTGAGTTATTTGTGGTATCAGATGTGCTTTGAGATATACATATGTTCTGAGTCACAAATTTGAGTTGTATTTTCTAGCTTTATGTGGCTATGAGAAACAGTTTAGGATGCTAATGTGGGGGGGAGGAAAGGCGGGAGGAGAGAAGAGGGCAGAGGTTGTTTCTAAAACTTGACATGAACATTGGTGGTCTTTAGCCTGAAATGAAGCTTCATTTATATCCTAAAGAGGTATGGAGAAGGAGAAGCAGAACCCATGCAAAAAGTCTTAATAATTGGAGAAAAATAAGATTCAGAACAAAGTCCTGCATTAAAGCCACATGAAAACCCCACCACTGTTCGGTGCCGGGGAGCCCGGCTGCTTACCTTGGCCGGCACACACCCAAACTCAAACCAATTCGCTTTAATTTCCCGCTGACACTCGGAGGAACGCTGAGCACGGGGCAGATGCTTAACTCTCCTCCTCTGCAGCCACCTCAGGAGGGGAACCTCCGAGACATCCCTGCGCTGGCTTCGGCATCTCAGTGCCGAACTGCTGGGGACATGCGGAGCGGCACGTCACCGCCGGCAGCGGGATTTGCTGCCTGAAGGACATCTCCCTCCATCTCGGCCTCGCCGCAGTTCACCTACTGCTTCCTTCCCGTGCAAGCGATGCCACCCAAAGGACAAAAGCCAATGAATCAATGTCAAAAGCAAAATCTAATCCGCGCAGCCCTGCTAACGCACCGAAGCCCATGCTGGTGTTCTTCCAGCTGATGAGCTTGCACTTGCTTTGACAATTAAATCATTTCCCCACCTTGTCCCAGCTCAGGGAACCCCAACGCAACTGTGTCCTCCTCCTGCCTGGGGTTCGGAGCATGAAAACCAAAGGGCAGCCCTGCAGAGCAAGGTAGAAAACGTATTTTTCAATCAAAAAAACATGGTTCGCTTCGAAGGTGGTCTTGGGTAAAATACTGGGGTTAAAGGCATCACCGTGCAAGGTCAGAGGCTCCAGGGTTTGTGTGGTTCTCCCTCCTGGGGTTTCAGGATTGGAGAGGGAGCCAACAAACTGCCAGAGTTGGAAGGAAGATGCTGAGTGAATTTCTTCATAGTTCTGTGGGGGAAAGGGCTTGTACTGTCCTGTGGATATGTGAGAATTGGAGGGTTGTTCTGATGATTTCTGCAGACTGAAACATGAGGGATTTGGAGGGGGGAAGATGGCATCAGGTCGATCAAGATGCGGTGTTTTGATTTTTTTTTTAAATTTATTTTCTTTTTATTCATTTTTCTTAAACTGTAGAAGAAAAGGCCTCTCTGCAAATACCCACGTGCCCCATTTTGGCAGGTTAGACATTTTTTCTTGCCTTTTTAGAGTTCTGAAATTCCTCACAACCCATCCTTTCATGTGCAAACTTCTGGCTTCAAGGAAACTGCCTTGCTCACCAAACGCGGCTTTATTTCTGCCCGGTGCTAAGAGCAGCCTGACACAGCTTCATCTCCGGGGCTTGGGCCACCTATCAGACCCAAACCCTTTCTCACACGTCTCCGTCCCCCTTTCCACCTCTGCTCGTCACCCTTTGATTAGCAGAGCTTTATTGGGGATCTCCCTGCCCTTGCAGGGGAAGGTTCCAAGCCGTCCTTCCCTTCTCCCGGCCGCACGGTGCCCGTGAGGTCCAGCGACGTGGAGGCTGGGGGCCGCGGGGGTGCTCAGAGCTGGGCTCAGAGGCAGCAGTTTGGGTGACCCCCAAGGAAAGGGTTGGGACATTATTATTTGACTCTGTCAGAGGCAATTAGCTTTTTTTACAGCTTTTTGGGGGGGCCACTGTCAAGCATTTGATAGCAAATAGGCGATTTTAATCAAATCTGTAGCGTCTGCCTGTATCCCGACTGTCTCGCCTCCTGCGCGTTGGTTTATGGAGCGATGGGTTGCTCCAGGTCCGCTCACGTGGGAGGAAGGCGTTTGCGAGATGTCGTTCAGATGTGGCCTTCTCGTAGGGAGTCTTGGTACCTTAGAGGTTTTAAATCTGTTTGGCCATAGAGTTTCCCACCCACTTCATTTCAAACAGTGCCAGGACCTGGACTTGTGCAGAAAAACATAGCTCATAGACAGAATGAATCCTGAAAGTCAGCAAATCCCCACTAATTTTCCCTTCCCCGCCCTTTTTGTCTGATGAGAATTAGATTTACCCTATAACTTATGTGCATCTGTTATTGAAGAGGGTTTATATCCCAACCAACAGCTGGGTAAAAACCATTTCTGATGGAAAACAATGAAAGAGGACTCTGCCATCAAAAGTAAAACTCTCCGTTGCATGGCTTCTTAAGAAAATTTGAGCAATTAAAAATCCCAGCAGGCTGCTCTTTGATTATTCAACGCAGCCCTTCTAGAGGAGCAGCACCGAGGTCTGCTGCGTCACGTAAAGAGGGTTTTGAGATGAAGGGATGGAGTTTTCTAAGTAAAGAGGGAGGAAGAGGCAGGAGCTGAGGCTTTTGTTTCTGGTGGGTTGTTTTAATATCCTGAATTTCAAGAATCACTGTTTCTTATTTTTTTGGAGAAGACTGAACTGCAGGGCAGTGTAATGAGAGCATCGCTGCCTGGGACGGAGCTGGGAGAAATGCGTGAGCAGAATGACAGCTCGCCCTTTCTCCTTTTGCTTAAATGTGAATATATCTGCAAATGACCAGAAGCAAAATCCTCCCCCACCCCCCGCCCCCATCTAGCAAAAGCTCGTCAGGAGCTCGAGAGAGGCTTTGCCTCTGCCCTCTGCAACATGAGTAAGAAGTCAAGGCCTCTGCAAGGCTGCCTCGTGTTTCCATTTCATCTCCGGGCTGAAATCTGAATGCGTAATTAGCCAGAGCGATCGATGGAGCGAGAGGTGGGTAATGGGACTCCGGGAGGACGTGACGGACAGGGAGGGCCTGACTGAGCCCCGGCTTCGCTCCGCACAGCGTTGGCGGGGCTCGGGGAGCACAGGCAGCACAGGCAGAGTGGCGGCAGGAAGGATCCGACCCAGGGCAGAGCCAGGACAGACGTTACTTATAACGCCCTGGGTGATTTATTGGACATGGGGAGTTGTGGCATCCGTGCTCACCTCTCAGCAGCTTTTTAGGTTAATGCTGGCCGGGCTCTGCAACGCCGTAGAGGAGCTTCCGCTGACGCCCAAGCCACTGAAATCACAGCAAACAGCCAAAATCTTTCACAGGTAGAAGGGCTCTGGGAGGGCAAGGCATGCCCAGCCTGGCCAAGTGCTCCTGGCTCAAAGCGGTGGCAGACGGCGAAACCGGTCAGCCCAGCCTTGTGCCTTGGGGGTGAGGCACCGACGCGCCTCCACTCCCAGCACTTGCCCCAAACATGCCGAAACTGCAGTTTCTTGGGTGCTGTGCCGGGAGGACAGAGCAGCACTGGCAGGACTGCAGCACCCATGGCTCTTTTGGGTGCCATTATATATCGGTTAATGTCACATTCCCGTCACTACACCCCATACAGACTGTTTTTCATGGCTTTTATCACCAGCTTCCTGCATCTCCAGCAACTCATCTCCTCTTTATGACCCACAGAGAGGAGAAGTTTTCCCAAGCACCAGATTAAACTCCATCAATAACTACTCAGGGATTCTTTTAAAATATTTATAAGCTCTTAAATATTTAGCAGCATTTATTACGGTCTGTGAGACATTACATTGTCTCTATGACAATGCCACCTCCCAAAATGTGCCACGTACCTTCTCTTACTTCCACCAACTATAAACAAACCCGGCAGTGAGAAATACAGTCCTACAACCTCATTCAAGAAACAAACAGGGGCTCTGCTTCTATTTAAAAACTGTTTGTGCTCGCTAAGATGCTCGCACCTCCCGCATCATCTTCTCTGACACTTTTTAACGGCAGCCTGTGCAAGGCCGAGGGTATCAATTAGGTGAATGCTAAACCCCAGCAGTGGCAGCCCACGTCTCTCGTGTGACCTTGGGCAAGTCCCTTAATCTCTCCCGACTGGTGCAATGGGGGGGGACTCATGTCTCGGCTTTCCCTGCCAGGCTGCTGTGGGTTTGTGTCGGGTACCGCAGCGATGGGGGACACGGGGAGGAGCGGCTCGTGATTAGGCTGATCTTTGTGCATCTGAGCAGCAGCTGGCCCAAAACAGACATCCTCACCCCTGCATGCTCTGGCCTCCGAAATCCCTTCTGGCGGCAAGGCAGGGGGGCTGCGAGGGGTCCCCCGAGCCGAGAAAGAAGGTGCGGAGATGCATCGGAGCCTGGGGTTGAGACCACGTCCCACCTCTTGTGGCTAGGGGGCAAGGGGCAAGCAGAAACAGCCCAGCTGTGTTGAATGTGCAGCACAAGTAACCCTAACCCTAACCTTAACCCTAACCTTAACCCTAACCCTAACCCTAACCTCCACCTGGGACCAGGGAGCCCAAAGCAGCTACAGAAAGACCCGACAACCTCTAAGACAGAAAAATCAGCCTAAGATGGAGCTAAAGCCGGGGCACCTCTGGATTTTGAGATGAGCATGTCCTCTCTGGCATCTATAACCCCTGAATCCAAGCACTCCCATGGTGCCACCGGTGCACAGCCAAGCAGGGCTGGATTTTCGGGGTGCCCTGCATGGAGAAAGCCGAGCAAAGTCTGTAGTGCCCATCACAGCCCTGAAAACTCCTCTCGTCCCCCCAAAGCAGCATTGCTTGCACATGTTGATGGTGCGCAGTCACGCCTGGAGAAGACAACCTAGGTTGGGAGCACGTTTTTTTTCTCTCCCTTTCCAGCATCAACTAGTTTCCTTCAGTAAGCCTGAGCTGCTGGATGTAGCTTGGTCATACCAGCAGAAAACTGCTAAATCCATATTTTGGGAACAGAAAAACCTGGAGTCTTTAGAAATAGGTATTTTCAAGAGCCACTATAGGGCTTGCCCCAGGAGGAGATGAACTGGGATAAGCCTGTTTTGGAGCTGGAGTAAGAGGCAAACGCAGAGGAGCTCCCCACGGGATGGGTGGAGAGCCCGTCTCCGAGCCAGGCAAGGAAGGACTTGCTCAGCTCCTGCTCCACAAAGGTTTCTACTTTCATTGAAAATCCAACAGCCCCTAATTGAGCTTAAGCCTTCCCTGAGGAGATCACGTTTTGCTAGGGCTTATTGGCAAGGGAAGTAAGAAAATCCAGTTTTCCCAGCGAGATCTCGCGAGCTGGGTTGGGGATGCTGAGAGGCATAGCTTTCCTTCTGGCGCCTTTGCTTTGTGCAAAGACATCGTCGATGCTTCTTTTGGGGGAAATGGGGTCTTGGGAATAGATCTGCAGGGAGAGAAGGTTTCGCTGAACCGCGCAGCCAGGCGAGACACAGCTGCGGTAACGGGAACGTGACATCCCTTTGGTGTCACCACGAGGCTGAAGTCCTACCTTGGCTGCCTCTGCCACCCCATGCCGTCACCAGCATCCCCCCGGCCTTTCTGCATCTCTGTAGATGGGATGTTTTCTGCCTGCACAGTCTTGGTTCAGCCAACGCAGATCCCTGCCAGGGTCAGCATCTTCGGATGCTTTGCCGGCAAAGACAAGCCATGGGTCAGACTCACGGCACGGTCAGCTCCATGTAGAGGCCACCCAAGACCAGCAAAGAGCCGCCAGGCAAATGCTCCCCATCTCTGCTCCGTGGGGAATCGGGGACCGTAAATCCTCGGCTCCTGGTAGGGTTGTGATCCCACTGCGTGTCAGCCCGAAGGAGCAGCACGACACATGCCGGGGCATACAAAGCACTGCCTTTGATGTGCTACAACGGCTTGGAAATGAAAACAAACGGAGTGCCAGCACGGGGAAATTAGGGCAGCGGAAAACAAGCGTGGAAATCTGTTGGGGTTTTTTTTCCCCTCCATTTTAAAAAAAAAAAAAGGCACTGGGTGACACCGATTTCCCAGCCTGTGGCTGGCTGAGGTGGGGACCGGGACCTCTCCAGGGATGAACATTGAGGTGCCTGTCCTACTTCGACCGAGCCACCCGCATCCTGGTGGAAGCAAAATAAGACCACGGCAGGATCATGAAAATATTCGCCAGGTGCCTTTTGCTGCTACCCTCGTCCTGTTTGACTCTATCCGTGGGCCCAGGGCGACAAAAATCGTTTCAAAGAGAGCAGTCGGGATTGTCTGGAACACTCTCCCCTTTGCTTGCCAAACGGTTTATTTTTGCTCCTGATATTTAGACTCTCATCAAAGCCAAGATACAGCCACAGAATACCAGCTCCGGGCCAGATTTGCACCGCAAATTGATGTCGCTTTACTGCGGGCGGCGCGTTTACATCGCTTTACACCAGCTGGAGGGCTGTTAGCCTTGAAAACCCTATAGGAGAGAAGGATTCCAGCCGAAATCACTCCGACCGCTTTCTGCCCAGTCCAGCTGCAGTGATGTTCACTCCCTTGGTTTGTACTTAAATAAATCCCAGTGCTCAGAGGGGCATTTTACACTGAGCGCTGGCAAATGCATATCTTGGCACATTTCTCTCCAAAAAACCAAGGAAAATAGTACACTGGAAGAGGAAAACTCGCTCCCCTCCACCATGCACCACGCTACAGCGTGCAGAGCCCTTGCTGACTTATGGGGCAGCCAGCTAATGCACCAGCCAGGGAAAGGTATAAGACCTCTCCCTTTTCACTTCAATACCATGCGTACAGAGACTCATCTTACCTGGAGATGCTTAATCCTTCTCTGAGGGCTTCTAAGCAAGGTGTGTCGGTGCTGTCCTGTGGCAGGGAGCTCAAAAAATGTCCTTCTTTACGTGAAGTCACCTTATTCATCCATTTTTATCTGCTAAGAGTTGCTTTTACCAGGTTAGATGCTTCCCTCGCCAGCCCCAAGCCCTCTAAGATGCCCAGGCAGCAGCTCTGGGTGTCAAATACCAGGCGGAGGGTGGTCCACCTTGGCAGGACTCAGCTGCCCATCCTTCAGGTGAGACCCAGCAAGGTGCTGAGCACATTCCTCCTCTCCCTGTGGTACCAGGATAGTGACCTCTGGGCAATAAACTGTATCGTTTCTCCTTAAAAGTGATGAGAGTGACAGCACTGTGCTAAGCACCTGCCTGACGGAGAACTAGGTCCAGTCCCTACCTAGAGGGGCTGGTGGCAGCTTCAACTCAAGAAGCAGCTCCCCGTACTTGTCCTCATGTTGCTCACCTGAGGCGCATTGCCTGCTCCTGCCTGCTCCACCACAGCAGGGTGGGATGCTCCAGGGGGGAAAAGCGCTTTGGCCTGGGTTGCTTTGCCAGGCTCTTCCTCAGATGCTTCTTGTCAAGCTCTGGGACCTGGAGGGTTTCTTCCCGGGCTCCTGTGTGCCTTCTCACATGCACCGCCCCTTGCAATATTCCAGTTCTGAAAAAAGAGGGAAAAATAGGATGCCTTCAACTTAAATTTCAATTTCAATGATATCAAATAGGCTGTTCCTCTACGGCTTCATCTCAGAAACCCAGATCACCTGGGACCAGCCAGGTCCCCTACCCAGGCCCCGTTTTGTCGGGTCTCCAGCAAATGCTCTGCTATTTCTAGGTCAGCTCATTGTGACTCAGTCTTCAATCTTTTTTTTTTTTTTTTTTTAAATTTGTTTTAAACTTCTAATTTCACTTTTCTGCCATGAAGCCACGAGTGGTCAACAGATGGTGATAGCATGAGTCTTGTTAGTCATCACTCGGGCGGCTCTCAGAGTTGGACGCTGGTGGGGGACCTGGGTGGGCTGGGAGGTGGGACGGTCAGGTGCTGCAGCATCACTTCTCTGAGGCCTTTCATAGCCTCCGTTTCCACCACAAGTTTCAAGGTATTTGGTGGCCAATGCTTTTTCGTGCTTATGAAAAGCCTTTAAAACAAATGTGCAGCAACGACTGAAGCCATTTAGCATGGAAGTCCCTTCCAAATTTGTTACTTCTACAATGCCTGGGGGCAGCTATGGACTAACGGGGTGGGGGGAAAAATATGTAACAGAGCAATTAGCTCGGAGATGAAAATCATTAAGCATTAGGGGGCTTAATGGGACTTTTCTACCAACCAAAAGTCTCCTGGGAATCTGACTGAGAATGTCTAAGAGGCACTGAGCTCGAAGCAGGACAGGCTGTTTGGGTCAGTGGGACACACTGGGATCTCCCCAGGCTTGCCTTGGGAAGGGTCAACCCCATGATGAAGAACCACTCTCTGCCCCTCCTCCTGCTTCTTCCCAAAAGAGAAACCTCCCTTGAAGAGCGGTCAGGGCTTGTTCTTCTAGTAGAAATGTTGTCTTGTCCCTCCAGGAGGTCCAGGGAATGGAGGTGCCAATGGTTTCCACAGCTCCAACCACGGTACGGCCGTAGGCGATGGGTGGGTGAAGACACTGGTTGGGGCAGAGAAAGTGGCCCTGGGGCAGGCGGGAGAGCTGGGCTCTGAGATGAGTACATCTCTGACAAATACATCCCTGATTTGGCGTTCAGAGTTATGTATATTTTTTTAATTTTTTTTTTAATATATATACACACCCCCCACACTCAATTAGACTGAGAATAACTGCTGGCTCCTTGCCCGAGTTGAGCTCGGGGTAGGAAGCAACATTTAGGTCCTGCAAGTGCCGCTAGCTCGAGAATAAAACAAAGTGTGCAGGCGTATCTGGGTCACTCTCCCCTGCAGGAGAAGGTATTTTAGACAGCGGGAAAGCGCCTGCCTTGCCCTCGGCACCTCGTGGCCACATCCCGCCTCCCATCCAAGGATGTCGGAGGCCAAGTTGCTTGAAATGAAAATGAGACACGCAGGAAACGGTTTTGCCTTCTCCATCACTCGTGGCTGTGCACCCTCCTCTGCCCTGGCTCTCGGGGAAGAGCGATTAAGACTGCGCAAAACTTTCTTGCCACCCTGCTACCTCGTGTGTGTTTTCGGAGGGCTGGCGCAGAGTGTGAGCGGGCTGCAGCTTCAGTCCCCCGTGGGGAGAAGGGCATAAATCAGAGCTGGCTGGTGGCATTCCTCTGTAAAAAAAAAAAAAAATACAAAAGGAAAAAGGAAATCTTAGGGGTGTGAATGAAGCAGGTACAAAGGCAAAGCAAATACAATTTGAAATTACACCTTGAAAAATTGAACACGAGGAATATTTTGATTTCATTAACATCAATTTAGGTGATGGAACTGTGCCAGAGGAGCCGAAACGTTGCGATTAAATATACACAGTAAGAACTGCCAAAAAGAAACGTCTCTTAAATAATCACTGGTTTCCTATTGGGGAAGCAGGACGCTATTTTTTGATGCAATCTGGACAAAATCGTCAGTTATCATTTTTGTAGCCCTGGAGCGTATCCTCTGATTGGTCTTTCCCCACCGTCATCTCACAGGAAAGCGGTAGAGCCAGAAATATTTGAAATGCATTTGCAGGGGAGGCGAGCAAAGCTGGGCTGGGGCAGCGGGGAGGTGTCACCAGTGCTTGGGAAGGGTCCAAGTGTCACCCCTGTCCCTTCCTTCCCCAACATAGCAAGGCTAAGGTCAACCACCAGCCACGCAGAGCGTCTGTGCCGGGAGGCATGGAGCTGGGGAGCTGCGGCTGAAAGCTCTCCACCGCACAAGTGTGCTGCCACTGGGCTAATGCACGTCTTGGCAGGGTCCATCGCTGGTAGTTTATTTATGTCAACAATGTTTAAAAGCCATGCAAGGCTGTCTGGAGCATTAAGGACAATTTACACTGGAAAAGCAATGAGCTTTTCTTTCCAACCCAACATCTTTGCATTGGTGTTGCAGGCTATAAGGTGCTCATAGAAAATGAAAATACCAGAGGGTGTTTTCTGGGGTCCAGCTCAGTCTCTGGACATCACAGGTATTCAACAGGCAAGAAACGGGCTGGGAAAGGGCTGGGAAGCCGTGACAGAAGGCTGAGCTCAACGACAACGAATGGGCCAGAAACCCAACAAACCGGCAGAGAAGCGGGTCTGAGACTCCTGAGATTGATGGCTTTTCAGACCGAAATCTACTCTTTCCCAGGCAAAAATCTTTGCACAAGCAGGGAGGGAAGGTTGGGAGCTGCGTAGATAGTTGACCGTAAGGAATATGGATGAGAAGAGGAATGCAAAGCTACTGCAGTGTGGCGTTAGCCATATCTGCAGGGAGACCATCACCTGGTGCAGATATTTTGCATGAAAGATGCAACAAATTTTGTAAAAAAAGGTCTTTTCTGAGAACATGGACCTGGGGGTTTGGAAGAAGCACCACAACATCAGAGCAGCCACAGTGGTTCAAAGCGATGACCCACCAAACCCAGCGTCCCATTTCCAGAAACCCAGAAGAACAACCAGTGCTGTACTTGGGTGTGGAGTTCCTCAGCTTAGCCTCACGCCATGGACAGCCCCGCTTTCTTCGGGTTGGAAGGCCCAAGGACTGCAGAAGACCCAAGGACAGCAGAACACTCACCCTCTTTGCCCTTTCTGTGCCAGCCATGACCTCCATCCCATCTCCCTGCCCTTGCTGCCCAACTCCTAGTTGCTCCTCATGTGGAGCCACGTCGCTGGTCACCCATCGTTTCAAGATGCTGAGACCCACACCTCCTCCTGCACACGCCAGGAGCACACGCCATGGCAGGAGGCACTGCAACCTGAGCCCGGGGCAGGGAACAAACCACCAACATCCCTGAGGTCTCTTACAAGAGCTAAAGCAATTTTGTCTTGCCTTGTACGGAGGATGAGACTCAAGGCTCGATGAGCTAACGCGTTCGGACAGGCTTGGCTATGGCTGCCTGTCGCCCTCTCCATTTAGCCACTGAAGAGTATGTCAGTCTAGGAAGATTCAATCTGTAAAAAAAAAATAAATGAATCTTTAAATGCAGCATCAAGATCGCAGTGCGGACGCATCTAGATGCTGCAAACGCCGCGATCTTGTGCCACCCTGAAGCCATAGTGCCACCTGCCCCAAATCTTCTGCCACCATCCCGGCAGTGAGGGTGCCTACTCCCGCCGCGCTGCCGGCCCCACTAGCGGCACAGCTCCTCTGCAAATGGGATTTGAGATGTCATTTAAGAAAAAGCAATCTTTTTAAAGGCTTTTGCTTTGAAGTGGGTGGCTGTGAAGGTCTGGCTTAGCTGCTGGTTACACGAACAAGTGAGCCAGCAGAGCTGCGAGCGAGCGGGCAGAGCCGCCCAATGGACGCAGCCCTGCAAGCACACGGACGTGCTCTGCCCCAAAAACAAGTGAAAACGGACCAGTTTGGGACACGAAGAGATGCTCTGCAAGTTGTAGGCAAGGCAGGACCAGAAGGCAGGTCTTCCCGTTCCTGGCTCCACCCTCCGTTCGCTACACTATACTGCTGCTTTGTAGCCCGCATGTTTGCCCAAATACGTCCCTTGCAGACATTTAATAGCCAATAAATATATTTTTTTCCCATGCATATTTAAGTTCCGTTTGGTATTTCTGAGGTAGACAACAAGCTCTTGAAAATGCGGATCCCGACTTTTATATATATATATATATTTTGGAGAGCAGCATCATTTTTACAGGTTTCTCTAAAAAATATCGTGCAGGTTAAAAAACAAACGAACAATTTTGATGGCGACACAGAGAGCAGCAACTTCCATCTCCTCCCAGCAGCACACCCCTCCGTAAGCGCTGCGAGGCCAGCGGCACATCAGCATCCCATAGGATCTGTCCCGCTGAAGCTGTTGGCCTTGCTGTAGAAACAGGCAAATAATTTTTCTGCCTGCAGTCACGAGAATTATACGGGTTTGCTTGGGTTTCCAATCCTTTGCATGCGTTTGTAGGAGACGAGCTGTTTTCTGCAGGAAAAGGTGTTTTATTAAGGCAGGCGGTGGTGGTGGAGGCTCTGCGTGAGCTCCTGAGAGCCGGAGCTGAGATGACATGCCACCAGCACGGAGCACATCCCCTGAAGATGCGGGCTTGCTGCCCGGCTGTTTAAATACAGACCTTGAGAAATTGATAGCCAGGCGAAATCGTTGGCTTTTGCCACCAAAAACTCCAGGCAAATTAATACCATCAGCCACCCTTGAGAATGTGAAGTGGAGGTTCCGTGCAAGGAGTTCAGCTCGTCTTAAGAGTGAGCTTTATAAAGGTGCTGCACATGAAGGAGAAGGCATGGAGATGGACGGATCAGTGTTTTTAATCTTCTCTTGGCAAGGAAAATCAAGTCGGGGTGAAGCAAGGAATAATGAGAGGATGCGTTCATTTAAAACTCGAAGGCATCTTTTTTGTTAGGGAATTTCCTTTTATTTTAATTTGCATTTTAAATTGCATTAGTATATAAAGATAGATGCTGGTCCATCGATCTTGGCTCCTCTGCACACCCAAAGCCCCGGCTCTCCTGCGTGGCGGCGTGCGTCGGGGAGGCTCCGCTTTTCCAAAAGTCATGCCTAGATTTTGTCCCTACGTGGTGGCAACCGGCTCCAAGCGTTCCAGTTGTCTTCTTGCGTGTGCTTCCAAGGCGGTCAGGATAGCCTTCCCGCACACCTCCTCCGCTTCTAGGCTCATCCAAAAACATTTCTTTGCTCCTCTTAATTCCTCTTCCAACATCATGGCTCAATTCTTTAATTTTTTTTGCTATAAAAGCCTCTTGATGCTGTTTTCTGTAACTTATACCCTACGCAGTCTTTTTTTATTTCAATCTAGAAGAGGTCCCAGGACATGGTTTATGTGAAAGATGCCAGAAAGAGCAGAATCAGGAAAAAAAAAAGGCTTTTTTTTCCTCTCCCTCTTGATTGATTAACCTTAAAGGCAGTAATGGGAAAGCGAGTAACATCAATAAAGGTGAGCACAGAGCATTGGAGAGGGAGCAGTGCTGCCGGTACCCCCCGATTCCTCTTTTTAAAATGCAGAATGCAGAAGAAAAAGGATTTTTTCGCACATTTGGCTTTCTAGGCAAGTGGTTACGGAGGGCTGTCGTGGCGGGCTGCTAAGGGAATCCCACCGCCCATGGAGTTTTGTGCTTTAGTTTATGATGCTGGTTCAACCTCAAACCCCCTTGCCCGTACAAAAAAACCCCCAAACAAACCAAGAATATTGTATTTTTCTGTGTGCGCTTCCCCATAGGGTGCATTGCTGGGTACCGCTTGGAGCACAGATAGCCGTAGTCACGCACAGGGCTGGGTTCGGTCCCCTTGCCGCCCCGGTGAAACTCGCTGGTGGATGCAGATGCTCCCACACAGTTCCCAGCGGATAAAGAACCAGCAAAGATGAAAAAATATGGTTCAAATCAAACTGCCGGTGTTAACCCCTTCGGGCTCAGGATTTTGAGGGCAGGGAGGGAACTTTCAGTACATCTAATTCAGGCAATTGAATTTTACTCCCTGCACCGATCGAATGATTTAAGCCCATTTTTCTCTCTCTGGGGGCTGGCATGCCCAGGGCACAAGATCTGGGAAGGAAGCCAGGGAAAGGATTTCGGATGAGTCTGAGGAAGAGGTTTTATTGAGGCTGGCAAATCTCCTGCAGGATGTCACGGGGGCCTGGGGCTGCTTAACGCCCTTGGAGGGGGGAATGTCCATGGCAATTATAGTTCCTTAACTGACTTTTAACTGACCCAATAGCTGAACAATATTCCCTAGAAGAAATTTCAAACTTTGGGGGAAAAAAAATCATTTTGTCCAAGCGGTTCTTCAGCGACATCCCTACCTCCCTGCCCTGCTCAGCTCCTCTCGCCTCCCTCAACACACGAGCGCTCCTCATCCATCCCAAGCCGTTGCAAGGGAGCTCTGAAATAATTTTAGAGCTGAATTTTTGCCCTGAAGCAGAGCAAGAGCAAGGGCATGGGAGCTGACGAGATGCACCGCCGGGAAAACAGTCCTTTCCTAAACAGCACAACCCCATCCACACCACCCAGAGAGGATCATTTGACCAGGAAACGTGCAGGAAAAGCGTACCCATCGATGTATCCATGGAAAAGCCCCTTTTCCCACATCTGGGCCTGCCAAGCTGTGCTCTCACCTGCCCATCGTGCTGAGTTGTGGCCCAGGGCTCAGCCGCCGCTCCCGCGTGCTCAAACCCAACCGGCGTTACCCTCATGGCGCTGGCAGGCGTGAACAATCCCGTGGCTAATTTTCAACCGGCAGCAGGACAACGAGGTGTTTCTGTTGCCATTAAAAGCCCAGGAGCCCCAGTTCAGTGCAGCAGCTCCAGAAGATGCAGCAGGATCCCCTGTCCGCTCGTGTTCCTCCATCACGACTCTGTTTGCATCTGGCAAACGCTGACTGTTCTCCTTCCCCTCTTTTTTCCTATTTCTCTTTGGGAAAGTTTCTTTTGGAGGGGAAACGGGAACATGGCTGTTTTGGCAAAGATGGATTTGTAGGGTGGGTTCCCTGCCCCAACAACCAATGCCATGTTGAGCAGCTGGGATGGGGAAACATCTCCCTAGATACGGCAGGAGCTAGCTTTGCTGCTTATTTCCAAGGAATAATGCAACTATACCACCGAGGGAAGCAGGAGCCATCCCACGCAGGCTGGAGAGCTTTGCATCAGCTTTAGTGGGTGCCAGCTGGGGCTGGGTGCAGGTGGCGGGGGGGAGGAAGGTTCCCTGCAAGTGTGTCCCCGCTGCTGCCGCACGGGAGGGCACCAGTCCTTCTGGCAGTGCTGCTCCCCGTCCCCTGGGGAAACGCCAGCGGCTGGAGCAGGGTGTCTGTAGGATACGAAGCACAGTGCCATCTCAGGATGGCTGACGGATCCCGAAGTCACCTTAGCTTCAGAAATACTCGTTGTCTTTGCAAAAGTAAAATATTTTCTAGATCCTCCACTTGCAAAAAAAAAAAAAAAAAGCGCTTTCTAATGACTCATCAATCTCGTCTCCCTTTTTGCTTTTACCTTTTCTATCTTTTTTTTTCTTTCTACTGTCTCCATAGCTGGGGTGGGCACTGCTGCGCTGTGCATTCCCCAACCACCCTCCCCACGCTCGGCAGAGGAGGCAGGGCCAGCCCGGCCATGGCCACCACCACCGCCACTGACCTGCCCCACGCTCGCACCTCCCAGCCTCTTCCTCCTTGCTTTCTGCTGGGCTGCGACCCCATAGCGGTGCCGTGGTTCATGCACAGGCGCGGTGTGCCTGGGGGACAAGGCGGTTGCAATGCACCCAGCGGGAGAGCTCGAGTAAAGGGGGTGGGTTTTAGAGCTGCAAAAGCTTGGGGAGCAGGAGGTATTGCTGCTGCAGCGCGAAAAGATGGGACTTTCCATCTCCAGCGTCGGTGAGAAACCCTCTTTGCTTCTCTGCGAGCATCTTCAGAGGAGCATCAGGGCACGAATGTGCGTGCTCTGGGACGAGAAGAGGGAGGTCGGATATGGCATAGGAGCCCACAGGAGTTTAGCAACTCTTCGCCAGCATTTTTATCCTCGAATGCCGCCTTTTGGAAATACCAGCCCGAGACTGTGCATCAGGCTGGAGGGACTCTGGCAAGTCTCTTGGCGCGGTGGGACATGGGCAACGCGTGGTGTTGACGCAGGGAAGGAGTGGTGTAAGAGCTGTGCGGCGGCTGCTGTGGGACTGGCTGGGGCGTGGGTGGCGGGTGCCATGGGAAGGGGACCCGGGGAAAGCCCCAGGGATGATGGGGCTGACGTTTAATAGCATGTGTCAGGGGGAGCAGCGAGAATTTGAGGGAGAAAGGGCAGAAGGCGAGGAAGCCAGGTGCATCAGCAGATAACAGCATCGCTGCAGCAGATCCGTGACAAAGATGGGTGCAACCCTATGAGGCAACGGCAAAGAGGTTTCTAGAAGGGGAGGACATAATCACCATTGCCCGAAGCCCGGGGCAGCCCTGCCTGCAGGCAGGGAGGGAAGCAGGATGGGTGGCTGCATCAGGACCGGCCCAAGGAAAGAATGAAAAAATGGTGGGGGGAGAAGTTCCCAAAAGCAAGTGAGACCTTGGGGATCAGCTGGCAGCCGTGGCAGGGACCATGCCGTGACCGACCCTGCCGTTGCTCTTGCAGCGTAGCTGCCATTCCCCGACAGGATGGCTCCATCAGTCTGTCCGAGCCCACACAGGGTAGACCCCAAGAGCCCATATGCAGGACGTTTGAGCCCCCCACTCCCCAGTGCATGCAGAAAGGGCTCTCCCCCATCCCACTGCGATGATGTGCTCTCAGACCAATATTTCCTCTGCTCTGCCAAGGCTTCGTCCCGCAGCAGCAGCTCCCAGCAGCTGCTGTCCATGAGCTGGACCAAGCAGGGAGCGAGCAGTGCTTGAGCAAGCAGGATACAAGCAAGGTTGGAGCAAGCAGGGTTGGGGCAAGCAGGGAGCGACTAGGGCTTGAGCAAGCAGGGTTCGAGCAAGCAGGGTTAGAGCTAGAGGTGGTGAGCTCACCGGCAGCATCCCAGCACTTTCCAGCAGAGAGGAGCAGATGGGGACGAGCGTCTCGGTCCTGGTGCAGTGCTCCTCCTGGTGAACCCTTCAGCATTTCCAAAACAGCGGCACGTGAGGTGTGGGTTTTGCGGTGGGGGTGGCAGGGATCCATCTGTGCTAAGCACCCGTGCATGCAGCCCTGTGCGTGATGGCAATTCTTATTTAGGCTGTCAACCAACAGCACAGCTTAGAATCACAGGCTCGCAGAATGGTTTGGGTTGGGAGGGACCTTCAAAGATCATCTAGTCCAACCCCCCCTGCCATGGGCAGGGACATCTTTCGTCAGGTTGCGCAAAGCCCTGTCCAACCTGACCTTCAACACTTCCAATGGTGGGGCATCCACAACTTCTCTGGGCAACCGGTTCCCATGTCCCACCACCCTCATTGTAAAAAAAAATATCTTCCTTGTATCTACCCTAGATCTACCCTCTTTTAGTTTAAAACTGTTGCCCCTTGTCCTGTCACTACAGGCCCTGGTAAAAAGTCTCCATTTTTCTTATAAGCCAATTTTATATATTGAAAGGCCACAATAAGGTCTTCCCAGAGCTTTCTCTTCTCCAGGCTGAACAACCCCCACTCTCTCATCCTTTCTCCATAGCAGAGGTGAAAGCATGGACAGCCCTCTGACCATTTCCGTGGCCTCCTCTGGACCTGCTCTAACAGGTCCATGTCTGTCACATACTGGGGACCCCAGAGCTGGATGCCGTGCTCCAGGTGGGGTCTCACCAGAGCGGAGCAGAGGGGAGCATCGCCCCCCTCAACCTGCTGGCCACGCTGCTGGTGATGCACCCAGGACACGATTGGCTTTCTGGGCTGCAAGCACACATTGCCGGCTCATGTCCAGTTTGTCACCCACCAGTGTCCTCTTCTCGGCTGCTCTCAGTCCATCCATCCTCCAGTCTGTATTGATAACCTCCTGCCGGGAGTTACGGCCAGCCGCCGACACATGAGCCAGCAAAAAGTTTTCTGCTCATAAAACCATGGGGTTGTCCCCGCAACCTGGCGGTGGTGGAGGCAGCGGGTTTTGTTATTATCCTGGCTTTTTTAATCTTGCCCGCACCTAAGGGGTCCTTGTCAGAAGTGATGCTCAAGGTTAGGAGAGCCATCGGTCACCTTCCAGCTGCTAAGAATACTTTCGGCTGGTAGTCAGCAGCAAACCGTAGCAGACAAGGAAGGGAGAAGTCATGGGGAGAGAAAGGGTGGACATAGTTTATGGGCAGAGAAAAATAGAAAGGAAAGGATTTGAATGAACCAGCTTCATGCATCACCTCGTGAGCTCAGTCTGGTTCCTCCAGGGCTGCCAAAAGAGCTCATCTCTGCTGAGCGGCTGTCGTCGGTGGTGCAGGCTCTTGGCTGCCCCTCCGGTGCCTTGGCGAGGTGGTTGAAGGTGATTTGGGGTCTGAATGTGATTAGCTTTTGCTTCCCGCCTTCCCCTGCCTTCTTCCCGCAAGGTTTGGGGGTCCCCAGGAAGGTCCGTGCTCAGCATCAGCAAGGATGGTACCAAATGAGATGGGCAGTAAAGATGAAGCCAGCCCTTCCCTTCCTCGCCTTCCCCAGCCGGCACTACCCGAGCCGGGATGAGCCGATCCATGGCTGTTGGGCAAAGCCAGTGGGCAGCAGTGGGGTGTTGCGGGGCTCAGTGGGTCCAGCTGAATCCCCCTGCACCCTTTTCCTTGTCTTCCTCCTTCAGAGCGAGCCCGGGATTACCTGCACAAGACCGGACGCTTCATTGTCATCGGTGGCATTGTCTCGCCCGTGCACGACTCCTACGGGAAGACGGTGGGTCGTCCCCATTTTCCCTTTCTGCCTCCTACGTGCAATGGTATCTCTGAAGCCAGGGGCGAGCGCTGGGCAGCGCTGCCTGCATCCATGGTTCTTTCATGGATCTCTTCTGCCCGGGGCAGCTCCTGACCGTGGGAAAGTCTCTGAGAGGAGGGAGAGGATGAAACCACTCACTCTTTAGATAAAAAACTGCAGTGAGACCCTACAACCAGCCAAAGTACTAGACAGCAAAGAGAAATGTTGACACCCATAAACGGTGGTGGTCATCTTGTTGGGTTGGAGGTTTTTTTGTTTGAATGATTTCAAAGCCAATTTTATTGTGGGGATGGCGACGATGCAAATAGGGATGTTTAAAAGCACTTCCTGGGGCAGGGGGAAATCCAAATTAGGAGAGGGGAGAGTTTCCTCCTCTCCTGAAAGCTGGAGAAATTTCATCAAGAAACCACCATCCCCGGGTCTGGCCCCACTGCAGCACAGGGCTGAGAGTGGTGGTGCTGAGCAAATCTCACTGACCAGTGCGTAACTGGGGCTGAAGCAAGGCAGGGACTCCTCCCCTCCAGCAAACAGGAGCTTAAATAAATTTTTGTGGGCAGGAATGAATCCTTCTGGCCTGTCTCATCTGAGCGAGCCTGATGCTCTGCCCCAGGAAGGTTTGCAAGCCCAGGCTGGCCAGGGCACGATGCTTGCCTCCCGTAACCATTCCTCCATCACCCTCTCTTGCAGGGTCTGGTCTCAAGTCGGCACCGCCTGACCATGTGCCAACTGGCCGTCCAGTCCTCCGACTGGATCAGGTGAGTGGCAGAGCCTGCACCCGCCGCGGCACCAGCAGCCCCCAGCAGCCCCTGCCCCTTCCCTGGCACGATGGTGGCAAAGTAAGTCCCGCATGCAAAGTGGAGATGCCACAAGCTGCTAGAGCCCCAGGATGGACTTTCTCCTCTCCCAGCCAAAGCCTGATTAGAAACCAGAGGCCTTCCTCTCCTAGTCCAGCAGAGAACCGATGAGGAGTGTTACACCATCCTTCAAGGGACCCCTTTGGCTTCAGGGGGTCTTGCAAGCCCCCCGCTGAGTCTGTGGTGTCTGGGTGAGGCCCAAAGTCACCCAGCCCACCCCAGCCTTGTGCCGTGGCACCTTCCCTTTCTACACCTGCAGCACCAGCCCGTGGGCTCTCCCCTTCCCAGCATTGCCACGTGGCGTCTGGCGGCTGAGGTGGGACCAGAAACATCTCCGGGCTGCCCTCAGGAAACAGGGTTGTAACACGTGTAATTACATCCAAGCCAAATGAAAGCTGGTTAGCTGGGTACCAAGAGTGGAAAAGCGTCCAGGCGCACATTCAGGTCCCCAAAGCTATTAGGGAGAGCTGCATGGAAGGGCTGGAGGAAGGACATGGTCCATGGCAGAGCTGGGGGAGCGATGGTGGCTGCTTATGGCACTGCTGGCCGGGCCAGTGGGGAGAAGGTAGGGTGGCCAGGAGGTCCAGGCAGTGGCCATCGGCCAACAGTGTTGCCTTGCTGTGCTCCCCGCAGGGTGGACCCCTGGGAGTGCTACCAGGACACCTGGCAGACCACCTGCAGCGTGCTGGAGCACCACCGCGACCTGATGAAGGTGAGGCAGACCCCGCGCTGTGGGCGCACCCGGGGTGAGGGCGCGGGGAGAGTGCAGGAGTGGGGTTGCTCTTGCACCAGCGTGTGGACATCAACAACCAAAATATGGCTGGGACAGACAGAGAGAAGACTTGCAGGAACGTGCCTGAAAGCCTGACCTGGAAGGAGGTGCAAGATAACCTTGTCACAGCCGCTTTGAGCTCCTTGCCCTGATGGTGAAAGCAAATTGAAAGCAAATTGAGCCCTCCAGCCGGAGCAAGCAGCCGTCCCAGTCCACGCACACCAGGAGGGGAGCAGGGATGGAGGCAGGGTGAAGGCAGGGGTGGGCATAAGCCAAATCATTAATCCCAACCACTTGCTCCACCCTGAGGGGAAGGAGAGGTGGATGGGCATCCCCACTCGCCAGCTGAGCCGAAACTGCTGTACCTGACGGAGTGACTCAGTGGGAAAATTCAGCATCTGGGAAGTCCCTGGGGAGCACAAAACCCAGGAGGAAAAGTCCCTCCAAAGCTCAGGCAGGCCTGAGAGCTGAGGATGAATGCAACTGCTCTCCGGTGACGGCAGGGATAGGCAGAGCAGGGCAGCTGCCAACACTTGGATATAGCGAGCGAGCCAAGGATGGGAAATGGATAAAACAGCACCATACGAACTCACGGGCAGTCCAGACAGGAGGCACAGAAGTAGCATTAACCAGCGCGGCGGGATGTCCAGCGCATCCAGGGACTGTCGAAGTGTGTCGAAGCCAGGGAGCCCCTGGAGATGCCTTCCTTCTCCTGCAGCGACCAGTGGAGAAGAGGGCACTCCTGCTCCCGGAGTAACGTGTAAGCTGCTGGCTTTGCACCACTGATTCATCAGCTGCTGTATTCTTATTTATTCATCAGAATTTATGAGCACGTCCAGGTGACGGGGGCGATGCCTGCCTGCGGGCAGCATGGCTGCAGCCTTGACAGCCTCACGGGTCCACACAAAAAGTTAATCCCACCATCCCCAGCCTTAATCATGAGTCATTATCCACAGGGTCCTGCTAGCCCCAGGCCCATCCGGTGAGGTCGGATGGGACTGGGGATCCTAAAGTGAGCTTGGACGTACTTGTTGCTAAAGATGACCTTCAGCCTGGGGTGCGGAGGCTCGATACGGGGGTCGTAAAGGTTTTGGGAGGTAGCTGGGGTGAAGGCACTGTTCCAGCTACATCTCTCCCTTGTTGCAGAGAGTGACTGGCTGCATCCTCTCCAACGTCAACACGCCCTCCATCACCCCTGTGATCGGCCAGCCCCAGAACGAGTCGTCGCAGACCATCTACCAGAACAACAACAACGTCTCCAACAAGCCCACCGCGGGTAGGCGGCAGCGGGTTAGGGAAGAGGGGGATGGCCTCCCACCCCTCACCTCCCAGCCGGGGCTGCCAAGCATTAGGAACAGTGCTCCATCATCTTATTTTTGGGTCCAGTCGCTCATCAGGCTCCATGCACCAAGCCCAGGGTTGGGTGGGGATGCGATGGAGGAGTTGGTTAGTTAGCATCCAGCACAGCAAGGGCAGCCAAGAACGGCTTAAAATGGCTGTGAAATCTCACTGGACTTCAGCTGGATGATGTTCAGGCAGTGACATCAGCTAAGAGAAAGGCTACCTGGTACCCACGGGACGCATGCAAGGGATGAACTGGTAGGAGAGGTGACGTGGCTGGATCCCCCACGAGCCGGCGGGATGTGGGACACAGAGGTATTAGCTGGGGAGAAGAGGGAGCGTTACTTAAATTCCGTAAAAACGAACATCTTGTGATTTTTTATTTTAGTGATTTTAGCTGTCCAGCTGGTCCCTTCAAGGCACAGCGTAGCGCTCTCGGGAGTTAAGACCGTGAAAGGAGGTGGTGGGGAGATGCTGACAGCAGTTCCCGCACCCAGGCCCGGGAGTATCTCACGGGACCAGGGTGGCTGAAGCGCTTGTGCAGGTTGGTCACACAGCCTCTCTCCCATTAATTTTCCTTCTTCACCTTCAGCAAAGATCCTGGGGAAGGTGGGAGAAAGCCTGAGCCGGATTTGCTGCGTTCGCCCGCCCATGGAGCGCTTCACCTTTGTGGGTATGTAGAGGAAAGGTCCAGCGTCACCTCTGCTTTAGCTCCAGCCCCCAGCCTTCCTCCCAGCCCCCTCTTCTAGGCCGGGCACCAGCACCTCTCTTTTGCTTCCCTTCCCCAGATGAAAACGCCAACTTGGGGACAGTGATGAGATACGAGGAGATCGGTGAGTACACAGCCCCCTTCCACGTCGCTCTGGCTCCTCTGGGCCAGTGCTACGCAGCTCGGGAGCAGCTGCACGACAGATCCGGTGGCGAGTGAAGGATGCTGGATCATCTCGCCCCAGTGCCAGCTATCGGGGCTCAGGGGTGAAAGAGAAGCAGCACCAAACTGGCCTGAGCCCATTCCCATTGGCTGACAAGCAGCCTGAAATAAGGGAGCGAGCAGCAGGGACCCGGCTCCCAGCGCTGGCACAGACCTGCCATGGCATCACACCTTGAAAGTCACCGCAAGTGCCGACAAACTTGCCCTCCCATGGTGGTGTCACCCCCATCCTCACATTGCCTGCAGCCTTGCAGAGCTTTGTGCGTGGCGGCAGGAGGGATTTCAACTGCCCAACCAGCCACGGTGCCCCTTTCTCTAAAGCCCTCTACGAGTTTTAGACGCACCAGCCTGCCACGCACTTGGCAACACCGTACATCACCCAGAGCTCTGCGTGGGGAGCTTGCTGGTGTTTTTGAGACCCATTTCATGGGCTAGCTCACACGCAGTCTGGCACAACACCCATCCTAGCACTGGCACCATGCAGAGCCCAAAGGCTTTGGCCACCTGGAAATGCCAACCAGGGAGGCACCTTCCCATGCAGCCGCCTCTTCCCACCCCTCCAGGGGGGGTTTATGGCTTTCCTCTGGTGGTTGTGCAAATAAATTAATCTTTATGGGCCCGTCAGAGCAGAAAGCTCCTTCCCGCAGCACAACTTTCTTGCTGAGCAGCAAAGCCAAACCTTAAAGCAAGCTGTCAGCAAGCACCAGTCCCAGCCTGGGGAGCGAAAGGGAGGACATGGAAGTCCTCCAAGGTGAGCAAGGAAAACCTCTGGTGCTTCACCATCAGCTTTGCTAAGGCAAACGCAGCCATGGCCAGGGCTCTTGAGCCGTCCCCTGGGCTCTCCCTGTTGCCCCAGGGCTGGAGCCCCTGCAGCAGATCACGAAGCAATTGTGGGTGCCCACAGCATGGAGAAATGACTCCCTTCCCCAGGGATACCCCACCTCCGGGGCTGCAGCACAGCTGTAGTTGAACAGCACGTAGCAATGCTGACAACAACCTGGCAGCACGGGAGAGGAGCTGAAATAAAGTAGGGTGGGGGGTATTTGATGTTTGGCACCAGTAGGTGTGCGGGAAGGACCACAGGATCTTTAGCGGGACTTGTTTTGGCAGGGGAGGTCTGTGCAGAAGAGGATCCCCGAGCAGTGCAATGGCGGGGGGGGGGGGGGGGGGGGGAGCAGGCAGTGCCTGCTCAGCCCCATTTGCTCCCACCTCTGAGCTTCTCTGCTTCTTTTCTTCAGAGCTTCGCATCTTACTGCTCTGTGGCAGCGACCTGCTGGAGTCCTTCTGCATCCCTGGTCTCTGGAACGAGGCGGACGTGAGTCACCACTGCTAGGCACCCCGCCGTGCTCTTCTTCCCCAGGCTCCCTTCCTTCCCCTCCTCCTCCGCTTCCCACACCCAGAGCTCCTGGGAGCTACCTAGGTCCTTTGGGATGGCAGGAGCTGTGCCCACCATCCCCACTGCCTCCTCCATCCCAGCCCTGACCCTCACCTCCCCTACACACGGGCAGCCTGAGGGACAGGGTCTTCTGCTCCAGAGCCACCAACCCTACCCAGCCTACCCTTCCGCAGACCCAAGCCCCGCTCCCGCTCACTGTTCATGCAGAGGACGTGACCCAGGGTGCAGGGTAAGCCCGTCCCAAGGGATTTCCAAAGGCTGCGCTCCCACTCCTCATCCCTTGGAAGGAGCCAGCATCAAGTAGATGCCGGTCCCAGCAGAGTGAGGAGTGGAGGTAGGAAATAAGAGATTTATAAAAGTTGGCCAGACGTTAGAAGTTAAACACATTTACAGCCAAATCAACAGCTTTCACTTAATAAAAGGCTTTTCCTGCAATGTGGGTGTTGTGGTTTAACCCCAGCCAGCAACTAAGCACCACGCAGCAGCTCGCCCACTCCCCCCACCCAGTGGGATGGGGGAGAGAATCAGGAAAAAAAACCCCAAACAAACAACAAAAAAACCCTCGTGGGCTGAGATAAAGACAGTTTAATAGGACAGAAAGGAAGGAAAATAATGTTAATGATAATAATAATAAAATGACAATAATAATACTAAAGGATTTAGAATATACAAAAGAAGTGATGCACAATGCAGTTGCTCACCACTCGCTGACTGATGCCCAGTTAGTTCCTGAGCAGCGATCCGCCCCTCCCAGCCAGCTCCCCCAGTTTATATACTGGGCATGATGTCATATGGTATGGAATATCCCTTTGGCCAGTTTGGGTCAGCTGTCCTGGCTGTGTCCCCTCCCAGCTTCTTGTGCCCCTCCAGCCTTCTTGCTGGCTGGGCACGAGAAGCTGAAAAATCCTTGACTTAGTATAAGCACTACTTAGCAACAACTAAAAACCTCAGTGTGTTATCGACATTATTCTCCTACGAAATCCAAAACATAACACTATACCAGCTACTAGGAAGAAAATTAACTCTATCCCAGCTGAAACCAGGACAGTGGGGTAGCCAAGTACCCATCTTTACAAAGACCGAGAAGTAAAACCATCTTGACTCCTCAGCCAGATGATGCCTAATACCAACTCACAGCTGACATGAGCCCATCTCAGCACCTTCACTGCCACAACTCAAATGGACGAAATCCGCTGCCCGCCTCTCTGTGTGCCCCCCCCCCATTAGTGAAGGACTGCAGCAGGACACCCGGCACCCTGGACACTGAGGTCCCTGCCTGAAGAAGCTGTATTTTCACGGGAGGACACCAGACCTAGAGAAGGGCTGGGTTACCGACCCGCATGCTGCTCCCTGCAGTCAGAGCGGTGCTGGCTATGGGAGCTCACCGGGCTCTTCGCCGAAATCGGGTGGTCAATGCAAACCCCACCCTCCTTGAGCCTCTCAACCATTTCTAAAATCAGCTACCACATCTTCAATCCTAGAGTTTTTTAAAACAATTAGCTGGCAGATATCTCCTCTGAAAGGCTGCAAAATACAAGATGAGGCAAGTCTTGAAGCCCAGCACAAAGGGTGCAAAAATTGGATGTCAAAGCACAGGCAAAGGAGGCATTCTGCACCAGCACCCCCTCACAGGCTCCTGCTGCCTGAATTTGCTGACCCAGAGCTCCTTCAGATGAGCCTGGTTTGTCTCACCCGAGACGGGTGGGAGCAGTGGGAGCCATCCCCACATGGTGGCAAACTTGGCCACCAGCCTTGGCGCAACCAACCTTGGAAGAACAACCCTACAAGACCTCTGTCGAGACCAACGTGCCCATCCTGCTCATAAAGCCTTCCAGCGAGGCAGAGGTCACATCCTCCTCAGGCAACCTCTTCTGCTGCCACCCTCCTTCTACCATGACAAGTCCTCCTTAAAGCCTAACCTCAACGTCTAGTAATACGATTTAACCCTGTGCCTTTTTATTTCAACCACCGCAGACCACTCACCACACCTTGATAATTCCAAGTTTCTGCCAAAGGCTGTTGAGGTAGCCTCATATTCACTTTCTATCTCCATCCGGACCATGGCCCAGCTTTCATGGTGCAGGGGGGTTGGCAGACAGTGGCAGGTTTTGCGTGGGGTGGTTACAAAGCTCTTCCCCGCTTTGGGTTGCTCCTAGATGGAGGTGATCGTCGGGGAGTTCGGGATCGTGGTGGTGCCCCGGGATGGAGCAGACCCCGACCGGATCATGAACCACTCCTCCATACTCCGCAAGTACAAAGTAAGTGGATGCACGCACAACTGGGGAAGGCTGCGAGAGGACCCGCAGCCTCTCTTTTACCCAGGGGAGCACTTCTGCCACAGGGCACAAAACGTCTCGAGGGCAGATGCTCTCAGCTGCTAGGTGGGATGAGCAAGGGGGCCACCATGCAGCAGACCCCGAGGCCAGCGGGGCAGGGGGGCCGGCGGGGCAGACACCCACTTTCAGGCCATCCCTTCACTCCTCTCTTCCTCCTTCCCCTGCAGAACAACATCCTGGTGGTGAAGGACGACTCAAACCACCCCATGTCAGTCGTCAGCTCCACCAAAAGCAGGTGGGTGATGCAGGGGGACTCCCACTATGGAGTGGGGAGAGGGGTGCCCCCAGCCAGCCCCTCCAGTTGCAGGGCACCTGACCCACCCTAGTGGGCTCTGACCCCTTTCTCTCCCCCCGCACCCCCAGACTGGCCCTGCAGCATGGGGATGGACACGTCGTGGATTACCTCTGCCAGCCCGTCATCGACTACATCCTCAAGAGCCAGCTCTACATCAACGCCTCCGGCTAAGCGCCAGAGGTCTTGCAGCGAGACAGCCCTCGTGTCCCGCCTGCCTACAGCTCTCCATCACTCTTTTCTCTCTGTCTCAGTCCGTGTCTCCATCTCTCCCCCCACCCCATGGCCTCCTGCCCGTGTCTGCCTCTCACCCCCGGCGCCAACGCTCCATCGTGCAGCAATGTCCAGGGAACCGCAGCACGGCCCCGAGGGGAATGGTTTGGTCTCTTTTTTTTGGGGAACCGCCCTCCCCCTCGTACGTGGGGAGGGAGGGGGGACTGGTAAAAGAGCGATGTGCTCAGTGCGCTCGAGGGGAGGGGGCTCCAGCACCCCCCTCCAAGCATGCCACTGGGAAATGGTCCCCCCGGTCCGTCCTCCCAGCACGCTCAGAGCAGGGGCTTCCTCTTCTGCATCATCTTACAGTACTTAAGCTCAATAAATCTAGGTGGACCTCTTTTCTTAAATAGTTCTAGTGCGAGCCCTTTGGGCCTCTCGACACGATGACCAAACGAATCCTGGTTAGCAGCGGGCAGTTGTAACCCAACTGGCTCAGTGCCCCACGGCAGGTGAACCTCCTCAGGCTGGCAGTAGGACAACCCAGCTAACAAAATCCTCCTCCTGGCCCTGAAAAATCATGGAGAGGGCATTTCTGAAGGGGAGCAGAGGCTTTGGCAAGCATCTCTGCCAAAGCATTACTAGGGGGGATGTCATGTCTCACCTTTCCTTGGCTGCAAGTGAACCCAACCCACCCCAAGCTACCCCGTAGGCAAGTGGAGTTGGGGCGATGCTCTACTCTGACCCAGTGGTGAAGGGGGCAGCCCACAGCACCTAGAAAGGGACCTGCCATTTATGAAGCCAAGAAAAGAGGGAGGAAGAAGCAGATGGTGACCCAAAGCCTCTGGTGAGAATTTGCCCCAAACCTGGCTGAGCTTCATGGGGGCTGGGTCCATCCCCATCCTCTAGCCTCCAAATCTCCATTTCTGTTTGTATACTTCCCTCTTCTCCCTCCGCTCCTACCCTCTTCCTCTCCTCAAAGAGTTTATTAAATGCATGATACCTTCCCCCTCTCAAAGCGGCTGTGGCTGCTTTGCACATCCCTTGGGACATGCCAGGCTCCTGCTCTCCTGCCTGTGACATGCCCCCAAATGCCGGGGATGGAGCCCAGTGGAGATGCTCGCATTAAAAGCAGGGCAGGTAACACGGAGCAAAAGAAAATTATGTAAGTCCTGCGGAGAGGAGGGTTGCTGAAGCAGGCCGTTGTCCTGCTGAGCATCCCTAGGGTGCAAGGACCCTGCACAGCCCCTGGGAAAGGTCACAGCCACAAGGAGGAAGGTACAATCCTGCTTTACTCCTCACCTTTTCCTCTCCCTTTGCTCCGTCTAACCTTGTATCGTTTCGGGTATAGCCCTGCTCCCTATAGCTCCTGGACATTTGCCCACTCCCCACAAATTTGGGCTAACTAGGCTCAGGCTAGCCCACACCACCACCCTCTCCCAAAGCATGACCATTGCCCATGCTGGCTTTGTGGGTTTCCTAGGGCGGCGCTGTGACTAACTGCTGGTCCCCAGCAAGGGACAGTGTTGCATTGAGACACCTGAAGGCTGAGAGTCCTCCAGGGTGTTTCAGGGAAAGATCTAAAATTACCTTTTTTTTTTTTTTCCCTTAAACATCTGTGAAGGGTCACAAGCTGCTCTCATGGAAGCTCCAAAGATGAGACATTGTGCTAAATTTGGTGACCTGCTGGATGCTGCTGGCATCTCTGTACCAGCAAACAACTTTGGACAAACCAAGGTAGCCTACAGCCACAGGGTCCTTGCAGCGGGCAGGGTTTTACGAGCAGTAGCTAATGACTTCTCGAAGAGGGCTCAGCCCTTCCCAGAAGGGAAAGCAAGAGAGACAGAAGTGATGTGACTTGCCCAAAGGCCAGAAGAGGTCTTCCGTTGCCAGGTATTTCCCTCTGCCTGGAGAGGCTTGTTCGGGAACTATTGTAAATTTGGCAGCTGAATCCCTCAGCGCCAGCTCTGGTATCTCCAGGCGGTTGCGTACGTATCCCATGGGGTGAGGAGATACGGAGATGCCAAAGCAGAGAGGGTGGCAAGAGCGTGCGGGACCGGAGTGTAGGGACGCCTCTTCTCCAGGGAGGTCTTCAGCCAGTTCGAGCTGCTCACCAACACCCTACTGAGCTCCCTTAGCTAACACGCTGGGCAGGTGCCCGTGGTGGGACATCTCATCCATGAGACACCCAACATACGTAAGCTGGTAGCTAGAATCCTCTCCACCCGTTGTTCTCATGTGTTCAGTTTTTCAGTCTCTCCTCCGTCTCCACCCCAACACAGAAGTTATTTCAAACAGCAGCCTCCTCTCCTTGCCAGATGTCACCCATGTTTCTTAGCTCCAAGCCAGAGGAGAAAAAGCAACGGTAGCAACCAGCCTCCAAAACACACACACACACACACAGAGGGATTTTAAGCTCCTGGGGGAGCGATGCCTCTTTGAAGGAGGAGGAAGGACAGTGGGTTTTAACTGAGGAAAAGACACGGGGAAATAAAACAAAGGAGATGGAGAAGGAAGGCAGGCGGCATGTCCGAGAGCCATCTCAGATCCTCCCTCCCTCCCTCAGGTACGCGAGATGGGACGCAGGGGAAGCCAGCCGGCTTCCCATCCCATCGCGGTTAGGACGGCATGCCTTAGAGACGTAGAGTTGTGGTACGGATGATGAGTATATTCTGTCTTACTAGTCTTACCTGCGCCTTCGTGTATCCGCTCAGTAAAACTCACAGTACGGGGGGGTGGGATGGGGGGGTTTGTAACAGGTCGTTCAGCTCTGGGACTGATTTGGAAAATGTCTTCGGGTGGGTACGGAAAAAAAAAATAATCGTCTCTGAAGATCCATGCGACCGCCAGGGAGGTGAGGACCGGGGTTGCCAGGGTGCAGGGGAGGGGTGGGAAGAAGCTCGTGGGTTTTGGTCTTTGAACCTCCACTTTTAAACAGTGCAATTTGCTGAAAGAGAAATGAACTTCAAACGCCTTTTGGAAAAATAAAATAAAATAAAGGCGGGGAGGGAAAGGGGTTGAAGTTGCCATGCCACCAATTTCAACCTTTGTCAAAAGTTTTGGAGCCTAATTTTTTTTTTTTCTTCTGTTGCTATACGAAAAAAATGGTCATTGACAAAAAAAACTTTATCAGCAAAATGTTTAAATTATGTAATAAACAAAACAAAACAAAAAGATGTTACTGGTGTCATTTCAAAACAGCCTCAAGACCAAGTCAGCACAAAGAACACAGGCAGCTACACTGCTGGGAGAACCAACGGCCAAACTCACCCAAAACAGGGAGCTAGAGGAAATAAACCAGTAGGCAAGATCCAGCCAGAAGTATTCATTATTTATTGACCTCCTCCCTTTCAAAAAACCCAACTCTTGGAAAAATAAAGTCAGGTGCATAATACCTGTCCCTATGCTGGACAACGGGAGAAGGAAGACGTGCCAGAGGCAGGAATACATCTCACTTAAATAAAAGTATAAGGCAGACATATTACTTGGTATATCCTTATCAAGCAAAAGCATGGGCGCTGCTAGCTCAGAGAATCAGAGCTAATGAGGGGTGAGCGTGTCCCCCAAAGTGTCCTCCTCCATCCAGGACCTCTTCTTCCACCACCACCCAGGCCAGGGGGCTTCAGCAGAGTTGACTTCCAGCATCTGCTGGCTCTTTTTTCCCCTGAAATGGCATCTAAAGGAAGCCCAGAGCGGTGTCAGAACGGAGCTGGACCCACAGGAAAGCCACGGGTGGGTGATGGGAGCACCTGTGGTCTTCAGCTCCTCCAAGCTCTGCTCAGATGTACGGTGGGAAACCCTGCGGACAATTACTTGAGCCTCTGAGAAACACCCAGCACCACGTGGGAGGGAGGGAGAGGAAAATGGGCAGCACCAAATCAGAGGTGGAGACACATTCAAGACATCGTCAATATTTTTAAACGGATCAAATCAGGATGCTGGCACTCCAGCAGGATGGGTCTGGGTTCTCAGACGTGAGAGCTTGTGGCTGCAGACCCCCTGGAGAAAGCCCCCTGGTTCCTGGGACAAGTGCTGCAGGGTCCTGGGTGCTTGTGCAGAGGGGACACCACCTTGCTTCTCCTGGGCTCTGGGACACCCAGGAAACTGCCTGGTACCAAACTGACCAGTCTTGGAAGGAAAAGCTGTGCTTGAGTGTGTAAGGGTATGGTAGGGAGACCTGTGCTTGCTCAGGAGGAGCTTTGACAAGAAAGCCATCCCTCAGGGGCTTTGGGACTCAAAAAGAAGTGTGGCAGAAAGAAAGGGTGCCCTCTCCTCCCGACTGAAGGGAGCAGGTGGAACAGGAAAGACTTTCCACTTCAGGAGCTCCAGCAGTTCTCTCCTCCTCTGCTAGCCTGGGATCCCCTTCCTCCTCCATCCAGCACATCCCCTGAGCTCAAAACCAGCTGGCATCTTTTTTTTTTTTCCCCACCTTTAGCAAAACAGTAACTACCCCACTGAGAAGCACCATGGAAGACCTGCAGCTTTATGAAAAGGATCATCAGCAGCATCTGATGCTGAATCTCCAAGCCACACCAAAAGCCATGCCAGCACCACTCCCAGCAAGGTAAGGACTGGGCAGGCTGGGAGGAGAAAGCCACATGAAGCATCACCGGTGTCACAGATCAAAACTCATTTCCCCCAGCTGCCGGTTCCCGCTGCTCGCTCCCTCCCTCCTGAGCTACAGAAGGCGAGGAAGACCCCGCGGAGAACATGAGGAGGTGGTGGTGGTGGCAGCGTCAAAAGCAAGGACAGAGACTCTAGTCCTTCTGTGTGTGCCAGACCGGGAGAGGGGATCCACAGGGGATGGAGAACCTCTGAGCCGTGAACTTCAGGCTCTGAACCGTGCAAACTCCCAAGGCTGACACCAAGCAACCCCCATCTGCACCTCAGAAATGTTGTAGGAACGGGGTGTTGTGCAGTCAGTAGCACCTTCATGCAACCAGGCGTCTCCTTCCTCCTGTGACCGAGGGACGGACCACTTTGAAAAATCAGGGACTCTCCAGGGCCAGCGTGGCGATGCAAACTTCAGCCGCCACGCTGGACTTGAGGGTAAGGATCAGTTCAACACAATCAAACGCAGCCGGTCCTGCCGGGTTTGGGGAGGGCAGCTGGGCCAGGCTCTCCTGCCTTCACAGCCTGGCAGGCGCTGCAGCCTTTCCAGAGCTCACTCACGGCAATTCGATGGCTTTTGTGTTGTAACAGCCTGGAGGAAGACTCTTCTGGATATCCTCCAGGTTCTTAATATCTGCCAGGATCTCATCAATGCTGCTCTCCAGCGTCAGCACCCGGGCCTTCTGCAGCGCGGCTGTCTGCTCCAGCTCCGACATCTCATACTTCAGCTGGTTGCTTCTGGTTTTGGCTTTGCTAAAGTTCATCTCGAGCTGCTTCAGGCCATCCTCGTCCACAGCACCAGGTTGGTCTGTTGCACAGGAGGAAAACAAGGAAGAGGGAATGATTCATGGAGGCTGAGGACTAGATCTTTCTGGATACTTCATCTCCATCCTGCTGCCCAGCCCTTTTACAGGCATCATCTGAGGCAGCTTCCTGCACAACTCCCAGCACCCCTGCCTAGACCCCAGCAGGGACCTGTCTCCATCCACGCCCTACAGCAGCGGCGCAAAACCTACTCATCAGACGCAGCAGCTCTTCCAGGGCGCTCAACGTCTCCTGCACGGCCACCCCTGCCTGGCCGGCCTTGGCATGGACCCTCTGAGCTTCCTGAGCTGTCTGAAGAAGGGAAGGCGGCAGCTGTAAGGCGAAGTCTTGCCCAAACGTCAACAGGGAAGGGCGGGCGAGGGAGACGGGCACCCACCTCCTGTATCACAGTAGCATCCGCCTCAACCTCCAAGAGCTTCCTCTCAAATTCACCATCCACTTCCTTGGCCTCGCGCTGCAGGGCGGCCACTGCCTTCTCTAGGGCGAGGACGCCATCGGCCGTCTTGTTGGCTTCCACCTTCAGCTGTGTGATCTCCTAGGAAAGGCAAAGGGAATTCCAGAGGAGCAGAGCATGGCTGAAATGGGTCTGGGTGCACCGGGGCGTGGAGCTGGTGGAAACTGGTTCCTTCCACAGGGACCCAAAAAAGGACGCAGGCTTTGCTGCGTCCTTCATGTGCTCCCACCAGTTGCTCCAGAGAGTCATTTCTATGATTACAGCTCAACCACTCCTGCAGACATCAGCGAATCCCCTGGGAATTACAACATACAGTGTGGGAGTCGAACCCACCAACACCAATTCTGGGAGCTCACAAGCCTGCCAGCAACTCAGACTGTGGAAGTGAAAAATCCCCTTGGTCACCAAAAGGTGGCTACAGAGAGATGCCACAGAGATCCTCACGGGACAAACATGCCTGCAAAGATGCTCATGCACCCACTTATCTACAGCCAACTCTGTTATCTCTGCAGGATCCACTATAGACAAACAACAGACAAAAAGTCAACGCATCAGGTCCAAAAGTCAACGCATCAGGTCCACCGTGAAGACCTGTTGGAGTTGCCAACCATCTCTCCTTCTTCCATGGTTTTCCCTTCCAAACCCCTTTCTGCCAGCAATAGCCCCAGAGCTTGCCCTCACCTGCTGGATCCCCATGGTGATCTCCTTCGCTTCCCCTGCTGCGCTGCTGGCTGCCTTGGATTCGGAAGCGGCGCTGCCCAGGATCGCTTCAGCTCGGTCTGTCTTCTCCCTGGCGCTAGTGACCATATTGCTGATAATCAGTAGCCTCCTCATGGCATCTTCGGCTTCCCTTCTCTTGTCATCTGCTTGCAGGTTGAACTCTGAAAGAAACGCATGTGGAAATGAAGCCACGCTACCTTTGCGAGATCCCACAAGGGAGGGGAAAGGAAGGGTTTCTAGGACATTACCCCGGAGGCTCTTCAGGATCTGTTCCACCTCGTAGAAGGTGGCGTTGCCAGCGCTCATGGCTTGCAGGGCTGTGCTCCTGGCGAGGTTGGCTCGGGACAGCAGCTGCGTCAGCGTCTGCAACAGGCCAAAGGGACACAACGGGCAGATGAAGGACACAGTAAGGGAGCATCGGACAGCCCCAGAGCAGTCTGCAAGGAGCCGCGCTGGGCGAGAAGACCCATCAGCCTGTTCCCAAATGCCTGCTGTTGCCCCTGAATCAAGGCTACCACAGCCTGATCTGTCAGCAGAGGCTTGTGCCAGTGCTCCTCAACCAGCTCCAACCATCCTGGGTCATCTTAGCTCTAATCTTTCCAGGAGCAGGTCTTCAACCTGCCTCATATGGAGGAGATGTGCAGGTGAGACCCTGCACCAGCAGCTCCGCACACACGGTGAGGTCTCCCACCGGCTCCAGAAGACCAACCCCAAGTGGCTGCGTTTCTGAGGAAGGGTACGATCCTGCAGCAGGCGGGCAGAGCTACATCCCCTTCGGCGAACAGGCTGGGACACCACGTAGCAGCAGTGGTGCCACGGGCATCCCACCGAGGCTCCAGCTCACGCCAAAGACGACTCAAGCCACATCTCCCCAGCCAACCCCTTACCGCTCTCTCGCCCTCTCCCTTTCGCAGGAGCTGCTTGATTTCTTCCTCCCAGCGCCCCGTGCGGCTCTGCAGCTGCCTGTACTGTGCCATGTAGGTGTCCACCAGGCTCAGGAGAGCACTAGCATCCTGCTTCAGCCGGGTTGCCTCCCCCTGAAACACAGAGATGCGATGACTGCCCGGGAGTCCCAGCATCTCCCCGGTGCTCGCCGGGAACCATGGCAAGCAGCGACGGATGCTTGTCTCTTGCTCCTTGTGCCGCAACCAGCTATGGGGGCAAAAGGGTGGGAAGGTGCATATCCAATGGCTCTCCAACGGGGATGGAGCCCTGGGAAGGGCTGAGCTGCTGGCAGGGTAGCAGGGAGGGCATAGGGGAGAGCAAAAGGGGATCTCCTGGTCCCACAGGCACAAAGCCCTCACCTCAAAGGACCCGATGTCGGTCTCCGTCAGGCGGGACAGGGAGCTGAGGAGCACCAGGCTGCCCTGATAAGCCTTGTCTGCCTCGGAGGCCATCCCGTCAGCCTCAGCCTTCAGGCCTCCAACCAGCGACTTCAGCTCCTCGTACCTGCACGGATGCAAGGTTGAAGAGCACAACACCAGCCAAGCTGCCAACCATTCACCACAGCATTAATGCTGCCTCCTACGTTGACTTGTTCATGCTCTCCAAGGCCGCATGCAGATTTATCACGCAAGGGAAGCTAATTGCAAACATCCTCCACATCCCAGCCCCTCTGCCAAGCTGGGCATCCGCTGGCTCCTTGCTCCTGCTCCAGAAACCAAAGGTGTTTCACACCAGCTGAACCCTCACAGGCACCACAGTGGCTCTGCTAATCCCTGCCCTGCCGCTGGATGTTTCCTCCTGCACATCCCCGTTCAGCTCCTTAACTTCGTTCGGGGCTGTTGCTCACACCCCACCAGTGGTGTGCAAAATCCCAGCACCGTGGTGGGCTCTGGAGAGGCACCAGCCCGACCAAGAGAGCCACCCAGACAACATGGAGCTAAATCTACCCTTGGGTGAAACCCAGCCCAGATTTGCAACCACGTGTGGAAGTCGCCCCCGGGAGCCTGTTTGCACACACAGCATTAGACCCCTTCCCCCAGCTGCAGGCAGGCCCCTGGGAGCATCGTGGTCTGTGGGGTGGGAAGCAGATGCTCCGCGGAGCTGCCAACCCTCCATCTCCGCTGCTCAGACGTGCCAGCGACCGACGTCCAGGCAAGTCCCTGCCTGCCCTGCCTCCAACTGCACATTTCTGCAACTCGGCTGGGGAGGCAGGGAAGGGGGCACGGATGCTTGGCCACCCCCCTCCTCCCTCCCACGTCCCCCCCGCGACACGCAGGCGAACGCAGCCTCCACTCACTTCCCGAGCAGCCCGAGCAGGGAGCCGGAGGCGGCCGCCTCTCCACCGGCAGCGGCCCGCACCAGGTCCAGCGCCTGCCGCGCGTCCTCCCGCGCCGCCTTCGTGGCTTGCTCGATGGCGTTGGCCGCTTGCGCGTGGCTGCAAAGCACAGCGGGGGGGTGGGCCATGAGAAAGGTTTCCCACCCGAGTTTTCTCCACCAACTTCCTTTACCATTGTACTGACCCTCTCAGGAAATGCAGCTTGTTTGAGAAAGGGACTCATATTTTGCTTGTCCCTCCTGCATCTCCCAAGGGTAGAGGAGCACCAGGGGGGAGGCAGATGCTGCCTGTTCCAACTGGACACCTGTGGGCCAAACTCGGACTCCAAAGATGCTTCTAAAACACACCCAACACCACCCTCAAAGGCAACCGAGGACAGCTCTGTAGGGCAGCGAAGCCAGCCCAGCAACAACATCTTCCCTTGCTCCAGGGCTGGCACAGAGGTTGTGGCAGCTGCAGCCTGGTGGCTAGGCAAGGACCCCCAAAAAGGACCTTCTGGGCGCCCAGCAGGATCTCAGTCCCCCTCCCTTCTCTCTCGGCCGACTGTGGGAGTGACTCACCTGTTGGCCAGTCTCAGAGCCTCCTGGGCCAGCATCAAGAACTGATTCGAGCCCCCGGGAAGGTTTGAAACGGGAATGGTCTGAGGAGGGAGGAAGAGAGGCGTGAGTGCTCTTCCCTGCCCTCCATCCAATTCAGCAGCGAAAGAGGCAACTGCAGCACGTTAAACCTCCACAGCCCCGCAAAGACTCCTGCCAGCACCTCTCCAGCTCCCAGCCCTACAGAAAGGGCCACCAGATCATCATCTACACTCACAAAACGAACGTAATAACTGGAGTACATTAAATTCTTGCTTTCTCCATGGATTTTTTTTTTTCAGCCCTGGGCTAGACTAGGAGCATGTCGCACAAGGATGCTCTTACCACCCGACGCAGAGCAGCTCCGCTGCGGTCCAGGTCCAGCCTGGCTCTCTCGAGCAGCCGCCGGGTGTCCTGCACCTGCCTCTCGTACTGGCTCCCAAGAGACCTCAGCCTCTCCACCGTTGCCTTGATCTCATCCAAGCGGCTCTGGGAGCTGGACCCTTGCCTGTTCATCCTGGCCACACGGCTTTCCAGAGACCTGTCAGAGGCTGGCGGGAAGGAAAGAGGAAGGCTGAAGAGAAGCTCATCGCTAAGCAAAAAGGCACAGGCAGCAAAATCCTCCCCTGGTACAGCACAGATGGCCCCGTCCAAGGGCAGCGGGCTGGTGGTACCTTGCAGGCTCAGGGCTTCCCCGAGGATCGTCCGCAGCATCTCCTCGGCCAGCTGCATCCTCCCCTCCAGCTCCTGGGTCTCGGCCCCACCACCAGCTTGCACCTCTGAGAACAGCAGCTCCAGCTCCGCCAGCTGCTGCAGGTACAGGTCCACCTGCAACCACAGCAGACCAGGCCATCAGCCAGCGGGACGCCGAACCCACGGTGGAAAGACCAGGGTGGGAACCAGGTCTACAGTCCGGCCAGAGGATGGAGAGCAAAGCGAGGGCTCATTTTTGGATGGGACAGAGTGGGCCAGCAGCTTTAGGTCATTGGTTTTTTATCGGTTGAATCGGGTACAAACACAAAGCTCAGGCGCAGTCTGCAAAATCAATTCTCACTCGCAGCAGGAGGAGATGCTTGAGGGCAGGAGGACATGCTTGAGGGTAAGCGTATCGCTGCACCCCTTGCCGCTCAGTGGCTCCGGGGCTGGCACGGATGCTCACCTGGGCTTTCACCTGGCCGTAGCAAGCCGGGCACTCACTCTCTTCGCAGCTGGGACCCTCGAAGCCGGGCTTGCAGATGCAGCTCCCATCGCTCCCGCACTTCAGGGGCTCGGCGCCGGCTGAGTCGCAGGCACAGGCTGCAGGTCGGAGCAGCACAAGTTCAAAGGAGCCTGTCCCCACCTCAAGTCTCAGCACATCCTTCCATCCACGCTCTCCCCCTGCTTTCCTCCCACGGTTTAGCCCTGTGCTCCCGTTCCTGCTCTCCACTCCCGCTTTCCAGCCTCGGCTTTATGCAGCATCCCCCTTCCCATCAAGCCACTCCGCACTCCAGCATGGATTTTCTTACTCATGCCCAGCTGAAACAGTGCCTGGCTCTCACCTCGGCACTTGTCAGCAGGATCGGGGGCCAAGGGGTTCCCGAAGAAGCCGTCTTTGCAGCGGTCACAGTAGAAGCCGGCGGTGTTGTAGATGCACTTGAGGCACTCGCCTGTCCGGCGGTCGCAGTTGCCCACGGCATTGGGTTCCACGTTGCCATTGCACCGGCATGGCTGGCAGGGCCGGGAAGCCGCTGGGTCTCCAAAATAGCCGTCTGCACAGTACTCACAGTTGGCCCCTGGGAAAGGAGAGATGAGGAGAAGCTCATGCTTTTGCCTGGAAGGCAGAGGCTGCCTCGCTGCTTCTGCCCCACAGAAATGGGGGCATTCAGCCCCATCAGGGTCGGCACAACAGCATCTTCACTCTCCCACCGCCACGGCCAATGCACAATGCACCAGGCAGGCTCTTGAAAGCTGGATGCAACAACTGACCTGGGGCAAATAATTTCCTATTTGTTTTTTTTTCCCTGTTTTTCTATTCCCCTCCCACTTCACCCATCCTTTTTCCATCCATGTTATCTGTTTAGATGAGAACCTTTCCCGGGGCAGGGCAACGCGTGTTAACACAGCCCTTGGGGCTGAAACACCCCATTACAGGCAGGAGCGGCAGTGCCGTAGGCAAGCCGGGCTGAGAAGACGTGACGATCTGCCCTGCTCCGAGCATCCTGGCCCGCTGATGCCTGCATCTCCCTGTACAGCAGGTAGAAGCTCTGGAGAAAGGCAGAGCACAAGCGACCTGGAGAAGGGCATTACCGGCAGCTCCAGGAGGGCAGCGGTCACAGACGACCTCCTCGCTGCCTGGCACCACCGAGCAGCCTTGGCCGTTGCTGCAGGGGCATGCCCTGCAGCTGTGCGGCTGCCGGGGGTCTCGGTAGAAGCCGAAGGGGCAGCTGACACTATTGGCCACGTTTTCATCTCCCGAGTAGCATTCACCTGAAGGAGGAAGGAAAGGGCTTAGGGCAGTTTGCTCTCACCCCTGGTGGGACACCCTCCACCAGTCCACCTCCTGCCCACCCTTTGCTGGTGGCCATGCCACCCAATGCAGCACAAGCACCTGTGGTCCAGCATCCTCCACCGGACCCCTTGAGATCCCCACGCCTGCCCATACGCGCTCCATTTCCCTGCCCATCAGTCCTTCACCACGCAGGAAGGACCATGCCCTCCTCCTGCAACGGGAGCCCAGTGAGACCCCACCGGGAGCCCATCCCAGGGCAGGAAGGCTGGCCATCACCACCCAAAGGTGGCTGTATCTCATTTTTCACAGCTCACATAGCTCCCGAGGAGACACACATTGCCTTTTGTGCCTCCTGTTCAATGATCAGATATTTGGAAATTCCAGTTCAGACTTGGAAAATACCGACAGCTTAACTTTGCATTGCTTTGACTTTACATGGCAACACTGTGGGCTATTTTAACAAGACAGGCAGTAAAACATGTTCACATTGCCGATACATACTCAGACCACATAGAATCATAGAATGGTTTGGGTTGGAAGGGACCTTTAAAGGTTATCTAGTCCATAGACTAGACAGCAAGGGACATCTTCAACTAGATTAGGTTGCTCAGAGCCCCATTCACGCTTACCTTTAAAACAAAAAGTCAGAAGAAAAGTTTTTAATGCTATCCAGGCAGTAGGAGATGCTTTTTCTCTCTCCAGTGAGCATCATCTGAACCCAATTTGATCCAAAGGTATCTTACCTGTACTTCTGACCGCAGCGCTTCTATGCTCTGGGGAGTTTTGTCCGTGATGTTCCCCACACTCCAGCCCCCCCCAAGTCAGTGATCTCGCCCCACTCAGTGACCCCCACCACTCCCTATAGCTCAATTCTCGGGACGCAGGCAGCCACCCTGCGATCCCATACTCCTTACAAGCACAGCCTGGTGGTGGCTTCTCTTACCGGTGTCGGGATCACAAATTCCTCCCCCCTGGCAATTGCACGGCACGCAGATGCTGAAGGGCCCCAGGCCGGGGGCATCTCTGCGGTAGCCGGGGGCACATCTCTCGCAGAACTGCCCCCGGTACTCCGCCGGGCACTCGCAGCGCTCCACCCAGGGAGCGGGGACTCCGGTGACGGGCTGCGCCGACACCAGGGTGACATTGTCGATGTAGCCGGTGCCTGGAGGGAGATACAGCCGGTCACCCGCGGGGGCCAGCAGCTCCACGTGCAAGCCACCCACACCCGGGACCTGCGCAGGTCGCGTGTTTCATTACAATGCCTGCGGGCAGATGGACCAGAGCCAAGGCTTTGCTGTCCCCACTGGTGCCATCCTGCTGAAACTCTTCATAATTTAATTTTGCACATCTTAGGGCACTTTTTAAATTATTATTATTATTTTTTAATACCTTTTAGACAAGGTGTCTCCATCTGGAGACTTGGCATCTCCAGCAACGAGGAGAAGCCAACCTTGTGCTTGCAAGCTCTCCGCCCACTTACTGTACTCCCCAAAGGTGGCTCGGATCCAGAGAGCTGTCAGGTTTCCCAGTAGCCTACGATATTCAAAGTGATTCAGCCTCGGGCTCCATTTGCTGCTTGGGTGCTCGTCCAACCTGCCCATGGGAGGGGGGAGAAGTGGAACCGGTTTCAAGAGAATGAGATGCCTTATCAAGAAAATGCGGCAGCCCTCGCTCATCTCCCTCCTGAGCTCAAGGCTTTGGGGAACAACCTCCACCCATGCGACTGACCCCGAGCAAAGTACCCAGCCCAACCTCAAGCCAGATTTCCTACTGCCCCTCTCACAAAGTAACCTCCTCATCCAGGAGAGAAGCACCTGAGATGCATCCAGCCCAAACCAGGCAACCATTTGCCACCTCCCAGGGATCACAGCTGAATCCAGGAGCTCCTTGAAGCTACGGCCTTTCTTGCTCACCCTGCCCCAATTGCCCCAGCATCCCCCTTTACCTGAATGTGTACGTCTGGCTGACGCCACAGGGCAGGACCTTCCCCTGGGGCAAGAAGGGGGCACTGATTCTCAGGCCATCTCCTTCCAGGACCACGTCGTGAGGAGATGGCTGGCGTCCCCCTCGGTCCAGGCGGTAATCGAAGGAGAGTGTCTGGCCATAGCTCAGCTGCTGGTTCCCGAGGAATTTCGCTGCAAAAGGAAGGAAGGGAGAAAATTAAAAGCTTAAGTTCTTTCCTTCCTCCTAAAGGCTCAGTTCACGGGATCAGACCAAGCAAAAGGGACACCATCACCTCTCCCCCTCACCGATCCCACACCTACCGGGCGCCACAAAGTATATCGGCTCCGATCTCCGCGCTGCTATGAAGACATCCTGATGGCGCGGGGACCACTGGAGCTGGGCTGGGGAGCCGCTTTCGTGAACACCTCGCCAGCCTTCGGCACCTGGAGCACCAACAAGGAGCAGTCAGTGGGGACAAGGAAGGTGTTTCCAGGACTCCAGCAACTTTCTCAAGCTGTGTCTTATCAAAACCCTCCAGCTTCCTACCCCTTTCACCTCCGAGGGGGCAGCACAGATATCCCTGTGCTGATACATCCGTAAATAAGCCAGGCTGGGCATAGAGGTTTCCTCCCAAGTGGCAGGAAAGACACGATGAAGCAAGCCTATGTTCCCCCCCAACCCTCGCACCCTACGATCAAGCCATCCCACCCATCAAAGCACAGGGACTCCCAGCAGGGCTGTGAACCAGGCGGCTCCTCCAGCATGTCAAAGAGAAGGGGTGGCAAACACCCCCAGGAGCTGTAGGGATGTCCTGCTTGGGCTTCACCTTGCTGGAAGGTGGAGGTGATGTTGTAGATGCTGTGGTTGTCCGCACTGACACACGCAGCTGAGTGCCCGTAGCAAAAGCAGGGGGAGCATCCCGTGGGGTTTCTGGCATCCAAGTTATAGAAGTTTCGCTTGCACCTGGGAAAACGCAAGAAGGTGACAACGTTCAAGTCCGTTTTCTCCTCTTCCTGGCCAACACAACCAGCCCTCTAACGACAGCCGTGCAACGCAGCCATCGCCACGGTGCAAGGTCATCGCCAGGCTGGGATGGCGAGATGGGCGTGCGCAACTGCCAGGGATGCAACTGCCAGGGAGATGGAGGACATGCCACGCAGCGGTCCGGCAAGTCCTCCTGACACCCACCTCTCGCACCGCTCGCCGGTAGTGCTCGCCTTGCAGACACAGCGGCCGGAGAGGCAGCCCCCTGCGCTGCCAGCCAGGTCGCACTCGCACTGTGGGCTCCTGCAACAGGGACAGCGGGAACCTCTACCTGGATTTCCAGCTCGGCCTGGGAGCTCAGTGCCCCCAGCTGTTATACAAGACAGCGGAGAACCCCCCCAGCTACCAGTCCCATGCTAGAAGGGGAAAAATAATCATCTCTCTAAGTAATCCAGCTGCAGCAGTATAGATGTCAGGCTGAGACGGTGCCCAGTGCTACCGCCCCAGGGCACCCCAGAGCACCAGACCCACCTACAAGAGCAAAGCGAAGCTCTGCTGAGCTTAATAAACCCTGGCTGAGTTTAATAGACCCTGGCTGAGCTCCAACAGGCAGCAACACCCCGGGGAGGCTTGGGCAGGAGGCCAGGCATGGCAGCACGGCTGCAGGCAGCCACTCCTCCCCCCCACCCTTTGCCTGCTGCGGGCCCCAAAGGAGCAACGGCGGGGTGAAGCAAGGAAGAAGAGGACACAGCACTGAGGAAACCAAACCAGAAATGCTTGGAGAGGTGTTTAAACAGGGCTTCATGCAAAGGAAGGGGTTGATTTTTGCATGCACATCTTTGCACAGGGGCAGTCCTTGTGAGCGGCACCGACACCAGGCAGACCCATGCGTGGCCAGGTTTTATTTTACATCGGCTAGTCTGGCTGTTGCCTGTTTGGCGTTATCTGGATAATAAAGGAATCTCCTCGGAGTGTGGTTTAAGCTCAGATTCTGACGCTATTGCGTGACAGCGAGCTCCGCAGGCTGGAACGGAGGTCCAGCCCCGCTCGAGCCTGCTCTCTCCCAGCGAGGTTAGCTTAAGGCTATTGGTGTGCTGCCACAAAACAAACTGCCTCTGCCCTTGCACGGGGTGTTTTCAGCCAGCACAGGCTCTTTACAGCGGCTGGGAGAGCTCTAGAGGCTGGCCCTCCAGCTGTCCCCAATGCCACCGATGGTCGCCAGCACTTACTGCCCGCTCCTCCGGCACCCGGACTCAGAGAGGGACTCAAAGCCCGGCTGGCACTGGTCGCACTTCTTGCCCATCACGCCAGGTTTGCAGCTGCACCGGCCGTCGCTGTCGCACTGTGGGCTGAGGGCGCCTGCGGAAAGAGGGGAAGGAGAGGTTCGGACGGGCACCTCCCCGTGCTGTCCCAGCGATGCTGCCGGCGGGACAGGGTAGCAAAGCACCACACCATCATTGCAGCAGCAACCCAGTCCCAGCGACAGGTCCCCCCTTGAGATCCCAGCACAGGGCTGAGACACCAGGTCTGGCTGTTAAAGCTGCTTCAGCCTCCCTGACTGATGCAGGAGACTTGGAGGAGATAAATCTCAGCAGGCATTGACCAGATGCCCAGGACGAGGATCTTCTTCCCTAGCATAAAAGTCATTGTGAAGGACAAGAGGGACTCCAGGGCATGCAAACCAAGCAGAGAGTTTTTTCTTCTCTGCCAGACCCTCTGCTAGTACATATTGGTAGAACTTGATAGTAGATATTGGTAGAACTTGATTGTGGTGCCTCTACAAGGATCCTACGTGGCCGAGGGCCATGGCAGGATCTTTGGTTTCTGACCTACCGCTGTGCAGATGCAGGCACCGAGGGGAGAGGATGCCAGAGCCACAGGCAGCCGTCCTGCGCCTGGGCCCTCCCTGCACGCCAGCGTTGGGGGCAGCCAAGGGGACGTTCACACCACCACCACCACCTTAAAGCCTATTCCTCTGTCCTCTTGCCACCTGTTTTTCATGTTCAGGTGGTCCTTCTAGTGATCTTCCTGCATCGACAGAGACCAACAGGCATTTCAATATCTACAGCACCTCAGCTACCTACTTGCAGAGCAAGCCGAAACCTGGTGAGGATGAAGGAGCCATCACATCTACTGTGTAACCACCACAAGACCCACGGAAAACACCCCAGAGCTAGAAATCCCACCTCATAGCCCTGCAGCCTGCAAAAAGCCACCGGAGGAGCTGGAGAGGCTGAAGCCTCCTGTCCGTCCCCAAGTGCCACGGCACTTTGCACCACCTCCCCTCCCGAGGCGCAACACCACGAACTCAGGAATTATCCTTTCGCTTTTACGACGCAATTAAAAGCCTTTGTGGAGCCCGCCAAACATTGCAACACCCAGGAAGCATCAGCGTGACTCACAAAGCCGGCGAAAGCCGCTGCTCCCCGCATTGGGGTTTGGCCGCCGTCCTCGAGATAAGGATGGCAGCTGGGACATGCAAGCAGCTCCCCACAGGGCAGCTCCTGGCAGGCATCAGTGGGTTCGTGGCCACTTGCCGAATTCAGGGCAGAGCGGAGCAGGGTCCCTCTCGGCGAGGCAGGGATTGCTGATGGAGATGCCGGAGGGAAGGGATGCCCTCCAGAGGGACCTTGACAGGCTGGAGGAGTGGGCCCATGTGAACCTCACGAAGTTCAATAAGGTCAAGTGCAAGGTCCTGCACTTGGGTCAGGGCAATCCCCAATAGCAGTACAGACTGGGGGATGGATGGATGGATGGATGGAGAGCAGCTCTGCGGAGAAGGACTTGGGGGTACTGGTGGATGAAAAGTTGGACATGAGCCAGCAACGTGTGCTCGCAGCCCAGAAAACCAATTGTGTCCTGGGTGCATCACCAGCAGCGTGGCCAGCAGGTCGAGGGAGGGGATGCTCCCCCTCTACTCCGCTCTGGTGAGACCCCACCACTGCCCCAGCACAAGACATGGACCTGTTAGAGCAGGCCCAGAGGGGGCCATGAAAACGGTCAGAGGGCTGGAACACCTCTGCTACGGGGAAAGGGTGAGAGAGTTGAGGTTGTTCAGCCTGGAGAAGAGAAGGCTCCGGGGAGACCTTATTGAAGCCTTTCAATATATAAAGGGGGCTCAATATATAAAGGCGAGCTTCGCAAAGGCTTTCAATGGCATTGTAAAAGCAAAAGGATAATTCCTGAGTTCACAGCATTGCACCTTGGGAGGGGAGGTGGTGCAAAGACAGAGAGACTTTTTGCCAGGGCCTGCAGTGACGGAACAAGGGGCAAAGGTTTTAAACTGAAAGAGGGGAGGTTTAGATTGGACATAAGGAAAAAATGTTTTATGATGAGGGTGGTGGGACACTGGAGCAGGTCACCCAGAGCAGTTGTGGATGCCCCATCACTGGAAGTGTTCAAGGCCAGGCTGGACAGGGCTTTGAGCAACCTGGTCTAGTGGAAGATGTCCCTGCCCATGGCAGGGGGGGTGGACTAGGTGATCTTTGAAGGTCCCTTCCAACCCAAACCATTCTGAGAGCCTGTGATTATTTCGGAGGGCAGGTGGGTCTTGAAGCCTGGATGCAGCCTGGAGCTGCTGAGGTTTGAAACCAAGCACCAAGCAGCGAAGCACCCAGGAGGAGGAGGAGCTCCTCCGACTTATGGTGCGGCAACACAGCGCTGGGCTCTGGCACCTCCCCGGATAATCCCACCTGGAGCCAAGCTGGCCCCGCTCGCTCCTCCTGCGATGCTCTGGTCCGGCGCATAGGGACCCGGAGCCTGACCTAGCCCATGTGCTCAGCGGGGCCAAGGGACACACACGGCAGCAGGCGCTTTAAGCCCCCCTACACCCCTGACCCAACCCCGTCCCCTCCCGGCGGGCGGCCACGTACCCTGGGGGTGGCAGCGGCAGGGCAGGCAGCAGTCTTCCTCCCGCTGGCGGAAGAAGCCCTCCTTGCAGCGCTCGCAGCGGGCGCCCTCCGTGTTGCCCAGGCAGCTGAGGCAGCGGTACCCGTTCCCCGTCTCCCTCAGGAGGTGCCAGTCGAAGATGCACTGCCTGGACATCCCGTTGCAGTCGCAGACTGGGGAGAAGAGAGAGACATCTCAAATGATGCTTAGAGATGAGGGCACCAGCTGTGAAGCTGTAAACCCACCCTGACGGCCAAGGAGCAAGCCCAGGCGACGCAAAGCTCCCCTTCTTGCTCTGCTCATAACGAGCCCTGTCCCCACATCTCTGCGTCCATCAGCCACCCCTGTGCCACCGGTGCCCACACCATACTCCGCATCCCCGTGCTTTGGAGCAATGCCCGATTTCGCTGCCGACACGGCTCAGGATGGGCAAATCCCCCGAGCCAAGCAGCCCCGCTCCACAGTGCAGCATGGCCAGGGATGTTCTCCATCCTTTCAGAGGCCTTCCAACACAACGAGGTCTTTGAGTAAGCACAGATGGTAAAAAAAAAAAACTCAAACCTTGTCCTGACAAAAGCATGGGGAATCTTGCTGGTGACTTCAGGGAAAAGGGAAGGATCCCTGAGGTTATGTTTTGCTTCACCCAGCCTCTGACCAGGAGCGAGCCCAGAAAGAAAAGCTCCACCAACTTCTACCAGGTCCCTCCATCCAGGTCTGCAGCGCAAGTGTCCTCCCGGCCAAGCCCAGGGGTGATGAGGAGTGGTTTGTGATCAGAGGAGCTCAGCGGAAGAGTGCCAACCAAGAGGTAGATTTTAAAAAAAGGTTTTGGTAGGATGACACAGGTCATCTCACCCCACCCTCCCCAGGAAGAAAAGCTGCAGCTGCCCACATCGCTGCATGACAGACGCCAGGAAGGACAGGCATGACATTTTGCATCCCACTACAGCCAGGACAGACGGGACCTCTGGAGAGCAGACCAGCAGGTATCTCACCAGACATGCCTGCTCCAGCACTCTTCTTGGACCTTGGCCTTGCCCAGGTCTTCTCTTGAAGTCACCTCTTATTTACTTGCCAAGCCCTCAGCAGCCAGTACTAGAGTGTTTAAGCCTGAGGACCTTTATTTCAGATGGCTTCCTCAGCGCCACCGAGGAGAGCAGACACGGTTGAGAGAATGGTTGGCAAAGACAGGCAGGAGAAAGAAACACCCTGAGGGACAAAGCAGGGTCTGCAGGGGTGCAGAGCCTGCTGACGAGCTGCTCCAAACCACCCCGATGCTGCCATGGGATCCTCAACCTCCCTCCGAGAAACTCTGCTTGCTGCTGACCTCCTTGGGACACAAAAAGCGGCCCCCCAGCTGCCCACCCCCAGCTCAGGTCACCTCTGACGGCACAGGGAGGTGGAGGAAATCCAAAAGCAAGCAGAAACCTGCAGCGTGGATGCAGACAGCAGGTTGTACTTGATACGCCTGGATGCTCCTCCTTCCCAGCGCTCTTCTGGCACAGCTTAGCCTGAGGATACAAGGTCCCCGTCCTCCGCATCTGTGATTCCCGGGACCAGGCGAAGCCTCCTGCGCTCACCGCCCAAGCACGCAGCTGGCACCGCCCGCCGCCCTCGCACACACCCATTAACACCCGCATACCAGACGAAGGCACTCAGCAAGCTGCAGCCCAGCCTGCTGCCAAGAAGAGAGATGACCTCATGCGCCAGCAAACAGGGAGAGAGGGTTTTTTTCCAGCTCCGGCCAACGCGGTTCTTCCTTCCCTGGCAGCCCGGCTGCCAGGAGGCTGAGACCCAGCTGCAGAAGGTCTTCTGCCACCCCGGCCTGCTGGGAGGGGACCTGCGGGTGCAGAAGTCCTGCCTCTTAGGGTATGAGAAAGCATCTAGAGCTTCAGTGGACATCCCCAGCGACCAAAGGGCAGAGAGAATACAAACAACCCACAGAGAGCAGCAGAGCGGGACTTCCTCAAGGTATTTGCGCTCGCCTTCACAGGGGACTGCTTGGGGCCGATCCCACCCCCCATCCCTCCACACTAAAGCTAGAATATCTCAAGTTGGAAGGGACCCATAAGAATCATCAAGTTAAACTCCACCCATGCAGCACCCTACATCTACGTAATCCGGAGGATTTACCGGGTTGCTAAATTACAAGCATGAGCACCGTTCCCCCAGGGAACGAAAACCTTTCTTCAGGTCTTGCTCGAAGGCTGCAGCACGTTAAGAGCCAGCTCTCCAGCCCTGGCACGGATTCAGGTCTCGCTGATCCGAAGCCATTTAAGATGCTGTTGCAGATTAGTGCCACCACCTCACTGGTGTAGCTGCTCCTGTTGCTGGTCTTCTCCTGGAAACCTGAGACCTCAGGCAGGTTAATCTTTACCAAGAGTGAGGCACTGGAGTTGCTAACGAGATGAGGCATGCAGGAGCTGCTGGAAGATGAGGACCAACTGAGGACAGGATCATTTTTGTATCCAGGTGCCCTGAGGCTCTGCCCTGATGTCATCCAGTTCTCAGACAGCAGTGGAGAGGAGAAGCTTTGCAGCTGGATTACTTCAGCGCTACGTCGGGATGAAGGAGGTCCGTGGCACACATCCAGCAGGACATCGTTCCCCCAGCTCCCGCCCAGCAGAATAAAGCATGAAAAATGCTTGTTTGCTGTGCTGAGACAAATTCCCACATCAGAAAGGCTTGGAGAGGGAGACAGGCAGCTTTGGACCTCTTAAATTGTCTTCTTAAATTCACAAAACCAGAAAATGAGGTTGGCCCTGGGTCTGCGAGGAGCAGATCCAATAGCCCTGTATGTACGAGCTGGTCTGCAAAGGCCACTCCTTTCACCAAGAGATCAACAGAGCTTTGCATGCAACGAAGCCTCCACGGCAACAGAAGCCATTCCCTGCTCCCTGCTTTTGGGACAGTGACCCAGAAGGCTGTCCCATCTGCTACCCCAAGTCCTGGATTTCCCCATCACCCGTCTCCACAGCTTTCTCGCTGCAGGAAGACCTACCTGTATCTCCCGGGGCTCCATCAGCATCGGCACGGAGAGACCACACACCAGGATGCCAAAACCTGCCATTTGGTGTCTTCTCCTTTCCAACACACCGAGTTAGACACCTCACTGGCACGGTGGAGCTCTGACCTCCACACCTCAACTCTTCCCCGCACCCTGGGAGATCCCTTCAGCCATCATGTGCAGGCACACACCACCAAGGCAAACGCGCACTTGCTGGGGAAAGGCTCTGCACCGTTCAGGGTACAAGCGCCCTGACCTCTGCCGCTCGACCAGATCATACGTGAACCCCGTTTGACTCAAGCAGTTCATTCGCAAGCAAAACAGGATTACGTGTGCTAATTACAAGCGCACATCTAGCGCCGGGACCGGAGGAGTAACAGCACGGGAGAGGAATTTACGCCACCGAACCAAGTCAGAAAGTCTGCTGCAGCACAAAAGCCCGGCCGGTTATCGACTGTCGTTTTTACATACGTGCGGAAATAGGTTCAAGAGTCCATGGAAAAGCAGCAGTTGCCTACATGCTGCCAGGAGGGGGGGGGGAAAGAATCTGCATCAGTATTTTAAAACTTGCATACAATTAAGGCTGCTGGAATAATTATCCAAGTAGCATATAAAGCAAATCAGGTCTTTTTTTTTTTTTTTAAAAACGCCACTTATTCAGCACTTTTTCCCCCTATCATGTTGCACTGCACTTAAAGGAAAACTGATAAAAGACCAACTTCAAGCCCAGTGAGCATGTTTCAGAATACCAGTACTGCAGACAAAAAAAATCGAAATCACTCAGTATTTAGAAAATATATGTGAAAACCCGATTTTGGCCAAACATACCCATCTCCAGACTATACGCCAATACGACTGAAACCCCAATATTGAATTACCACTGGGCTGAATGCACTTAAACGTCCCAGCATTGCACATGCAAGAGTATCCTCTGGATTTTTAAAGCTCGCCATCAGTCTGCATACCACAGGAGACTCATCGGCTCCCATGGGGTGCGGCAGGGCCGTGGGCACCTCCAAAGCCCCACGGACTCGCACAAAATACAAACACCACACATCTTGCTACAGCAAACTGGATCCTGGATGCTTCCAGCTCTTCCTCGGGCGTAGGGAAGGTTTTGGTTACAGCAGCGGTGGGCAGATCAGCCACCCGCTCCCTGGGCGATGCTCGTGCTCACGCCCGAATCCCACCCAAGCAGCAAGGCTTTATACAGAAAGCAGTAAAGTAATTGCATATAAATAAGTTATTTAAAGGGGATGCCAGTAAAAAAACAAAGTCTAAATGCTCACGGGACATTTAATCCCGGAGGAAACGTTAAGGAGAAGCACCTACAGATCCAATTTTAATTCCAAAGGCGGGAGGGGAGAGCGCCCTAGGAGGGTGCTGCGGCACCCAGCCGGCTCCCAGTTACCGGCACTCTCCGGCACTGGGGCAGGGCTGCGAGCAAAGCCGCTGGCGGGATCGCACATCAGTGCGAAAGCAGGAACAGCCGACCTTCCCGAAGCCTCACCTTCTCCTCTGTTGGCACTCAGGGCTGCGGGCAGGAGAGACGCCACGAGGCAGCAGAGGGGCAGGAGCCAGCACCCCGCCATTTCTTGTGCCGGGGAGCACAAGGCACCCGCTCTGGCAGGCGACGGCGGGGCTCGCAACCGGCTGCCTGTTGCTTTTTTTTTTTTTCAGGTGGTTTTTATCGGCTGCTCCACCTGAGTCACTCCCAACAGGAAGAGCACGTGTGCCGTGGGCTGACTCACCCCGAGCAAGGAGAGCCCAGCCCAGGGAGTGCAGACAAGCGCCCGCACACGCGTGCGCCCGCCCGCGGCTGCCCTGCGCCGTCGAGAGAGAGAGAGGCATCGACGGGGCACAGCACCCCGAGGACCTCCTGCCTGCACCCTCCTAGGGGTGCTAAGCTCACGGGGAAAAATAAAATGTAGCTGCAGCCCCTGCAGACACCCCCCTCCTGCTCATCCCACTCGCCCAGCTCCATCCCACCCGCGGTCGCTGCCTCCACGGTGCTGGCTGGGGAGAGCCGGGCTGCCCGGGCACGCAGGCGGCTTGCAGGGAGCTAAATGAAACACGATGAGCTCACGGGAAGCCTGGGGAGGGTGGATGGGGACTGCCTTGCTCACAAGCCAGGTCCCGCCAACCAACCCGCAAGAGCAGGGCTCAAAACCAGCCAGAAGAGGTGACGAGCGGGACTCACAGCCACGGGCTGCTGGGGTTGCAAAAAGACCCTGAGGACAACTTGGACACGTACTCAGAAAGCAGATCTATTGGGATTTACCAGACAAGCGTCAGGTTCAGGAAATCCCCAGACCTAGAAATGGGGTGGAGGCCAGGAATCACCACACACGTTTGTCTGCTTTTGCTCCCAAGGTAGAAAATGAGGTTAGATGGGTCCTTGGCCTGACACAGTACAACCACTTTCATGCTACAAAGAGGAGGAGTGGAGACGGAGAGGGGAGAAGGCTTGCCTGAGGTCGCTGATGGAGCCAGGATGAGGATGCCAGGCTCCACAGCCCCAGGTCCATTAGCATTTTGGTCTCAAGGGTAGCCAACCCAAGACCTGAAGGCCAGTTCCACCTTGCTCCTCACCTTTGCCTTAGAGGAGGACGTGACCGCTTCTACAGGGGAAGAGAGAAACCTGGAGGCAGGGGTCCTCCTAGTCCTGCATACGTCAGGATAAGTGAGACGCCGGCACATCCACCTGACCTGCAATGCAGCCCACCAGAGGATCACAAGGAAGGATGGGCCCTTGTGCTGCATCACAGCATCTCCCCGACTTACTCTGAAGGGACACCTACTGTCACAAGTGACCGTGAGTGGTCCATGAGCATCTTTAGATGGAATGAAGACACCTAACAAATTTGCCCCCAGTCTAAGACACAAGCTGCCTTTCAGGTCACCTTCTGAATAAGGGACTGAAACTCAACCCAACGGTGCTGACACACTGCTCCTTTCAGAGCTAACAGACCCAGGGTGATTAAGATTTAGGTCCTCATCTGAGCCTCTTAGGCTGCCCAACAGCCTCCAGACACTCGTGCACCTGGAGCTGACTCAGAGGGCTTTCCTCTGTGGCTCCTGGTGATCTCATGGGTGCAACCAGCCTGAATTCACCACATCTTTGCACCTCCCTTTGCCAAACTTATCCTGTCTCTGCTGATTGACTCAACTTGCTTTTATAAACAGGCTGTTTCCTTTTATTTTCACACATTGGACCTTAACATAGTTCACAAGAAGGAACCCAGCTTCACGAACATGCTGGTGGCATGTTGGGTTTTGGCACCCAAGGTTGTCTTATCTGATTTTTTTTTTCATTATTATTTTTGTAAGAAGCGGGACGAAACCACTTACGGTGTTCCCACCAATTTGGCAGTTCTTAGGGTCTACTTATTCCTCTAACGAAACACACTTAATCCCTTCTGCTCTAAAGTACATCGCTTGCCCCAGACACCTCTGCTGCGTCCTTCCTACCCACTGACACCCCTCTGCTCGGGAAGCTCATGTCCTCCAGCAGCGTTGTCAGTACAGCGGTTCCCTTGGACCTTGCCCAGCCCAAGTCCTTGGCTAATTTCCCTCTTGGAAGACCAGCTCTTACCATCAGGAAGCTTTTCCCTTATCTGGCTCCTCCGTGTTATCCCTTCTATCTCACCGTTATCACCCCACCTCTTACTTCACTTCTGCAAACAAGGCGCTGACACAGCTCTCTCTCCAGTCATTTCTACATATTTACTTAGGTTACTCTTACCTCGTCATCCTCCACCATCCTTCAAGATCACCTCTGAAAACCACATGAATGCGTAACATGAGACTACCAAAAATATATTTTCTGGGGCCCTGATTTTCTAAACACACCAGATCTGGAACAAACTGATGCCCACCACCCTCCACGGAGCAAATGTTGCCCATTGCAACCCATCGCTGCTACGGCAGCACTGTTTAGAAAAGGTCTCATATAAACATGGTTAACAGAAATGTACCTTTTAGAGTGAGCAGAAGTGTAACCGATGGGAGGCATGAAGAGTAGCGGTGCTCATCAGACACTGCAATGAAACAGTATTTCTCCACTGGAGAACCCAGGTCTTTTAATCTGCAACATAGGAGTCCTGGAGGTGTCCTATGCTCATTCTTCGTAACGGAGCTAAGAAAGCTGCTACTACAGGGAGACCATTTGCCCTGGTTTCGGCTGGGACAGAGTTAATTCTCTTCTTAGTAGCTGGTAGTGCTGTGTTTTGGATTTAGTGTGAGAATGATGTTGATAACACGCTGATGTTTTAGTTGTTGCCAAGTAGTGCTTATCTTAAGCCAAGGACTTTTCAGTTTCCCATGCTCTGCCAGCAAGCAGGTGTGCAAGGAGCTGGGAGGGAGCATGGCCGGGGCAGCTGACCCAAACTAGCCAAAGGGGTATTCCATACCATGGAACGTCATGCCCAGTATATAAACTGGGGGGAGCTGGCCGGGAGGGGCAGATCAGCAGGTGGTGAGCAATTGCATTGTGCATCACTGTTTGGTTTTTCCCCCCCCCCCTTTTCTTGTTATATTCCTTTTCATTACTATTATTACTATATTTCATTATTATTATTGTTAGTATTATATTTTACTTTAGTTATTAAACCATTCTTATCTCAACCCACAAGTTTTACCTTTTTTCCCCAGTCCTCCTCCCCATCCCACTGGGAGTGGGGGGCAGTGAGGGAGCGGCTGCGTGGTGCTTAGCTGCTGGCTGGGTTAAACCACGACACCGCTGCAGCGGCTGGCAAGTTTATCAGTCCTCGAGGACGTGGCCATGGCAGAATTCACCACTCCAAAGATAGTCTGAATCCGCATAATAATCCGAATTTTGCTGATGGTTGCTGGTGGAAAGTGACGGATGTGTGAAAGCCCCGAAGCAACAGTTCCGTTGATGTAACCAAGGGAGAAAACCCATTTTGGCGGCTCATGACAGATAAACGACACCAGGATGTTGTACGTGTCCTTGCAGCCCAGCACATCCCTGGCACGCCCAAGCCTCCGTCCGCAAGGGACCTTCTGAGCTGCAATGCCCTCCTGCAGCTCCAGTCCTGGGCTCCTTCTCCGGACAGCCTCGCTTCTCCTTCGGGGTTTGCTGAGAAGTGGCTTATCTCAAGCTGTTTTCTCTTTGCTTGCCCACTGTCCTTGCCGCCGCTCGCACGCACCCGCTCACCGCCAGCCTCGTCGAGCCCGAGGAGTTTCGCCTCCAGTCCAGCAGCAGACCTTTATCCTGCCACCCGGGACTTCCTCGGCGTGGAAAATCAGGGATCCTGCCGCGCCGGTATCGCCAAACGCGCGCCGCGGCGATAAAGCCTGGACTTCAGTCTCTCCTCTGCCAGGTGGGTGCCCTGGGCTTCTCAAAGCAGGCTTAGGGCCAGCACACCGAGCCGCCTTCCCCATGCCGGCACAGAGGTGGTTCCCTGACACAGTGCTATTCCCAGGCAGAGAATCAATCTGCTTTATAACCCAGGATTTAAAGCACAGTGATATTACCAGTTGATCCTTTAAAAAATAAACAAACAAACAAAAAAATGTCTCCTCCTTGCTCAGGAACACGTGGGCTTCCTTCAGGAGACATCACCTTCTGGCACGCTTTGGTTTTACGGCTGGTTTTGCTGTGTCTAGAGGCACAGTTAGACAGCTGGGGACAGCCCTTGCTTAGGGGTGACAAAACTCCTCACGTCGGCCAGGGCCACCTGGAGCAGAGGAGATGGAGCAGGCAGGGGAGCAGGCAGGGGAGCAGGCAGGGGAGCAGGACACTGGGGGGTCACAGGGGAGTGCTGCCCTGCCCGGGTCACGGTGGCGGTGAGCAAGCAGGGCAGGGCAGCGGCGGCACAGCGAGGAAGTGCCGTCGTGTCTGGCCTTGCCTGTGCCCTGCCCGTACCAGGGAAGGGGTGAGACAGACAGACGGAGACGAGGGAAGCAGACAGACGGAGGTGAGGGAAGAAGGCAGTGCTGTCCCACCCCGTTCCCCTCTGCCTCCGTGCCCCGCAGCGGTGGCTGCTGGGCTTCGCTGGGGACCTCGGTGGGACTTTTTTTTTTTTTTTTTTCTTTTTTTTAAACACAGCATTCCTGATGTTTCTCAGACGGGGGCACACTGAAGGTATCAGTCCAGCAGGTAACTAGAAAGATTAACTAACCAGAACGTGGTCCAAGATGTCATGGCTGTAGATGGGGAGCACAGGACACCGCCAGCTCGGCGTGACAGCTCTATGTCCTCTTCTCCTTCCTCGGATCCACGCAGACACGCTGGAGCTGCCTCCCCCAGGCAGTTGCTCCCAGCACTTACTAACTCCTGACAATACCTCATCCTCCCCAGAAGTGCGAGAGAACCTGGCTCAGCAGCCCCACGAGGTCAGGCCCTCTGAGCTTCAGCCTCCCCAGAGCAGCCCCCCCAACCTCCATGAAGCCCCCCTCCTCAAGCAGCTCTCTCCCACTCTGCTGGGAGAAGCACCCCAACTATTTTTACCCAGACGCAAAGACCCCAGCTGATAACCAGTGCCGCTCTGTCCAAGTCCTTCCCATTGCCACCCGCTCGCCAGGCCCCCCCTTGCCCCCTCTGCCAACTTCTCCAGAGAGCACATGAGACACGATGGAGCTTGAACTTGGGACAGTGAGGAAAAACCCACAGGGAATTAGAGGAGGGGAAAAAAAAAAGCCACCAGAGCACGGCTTGGCCACTCCTCAGCAAGGTCCCTCCTCTTCCACCTTGAGGTCAAGCTCAGCCCACGCTGAGCAGAGAACACGTGAGGAGGGTGCTTCTACCTGGACTTCAAAACATCAGTAAAGCACTTGGGCGACCTGGCAGCAGTTCTCACGCTCCCTTGGGTCTGCTCCTCCCCGCGGCGCAGAGCAGCACGTGTTGCCCTCAAAAAACCTCCTGTTTCAGGCCAGCGCTATACACGTCTTTCAGAGACTCGGCATCCATCTACAGAAGCCAACAGCTTCACCTTAATTTAGGATTTCGCCCAGGCTTCACAGGACAAGCACTGATGCTGTGCAACCGGAAGATAAAAGGGCACAGACTTGCTTCCTAAGCTGAATATTTTAGCCCGAAAATGGTAAGAGGCTCCATGTCAAGCTACAGCCCATGCAAGGTCAGCACTGTCCCACCGCCCGATTCTCTGCTCCCCGACTGTACCTACAGCCCAGCTGAAACATCAGACAGATTCTACCAGCCGGGATTTGCTCAACAGCAATGTTCGGGGGGAAAAAAACAAAAAAAGAAAAAGAAAAGAAAGTATTTTAGAAAACAAATGCATTAGTGGCAATTATAGTCAAAGAACAAAAAGCTGAAGCTAGACAAACTGAAATTAAAAAAATAATGAAAAGAACTCACCAATTGAGAAGGGATTAGCTCTGATGCAAGTTAATGAGACACGTGCATTTTCCTCTGCTGAGAAAAATAAAAGAAATCCAGCCTGCAGCTGTAAGGCGGGTGTGATGGCAGAACTGCCCCGTCTGTTATCACAGTAATCTGTCCTGACATTAAAAAACTTGCTTAATTCAGGAATAAAATTTATCCTGGGCTCTGGCAGACAGGACCCGCAGAACAACACAGAGTACCCAGATTTATGGCAGTTCCCAGTAGAGAAATTTCAGCCTCCTTACTCAGGGTTTTTGTTTTTCTTCCCAGGAGCCCCATCCTTTTCCGTGTGTTCAGCTGAAAGCAGAAAGGATTTTACCCTTACATTGTAAAGAAACACGCCCCAATTCCCCAGGGCCTTCCAGGAGGAAAGTGCAGCTCCAATAGCATCAGCACCAACAAAACACTCTTATTTTTTTAAGGCCCGGAAAACCAGCAGCATAAAATTCATTGTAGCCATGGCAATGGAGCAGTGGACACGGGGAGAAACCGTCATCGCTATGGCCATCTGCAGCCCACCACATGAATTTCCAAATTACTTTTCCCTTTCTCCCACCCCAATTCCGGCTCATCTGATTAATTAAGAGGCAAATCTTACAAACCGAGACACATCCCCATCAACATATCCCCCCTCCCCAAAGCAATACTCAAAAGAATGCCAAGGTATAAGGGGTTACAAATATTCAGACTTTATTATAAATAAGAAATACTGTTTTATACATAAAAACCGCAAGTGTTGCATTTTGTTCACCGCCCCAGACAGCAAGACCACAGATTAAGGCAAAAAGCTGGAGTGAAGGCACGTACTGAGGGGGCCACAGTCAGGAATAAGGTGATGAAGGGACTGTCACGCGTTGCCCGTGACATCCAGCACTCCACCAGCAGCTGTCGCATCATCACATTACGTAAAGAAATAACTCGACTTATACAATGAATAATGGCTGTAATGCAGTAGTGATTAAGAGATTGCTTATAAAGATTTTTTTTTTTATTTAAAAATAAAATTCTGTTAAAAACAGCTTAAGGAAAAAAAAAAAAAAGAAGAGAAGAAAGCAGGAAACCTTAGGCCTGAGGTCAGCCAGGGCATGCGCGCATCTTCGCATCTGCTCTTCTCACAGCCTTGGCAGAGAGGTGACGCGGTTACAGCCAGCCATCTGACCAGAGCAGCCGGCCAAGACACCGACCTCAACGTCCCACGCGCGTGGGCGAGCACAGGTAAGCTCTCCTCCAGGTATTATTAGGTATGTTTGCAGGCAGGGGGAAATCCCAAGCTGGTAAATTGTAAGGATCTCTAAGAGAAGGGGTACAGGAGCGATGCGGGGTTTGCTGGGAACGCCCCTCGCCCAGCAGCGCCGTTCCCGAGGGTGCACCAAGCCTCCCGCCTCGCACAGTGGTATCAAGATGTCCCCAAATCCAGCTCTCCGACCACCTCAACGCTGGGTCCGGTCTCCCAACAGTGCTACAGCTCCTCACAGCCCAGCTGCAAAGCCACAGCCCCTGCTCTCCTCCTGGCACAACGTCCCCGGGGACAAGGGACACCGAACGGGGTGCTGCGAGCACCATGCATCAGGGCTGGCTTTGGAGGGACGGGTAGAAAGCATCCACCCAACAGGCAAAGTGGTTATTGCCGATGCCCTTATGGGTGCTGGGGGTACGGGAGAGGGAAGAGAGCGTGAGCCCAGCTAGGAGAAATACCGAGCTCTAAGGGAATAATACGGGGAGAAGCGATATACGGTGCACGTGCCCCGATGGCTACAAGGGAAAGCACATAGAGGAGGCCAGGCTGTGCCACTCTGGAAATATGGCTGAGTATATTTACACACACATACGCACACACGAGAGACTTCCTCACACCATAATCATGATAAAAAAAAAACGGAAAAAAAAAAATCACATTCACACAAAAAATATAAATTTGAAATAATTAATAGCACCAGTGTGTGTCAGATAATAATTTCTTCCCCGCTACGCAAACGTACGAAGTTGCATAGTGTTTAAGGATAGATATATACTGGATCTCAAGGAAGGGGGGGAGGGATGCCAGGCTGGAGGCAAGGAGGAAGCCGCAGAGGATGCTCTCGTCTCAGAGGAGGGCCGGAGGAGGAGCGAGGGGCTCCCCGCTGCTCCCACCCAGCACCAGTAAGCAGCTGGGAGGCACTACCTGGGAGGGAGCCTGCCTGGGAGGCGGTGGCAGCGGTGTGAAACGCGGAGCTGCCACCCGAGCCTGGCCTGAAGTCCCTGTGCTGCGGTGGCTTTACGGTGACCGGGAGATTGGTAGGCAAAAAGAAAGGAGGGCACCGGTAAACTCCAGCTCTTTCTGCCAGCTTAAAAACAGGCAACAGGCGAGAGCAATGCCAGGAGATATAAAAATGCCACTGTCCTCCTTCAGGAAAAAAGATGAGGAGAAAGACCTTTTCATTTCCACCTGCATGCCCCCTTCCTTCCCCACCCAAAGACGTTCAGCATGAAGGCCAGCGCAGCTGTCAGAGCTCTCTGGATGGCAGCTCTCCTCTTCAGCAAGACTTTTCCTGCTTGAACAAACTAATCTGTCAATCAGACATTCGTAGCCTAAAAAAAAAAAAAACCAGATCCTCTGGCAATTCAGTAGCAACACCTACAGATGGGAACGCAGCTCATGGCTTCTACAGTCCTCAGCCTGGACTACCCAGCAGGTAGCTGCTTACAGACCGGACCCAAAACTTCTCCACAGACCAGGAGCGGGGCTGGCAAGACCTACCACTCCACCAGTAAAGACCTACCACTCCACCAGTATCCCATCTTCCCAAAGAGCTCCTCTTAGAGGCTGCGTTTTTCTCAGAGCGATGCATCATCACAGAAAGCATTTCAGAAAGAGGCTTCGGCTATTTTGTCAAAGGCTACCAACGCTGTCGGATTGGCCACTAGTTAACAATAAAAAAAAAAAAAAAAAAAAAAAAAATTCACAGGGTTAGAAGTTGGGAAGAGGGATCTGAATGAGTGCAGCTATACTGGCCATTACAGTAATACTTTGGTAGCCATCCCCTTCCTTCATAGGGACAGAGAGCTCCGGGACCGAGGATTTTACAGTCAAGGGGAGAAGAGAGGAGAGAAAGTAGGGTTAGTTTTGCCTTGCTGTATACAGCTCACATGGTTATTTCTGAACCACAGTATAAAGAGTCCAGAGCATCTCTCATCCTTGCGCTAATCAAAGGGAAACTGTGTCTGAGAAAGGAGCAAAGGCAGAGTGCTCAGGAAGGCAATTTATATAAAAAAACCCCTTTGATGCCCAAAGACGGATATTTAATTTGCTTCTCTTAAAAAAAAAAAAAAAAAAAGAAAAAAACAACTTTAAACTTATCCTGATTTGAAAAGAAAACAGCGGCTGCGAGCAGCAAAGAGTTGGGGATTTGAAGAAGGTAATGTGTGTTAAGGCACTCCATAGCCAAACCACCGCTCACCGGGGGAATACCCCCCACCCCCAGCACACCCTTAGGGTTTCTCAATGGACGGGGTGTTAAAACAGCCAGACGGCAAGGTCTTCTTGATGTCTTCCAGGTTGCTAATGTCCTTCAGGATCTCTTCAATGTCCCTGTTGTAGGCCTGTATCGCATCATCTTGCTTCCTGGCTTCTCTCTCAAGGAAAGACACTTTCTGGTCCAGGTCGCTATCTTTCATCTGGTCTTTGGCACTGTTCAGGGTACCCTCAATTTCATTCAGTTTGTTCAAGTCCACCGTCTCCAGTTGCCCTGAAAAGTCAGAAGCAAATAGTGAAGTCTGTTAAAAAAAAAGAAACCTTTGACGCTCTAGTTTTGGGTGCCTACACAACTGAGCCCATACCGAGACCTCCACCGGGCCATCTCTGCATTACAAACAGCGTTTAAAACAGGACCAACCAAATGAGTTACACCTTCAGTGCCTCAAAAACGGTCCTCAGCTTGCAGAAAAGCAGTACAGAACATTGCACAACGAGCTCTGAGGCTACTCCAGGAAAGAAAAAACCCCAAAGTCCTTGCTGAAAACACGCAAAGCCCATTTCTAGAAGCCAACAGACCCATTTGATTCCTTGCACAGCACCGGCAGGGAAGCCAGCACACCATGCCAGCTGCTCGCACTGCCACATCAGGAAAACACTCAAAGGTATCCGGCACATTGAGGACAGTCTTACCTAACTGATCCAGCAGTTCATTAATGACAGCGAGCAAGCTGTTCACAGAGTTCTTCGCTTTTCTTGCGTTGTCTTCTGCCTCCTGGGCAGCCTGTGAGGCCTGCAGGGTATTAAAAAAAAAATAATAAAAAAAAATGAGAGCACAAAAAAGGCTGTAGGGATTATGAAACTGTTGCCTCTCCTCTTCACAGGTCTGCCCAAGCAGTTAGTCACACACATCCCTGGCTCCTCTCTCCGGGATAACGCTCCTGCGCCGAGACCTTCATCACAGTGCTGGCGAAGACTGACAACCTTCAACTAATCAGTTTTCTGATTATTTCAGGATGGAGATCCCTGATAACTGAGCAGGATTTTGCAGGAAAAGTCAGAACAGAGTCAACAGGGGTACAGTCAGGTTTCAGTTAAAAATAAAAGGAAAGTGTTGCATTAAGAAAACTGGCTCTCAAATTCCAGCAGGGAACCTAGGCTAATGCCACCAGAGGAGCTCCTTTGCTCATCTCATGTCTTCAATCCCACTTAAAACTTGGAAGAGACTGAATACTGGCTGGACCCAGCGCTGTCTTTGCAAGAGGACAGCAGGAAAAAAAGCTTGCATCGCCAGGACAGCAGGGAGAAGGCAGCTTCTTGCCACTGCTGCCACCTGCCAGCATTACTTACCATGCCAGCCATCATCATATCCTGCTCAGCATCATCCTGCTTCCGCTTCAGCTCTTTTTCTGCATCTTGTAGTTGCTTCATCATGTCATCTACTTCTCTGGCCAGCCCCGTCACATCAGCGAAAGTCTTGTCGGCTTCAGCTTTGGTAGCAGCAGCACTCTACAGCCAACAAGGGGAACAGGATGGAAAGAGGCGGTGAAGGTGCACAACTTCCTTCAATCCTTTTCATCAAAATGCACCAATTTCCTATCGTGCCACATTTTGCATTCCCTAGTGGGGAATATACAGCAGAAAGCACGTGGGGCTCACCAGGAAATACTGGAACAGAGGAGTTTACGTAGTTACACACCGATATCTCGGGGGGTGGCTTCAGAACCGCAAAGGACTCACCTTCTGAACAGAACCGGCGATTTTCTCAGCATCATCTGCTTTAGCCTTGGCTTCGCGGGCATCAGCAGCAGCATTGCCAAGCGCCAGCTCCGCCTGGTGTGTCTTATTGTTGGCTTCAGCAATGGTCTGGGTAATGGCAGGAATCTTTTTCAGCGCCTCCTCCGCTGCTGTCTTGTTATCATTCACCCGCTTATCAAAATCTAAGAAAAGGCAAAACAGATTCTTATCACTTGCTCCAGAAGAGCCTTGGGATGGTTCTTTGACCAAGCTACCCAGGCTTTGCCACCTCGACATTAGAGGGACAAAGAGCAAACTGGGGGGTGGAGGGGGTATATGCTTGCAGCTCTCCCTATTACGCATCTTCTGACGCTAAATAAGGAGCTTAAACAAAAGGAGATTTCTAGTCACTGAAAACATTTCTATTTTTTCCTTTAAAGAAAAAAAAAAAGCCAAAAGAACCCACCCAACACTCAGGTACCAGCCATAGCATGGCCCGTTTAACCAAGATACCCTACTGCCAAATGACTTGTCACACAGGAATTGAAGGATTCACTGCAAGTGCTTTCTCTTTACCTTTCAGGTTGCTGAGAATGGTATTAGCCTCCTGCAGCGTGCCATTGCCCTTCCGAGCAGCTTCTTCAGCCAGGGCTTTCGCTGCATCTGCTCGAGCCAAAAGCTGGTCTGCAGTCTAAGGAGACATGACATGTATCAACATATTCTTACCTTTCAAAGGACGACCATCGAGGTGTATCAAAAAAGCATTGCTCAGCCTGAAACACCAATGCCATACAGAACAGCGTTCATCCCTGGGTGGCAATGCTTCCTCTGAAACCAGGTGAATTTAGGTACTTCTGGAATACTGCTCTGAATACAAAGATGATGCCACACCTGGCAAACATCCCCTATACTTCCACATAGCCTCAACGCCATTGCTTTTACCAGCTTTTTGCATCTCCTTTCCAGGACCATTCTTCAGTATTCTTGTAAGTAACAAGCAGCGCCAAGATAAGACTGAATAAGACCAAATCTTTCCTATCTGGCCAGTTACTTGCTTTCCTTTTTTTTTTTTCCCAGGGAACAAAAGCCTGCACAAAACAGAACTGACCTGCTGCTCTGTCTTCCCTTTCTCCAAGAGGTTCTTTACTTCTAGCTCCTTTCCTTTCATGTCTTCTCTCAAGTCCTCATAATCTTTCAGCTTCCTGGCAATTAGCTGATCTAACTCCTCCGCTTCCTTCTTGATCTTATTTGCTTCATTCTGCATGTGGAAATCAGAAACAAATGCAGATTCCTGAACGTTAAAGAATTTCTGAACGGGTGGCAAAACACAGTACAGTTTCTAGCAGTCAAAACAGGCAGAAGCTATGATGGGTTCCCATCTCTTACAACTACAGTTGTAACTTTGCCTTCAAAGCTCTGAATACCACGAGGGTCAGTGCAAGGAAGGACAGAGGTTGCAAACAGTTTTGTGTGCAAGAAAATCTACTGCACTACAGTAAGCAAAGGAGAGGGAGAAGTTCTGCAGGCTTCAGAAGGAACTGAAGATTTTGCACTTCTCTTGTTGTTTGGCAAACAACATTTCACTCAGGTTTTTTTTGTCCTTCAGAGACTGGGGGAGGTGGGGGTTTATGTATATAGTTTCCCACATGCAAGTCTCCTGCATAAAAGCTGAAATGCACAAGTCTGGATTATGCCTAGATGGACAAAAATTCCACAGACTGTTCTTATGCAGAGAATCATTAGCAGAGCACATGCAAGGTATGTCAGCAACCTAGCACACTGCTATAACGCTTGTCCTCACTGATCCCTAGAAAACACTGTGCATGATGCTTTCCGCACGTACCTCTAGCCCCGTGGAATCCACGGTAGGCAGACTGGTGAGATTAGCATAGATCTGCAGGGCTTTGTTTCCAGCTTCCTCTGCCTCCGCAAGCACCTTGTTGGCCTGTTTCTCTAGGTCTCGAGAAATGTTCCTTGCTTGATTATACCTAAAAAACCCCAAGGATCCAGTTACGCTAGTTTCTTTTGTAGAACTGAACTTACTGAGAGAGTAGAGAGGCTAAGAAATTGAAAGACAACTCCCATAAAACCCAAAGCATACAACGCTACAGAAGGCGTCTTAGTTTTAAGCACTGCTCTAAAGCCAGGAAGTAAAAACAATTTTCTGTTACTGACTCACTTCTGGTTGAGTTCATCAATGTCATTTGCAGTTTGGTTTTCTCCAGCCAGGGTCTTCAGCAGCAGTTGATAGGCTTCTGTGGAAGTATCATTTGCTGCCTTGGCTATGCGAACAATCTCATCAGCTTCTTTTTTGTGTCTGAACAAGATTACAAAAGAAAAATAATGCCATTAGAATTATCAGCCAGTGGTTTCTAGCCTCAATTCCAGATTTTATTCTCTCTTCCAGATTTTATTCTCTCTTATTTTTCCTTCCTTCACCCAGATTTGCATATGGAAGATGCTGTCTGAGACCACCTCTGCAACCAAGGCATCACTCTAGCAGTGCCCACGAGATCAGCTGAAAGGCACCGCTACGGTTGTACACGTCCCTCCTTCACATGTCGAGTGTTTGCCCTCAGTGATACACAGGCATGCACCCACAGCGCCAGTCTCTTACTCAGCAAAGGGCGTGTGTTTCCTATCAAGCAAACTGAATTTTGCTTCCCCCTGGTAGGGAAGAGCAGGGCCCTGATGCGGGCTGCGAGGAGCGTGTCTTGCCACAACCTACCTTTCAGCCAGCTTACGGGCCTCTTCTGCCAATAGAGTCATGTTGTTAGGGTCCCCGCTTGACTCCAGAGGTGTAATGGACTGGAAAAAAAGCCAGAAAAAAAATCTTAAAGCTCTTTTTTCATCTTTTATTCATCTTTGCTTTAAATATTTATTGTCATGATCTAAATGCTTAGAGATGTGTCTAACCTACTTCTGACTTCTCTTTATTTTTTTCTTAAGCCCCTGCAGTTTCCACCACTGGTTAGCCCTTAAAAACAAAGGTGCTGATATTTATTTAGGGGTTCTTCCGTTGGTTTCTTTGAGCAGGGGCTAAGATATAATCTATGACAGACACTGGTGATCATCTTTTATTTATTTCCCATGATCTTGGGTAGGGAAGAAGATATTTCCATAGCAAATTTGCCATACGAGAGAGAGAACAAGCAGAGAAACACACCAGAAGGCACAGAAAGGAAAGGCCCTCTCCTCTCCTAACCATGTGGGATCTTGGCAGCGCACTCACCACGTTGTCAGCTGCCATCTTTGCCTTCTCAAGCATATTGGAAGCTAAGCTGATCAGGTCCTCGGTGTCCTCCACCCGCACCCGGGCTTGCTCTGCCAGGCTCTCCGTCTCCCGCACAGTGCCCTGGATGTTCCTCAGCCTGTTCAGCTGACTCGCTAGTGTGCTGTTGATGTCTTTGAGACGATCCATGAGGCCCTGATCTACGTCTGAAGCACACAATATAAAAGAGAGGAAACAAAATTAATTACAACAGGAAGAGAAGCTGGAGCAGCAGCTTACCGCTGCAGGCAACATGTTGGTAGGTTAATCCCCTATTGAAAGGGGACCAGCAAAGCCATTTCATAAGTCAGTCAGCTTGAGATCAAAGTCATCATCAGAGTGTGCACCAAATATGAGAAATGAAAAGTCATTAACTACTAAGACAATCCTGCTGGGTGTTGGAACCAACTCTGATGGGGGATTTTGTGTTCAGAATCATGTTTCACCTTCATTGACTTAAAAAAAAAACAAACAACAGAGCTGCTCCTCAAAAGGTATGAAACATCTGCTTTGTGAATTCTCTTTAGCTTAACTCCTAGAAGGCAAGCAGAGATGGAGGAATAGTGGGGCTGTCCATTACTCCCTGCTTTGGGCAACGGTGGCTACTCCTGAGCCAGACACAGTCTCCATACGGAGCAGCTAGAAGATGTGCAGAATAGCAAACCCACCCCAAGCTCCCCCCCAAACCAAAGGGATGACAAAAGCTGGCACGATAGAGCCTTAGTTTTCCAATCTGTAGGACCTATAAGCCCCCGCAAACTTCCCCAAATTTTTGAACCACCAGGTAACTCCCCGCAACAGCATCTTAATAATTGAGCCATAAAAGCATAGTTACGTGCCTCGTTACCAGGGGCAATTACTTTTGAAAAGGTGAGAGCATTATTAAGAGATGAAGTACAAGCAGAAACCTGCAGGCCTCCAAAATTAAGATTTTTCCCAAATACGTTGCCTTGACCTTGCAGCACGTCTTAAGTATTGAACGCGAATGTTTGACACCTTTCAAAAACATACTACAAACTACATATCACGTAGAAAAACACAAATAAGTGCCATAGGTGTGCACAGATTTTTGCAAGTGTAGTTTTTGTTGCATTTAACTTGCCTCTTAGTTAGGGAAGAGCAACAAAGCTGGTGAAGGCTCTAGAGCACAAGTCTTATGAGGAGCAGCTGAGGGAACTGGGGTTCTTTAGCCCGGAGAAAAAGAGGCTGAGGGGAGACCTTATCGCTCTCTACAACTGCCTGAAAGGAGGTTGTAGGGAGGTGGAGGTCAGTCTCTTCTCTCAAGTAGCAAGTGATAGGACGAGAGGAAACAGCCTCAAGTTGCACCAGGGGAGGTTTAGATTGGATATTAGGAAAAATTTCTTCACCCAAAGGGTTGTGAAGTGCTGGAACAGGCTGCCCAGGGAAGTGGTGGAGTCACCATCCCTGGAGGTATTTAAAAGACATGTAGATGTGGTGCTTAGGGACATAATTCAGTGGTGGACTTGGTAGTGTTAGGTTAGCAGTTGGACTCAATGATTGTAAGGGTCTTTTCCAACTTAAATGATTCTATGGTTCTAAGAAGTGGAAAGAAAGATGAAAAATACCACCACAAAACCCAATCCATTCCCTCATCTTGCTCCAATCCCCACCCTCCTACCCCCCTACATGGGACTATTACCTAGGCACGGATGCCAAGCAGGCAGCATAAAGCTACCTCAGCTAAAACTGAGAAGAGCTTCAGTGATCATTCCCACTGGCAGGAATTTCAGCCATTCCCGAGCAAACGCAAGCGTTAGATGTGCATCAGCTTTTTCCCAGCTTCACGCAAAGGGGACAGATTTTTTCCGAAGTGGTCTGAAATCACTGAACCAACTCCCAGGGGAACATCTTTTACTGCAAAGTCAATAGTCTTCTTCAAGTTGCTCTTCTCCAAAACACACATCAGCTTATACATTAAAAAGACCCTAAGGACAAACCACTGTCACATTGCTTAACGTCCTGCTCGCAGACATCCTGTGCTAGAGGTGACAGTACAAGAATCAATTTGAAGCAGAGTTTAACAGGAAAAATAGCTACAGGCCATCACAACAGCACTTTTCAGAACATTATACACTTTATGGTGGGTTAATTAAGCTTGCCAGCAGGATTTTGAAACCTTCATTTTGATTGTTGATGATATCCCAACAAGAACTGCTTTATCCCAAGATGTCTGAGCAAATTTATAAACATAATAAATAAGTATATTGGAAAGTCTTCTGCTTGTTTAATAAGTAAAAACCTCCTTTGCATCTGGAGAAGAGGGTAACGCACGAAGCACTTGCATCTGTACACAGCTAGAGGCAGGTCTTTACTTTGCATGTACAACAGAGACCACTGGGAGGACAGCAGGGATAAAAACACAGCCGCCGTTATTTTGATGATAACATACACTGTCTCAGCACTATCTGAAATAGCTGTCTGTCCTGATGCACAGCATTGGCTTGAAATAAAACGCTGTGTCCAAAGGGAACAGGAACATCAAGCAAAGAGCTCATTTCACGTCAGTCCATGTCTGATCAGGTCAACTCACCTTTGCTGTTTTGTGCTTCCTGGAGCAACTCCATAACATCTCTTTCTGCCTGCTTCAACCTGTCTTCAAAGGCTTGATCAGTTACAGTTTCTTCTCCCGTACCCAGATTTGCTATAAGATTTTCCAGCTCCTGCAACCTCTCTCGTTGCTCTGCCACCTATGCGAGAGGGACAGAGCACAGCTATGACACAGAGCAAAGCACCTTGAACCTCTCTGCTTTCAGCAAGCATCAGGCAGCCACGGGCGTAAAAGCCGCTGCACGAGCGGGCACGTGCCACCGTCTCCAGCGGTACCAACAGTGGCATCTGTGGCCTTACCTTATCTTTCACTAATCTGTAACAGGCTGGACACTCTTGGCAGCCTGGCCATGAGCGGTTGTAGAAATAGTTCTCTTCACACTGGTCACAGCGGCTCCCCACGAAGCCTTCCTTACACTCACAGCGACCGTTCTCCTGGCACTGCAGGGAGCGCGAACCCTCGGGATCACAGTCGCAGGCTGTGGGGAAGTTAAACCTCAGTCAGACTGGAGGAGAGGCAAAAATACCCTAAAACCCACGGAGTGAGAGCATATCCTCAATACCCTAAAATGTCTGCAAGAGCAATGGGGCACAAACCCACAGCTGGAGCCCCGCTCCTGATCGGGGCACTTCTACGCACAGCAGGGCACTGTCTAGCTGGACGCAACATTCATTGCATGTGTTCACAGTGTTGCTATTGCCGCTCCCACAAAGCATTTTAATTTTCTACCCCATTTCATTGTAACCAACTGCAGTTAATTTTTCTGCTCTTTACAGGCAGCGATATCGAGGAGGAAAGTTTGGATCATCCTGTTTTTCAATCATGTTTACAAGATCTGATGCTCCTCAAGACAGAATCTGTATATTCAGGCCATTTGCAGAGCAGCTGTTCAGAGATTTAACATCAGGAAACAGGACTGTGCAAGACAAGATTCCGAGAAGGTATTTACACCGAAGACAAGTGGGTATCTAATAAGTTGGAGTTCTTCCTACCCCCAATTAAAAAAAAAATAAATAAATAAAAGCAAAAGGGGATAAGCTATTGTACAGAGATCAAATTTCACCATACAAGGTGCGGACATAAAAGTGCCAACTTCTGCTGTGATGAAGAGCGAGGTGAGAAAGTGCCTTCCCTGAGACAGGAGGAAAGCAAAGGCAAGGCTGGCTGTGCAACACCCTTCCCATCTGCCTCGCTCCAGCCTCTCAGACTTACGTTTACAGCCTTCGGAACCAAAGCCAAAGTGGTTGACCTCGCATCTGTCGCAACGCTGGCCGGCGACGCCAGGCTGGCACTCGCACTGCCCGGTTCGGATGTCGCACTGGCCGTTGGTGGAGCCCAGCGCGTGGCAGTTGCACCTAGGAGAGGCAGCCACACGTCAGGCGGTGACACAAATGGGAGGCAGGGGTGAAGCGCCTCTCTGAAGGAGCCCTAACGAGCACAGCTCCACGGTTCCATTTGCCAAAAGTCACTTTTCTTGCCGTGCAGATGCAGGAGGCGAGGCACTGAGCCTCTGAACCGTGCAAGGTCACTTGGTGCCTGCACTAAAAAGGGAACCCACGAGCCCCTGCTACCAACAATCACACAGTCACGTGGCACTTTTCTATTTAAAACCCTGATTTAAAGCTATTTATAAAGCTATTTATAAGTCAGGCTTTTTGTACAGCCTTCATAGCTGCTCCGTGACTGCTGCTCTTCCCCACCCATAGCAGCATTGAGGCACACCAGTTACTTGCAACAAACATCACATTCCTGCACAAGGTAAGCACAGACCCCCCCAAAACTCTTGGCTCTTTGCCCCGAGCCAAGGCAAACGTCACCTCTCACAGCCACGTCCACTCTGGAGGTTGAAGAAGCCAGGCTCACAGGCACTGCAGTCCCTCCCAGTGACATGAGACAGGCACTCACACTGCCCGGTCACTTGATTGCAACTCGTCTGCTGATTCACAGTGCCATAGGGATTGCAGTGACAAGCTACAAAAATAAGAGGGATGGAGAAATATGCAGAAAGTCAGAAGTCCTTCCTGGTGTTGGTACTCTGCTAGCCGGTCCCTACATGGATCCAAAACACACGGCAGTCCAGCCCCTGCATCACACAATGCTTTTGCTTCGATGGCAGTAAGCGCCCACAAACACAAGCATTTTAGCAAGCTAGAACCACCAAACCAGGATACAGCCACGCATCGCTGCTGACAGGCACAAACAACAGCCTGACATTGTGTCCTAACAACACATCAGGAAACAGCAGCTCCTGGGGACAAAACCATTTTTAAACACAAGAGGAACCAGCTCTCACCTCTGCACTTGTCGGCAGGATCGGGGGCCAAGGGGTTCCCGAAGAAGCCGTCTTTGCAGCGGTCGCAGTAGAAGCCGGCGGTGTTGTAGATGCACTTAAGGCACTCGCCCGTCTGGCGGTCGCAGTTCCCCACGGCGTTGGGATCGATGTTGTCATTGCACTGGCAGAGGCGGCACGGCCTCACGGCACCGTTTTCGCCCAGCGGGTCCCCGAAATAGGCATCGTCACACAGCTCGCATCTCTTGCCTGGGACACGACAGAAACACACGTGCTGCAGCAGAAAGCCCTTTGGTGCCGTCTCACCCGGACCCCCTTTGCAGTCCCTTCTGAAAAGTAAACTCTCCAGCTTCCTCCCCTTTCATCCTTCTGCTGGGGCCAGAAAGGTGCACGAAACCACACGTGGATCCCTCCCCATCTCTAAATTTAAGCCGCTTTTTCACTGGAACTTTGCATTATGAATTATTTCAGCTCCTCCTTTCCCTCCTATCCCTTTAAGTCAAACCTATTTGTTGTAATTTGTTGTTAATTTAAGAGTCCAAGCAGGCAGAGCTCCGTGGGGCATCAGTGCTCCAGGAAGTCCCACTGCCAACGAGATCTGCCAAACCTCCACGGGCAGCCACTGAAGCATCCAACTCGGCAGCTCCCTACACTTACTGAAGATTTGACCTCCTCAGCCAGCTATAGGCTCCGTTTCTTAGGCAGTTCTTGCACACACAAACCCTCTTTTCCCTCACATCCCAAGAAGGCGGCGGGAGACAGGAGGAACTCTTGCGCAATCACATAGCTACAAGTAAAGATGAGCTTGTGCTGACAGCTGAGCTGCAGGGAACCTGGACCCCTGGACTCCGCTTTGGTTCACGAAGCAATGGCACCCATGGGAACCCCCACGAGCTGCCTCTGTGCTGGGTGAGGGGCTTTTCTAACCTTTTCAAGCATTCACAGGTATTCTGTACTTTGAACTCTGCCATGCCAAGCATAGAATTGGTAGAGAGGCATGGAAGCTGCCAGCCATCCTAAGGCTTCCTTGCTGTTTGCAGGCAGAACAAAAGGCTCTGCTTAATGACTCAGGTACATGCTCGGGCTTCAAGGTTTAGCACCAAGAAAAAAAGATCTGTACCCATTCACATATTTCTCTAAAACTGCAGAGCATAAATTTGGTCTTGTATTTTTTGGGCAGTGTTTGTGAGTCACTGCACCCTTCCTGCTTTTCCTAGGGAGGGCACTGGCCCTCCCCTGCAAGCATCCCGCAGTGCCTCTCTGGCTGGCAAACTGCATCTTCTGATTTTATTTCAGTCTGACCCGCCTTCCTGGCTCTTTTAAATCTATCCTATTTTCTGCCCAACACCATGCAATTAACAGAGCTCTATTAGAAGCTAGCACGGCTCACCTACGCAGCACAGAAGTGTTCAGACTAAGCCTTTGTTTCCCTTTTGTTCTCAAGAGACAGGCGCAAAGAACATGGGTAGCCCCGAGCCTCGCACAGGACAGAAAACAGGGCTGAAGAAGGGAGAAGGATTTGAACCAGACGACACAGCAGCATTCAGTGCTGCTCACTGCGGGTCAGAGCCCCAGAACTGGCAGGAGACACATTTCCACAGGCACATGGGAACGTGTAGAAAAAAAAAAAGACTTTTTGTGTAGGAGCACACCTGTAGTGCCAGCCTGGCAGCTGGTGCACACAACCTCCTTCGTGCGGGGCACGACGGCACAGCTCGAGCTGCCTGGGCACGGGCAGGGCTGGCAGTCCGAGGCCGTGCCCGCTGTCGCATCTCCGTAATACCCATCGCTGCACTTCTCACAGTGAGACCCCGCCGTGTTATCCCTGCAATTGCATACGCCTGGAATAGAGAGGGACATGGTTTTTGCTTCATCGTCCAACCCAGAAAGAACCACCGCCCTCTTGCTGCTCCCTGCTTTATCAGCCCCTCTTACCCGTCTCGGGCTCGCACGTCTCGCTGTGCCCATTGCAAGAGCAAGGCACGCAGGGGCTGTAGGGCCCGAGGCTTGGTGCCTCTCGCCGGTACCCAGAGGAGCAGCGCTCACAAAACTGCCCCTCGTATCCCGCCGGACAGGAGCAGCTCTCCACCCAAGCCACAGGCACGCCGGGTCCAGGACGAGCACTTGTGATGGTAACGTCATCCAGGTGGCCGGCACCTAGAAAGCACCGGGAGGGGAAACGCTTTATAACCACAAAGGCTCTCATCACCGTTTCACCAAACACACATCTGAATGGTACAAGAGACAGGTAGATGCTCGCAGTTGGTAAGGTTAATTAAGAAGCAAACTCCACCAGGAAGCTTTAGACAGATGAGAAAAGATGCAACATAGCTCATGAAGGGCATGTGCAGGGCAGAAAAGTTGAGAATAACAATACAGAGGAGGATGCTGAGAACAGCATGTGAGCAAGAACGGTCAGTTAAAATAAGTTACATTTTGCATGCATATGGTTTCCATTTCCAAATCAAATACCAAAACCAATTCCTGTCTTTCTAGGGAGGACAGACCATCTCTCCGGCAATTTTAATACACTGTCTCTAACACAGCATCTGCAAACCATGCCTCAGGGCAAACTCTTCAGCTATTCCTCTCAAGCCATTCCTTCATCTGGCATTTGAGCACTCCCCCCTCTCCTCTCTGCCCCTTACCTGGAGCAGAACAGAGCCCAGACACAACATAGCTGTTTTTTAACTCAGCAATGTGTTTGTGCCACTGCAGCAGCTCCAGAGCACCGAGCAGAGCCTCAGCTCCCGCATATTAGCGGCGGCTACAGCACTCAGGGGACGGCTTGCTCCACACCTTTCCTCCCCTCCATTTCACAACCCCAAATTCCTCTTTATGAGCCACCTCTACTGAAAACACTTCCAGCTTTCCCACCTTCCCCAAATGCAAATTCATCCTTTGCATCTTTCTGCAAACATTCTTCTTCACACGACAATACCCAAGGACCCAGATACTTTCGCTCCTAATTTGTGCCTGATAAACACTCATGACGAGGCACTTTCACTCAAGTTCAGCACAGGCAGCGCTTTCAAGACCTCGTCCTTCCCATTTGTCATGCCAAGGCAAGACCAGGACACAGGGGGGATGTAACCATTCCCAGTGTAGCAGAAACTGAGGCCAAATGTTGTAAACTCCCTACATCTCTCCTACTTCAGGACTCTGTGCTATGTATTTCTACCAATTTGGAAGGCACTGGCTATGCAACACAGCAAAACCCCCACATTTAGAAGCAAAGAATCAGCAGGTGATGGGTGCTCAGCTTCCAGACTCTCAAAGGCAGCACCTTTCTTCCCCATGTCCTCTTCAGGAGGCCTGGCAGAAGCTGTTACATAGGAAGGCCAGGTGAAAAGCAATCGTCACAGGCTTTGCCAAATAAGCTGCCACAGCTATTTATGGCCGGGCCCTACAATAAAGCAACCCGAGGACTAGACAAATGAGTCTGCCCCTCTCTTCTGCGATCCTCTGCTCAGTGACTTACTTCTCTCACTGTACGTCCCACGGATCTTGATGGAAGTCAAGTTGTGGAGAAGCTTCTGGAAGTCAAATGCCGTAAGAGCAGGCCTCCACGGGTAATCTGTAGCCTCGTGGAGCCTACGGAGAAGAGCCATGCATCATCAGCAAAGCTTTCAGATGCTAACAGCTGTGCCTTTTTAAAGCACCCTTTCCAACAGCAGTATGCTATTGCAACATAATTCACATACGTTTATGCAACGCTGCTAGACAGTGAGCTTCAAATTAACCTGATAAGACCGCTCTTCCAAGCTAAAATTAATGCTGTTTTGTTTCCTCAAGAGCTCAGAGGCCAGGGGCACCACAGGCTAGGTCCCAGCTTCTCCCACCACGCCTGGAGAGTCCTCTCACCTGAAGGTGTAGACCAGCGCGTTCTCGCTGGGGTAAGGGTTGCCCTGAGCAATGAGCGGCACTGACACTCTCAGCCCAGCCCCTTCCAGCACCAGGTCCTCTGCGGAGAGGCGCGTGTCCCGTCTGTCCACACGGAAGGAGAAGGTCAGGTTTTGCCCGTAACTCAAAAGCTGGTTGCCCAAGAACTTGCCTGAAAGGGGAAGAAATCTTTACAGTCAGAGGACAGAACAGAAAGGGCACAAGCAACACAGAAAGCCTCACTTCTTGAATGACCTACGTGGTGCAACAAAGTACATGGGGAAGTAGCTGTCCGAGATAACAGAGATATCCTGGGTCTCCACACTCCACTGGAGTAAGACTTCCGAGCCATCACGCTGCTCAGCACGCCACTCGTCCTCTCCTAAAAAATAAAATAAATTAAAAAAAAAAAAAAAAAAAATCGAACGTGCAAGAGTTAACACCCTTTGAAGACATAGCTTTGCACACACTTCTCATGTCATACTGCACACTGCTCACATATAACTAATCTATAGTCTGTACACTGGCACTAACAGACTTCAGAAAGTAGCTGTGCAGAAGAACGCAGATAGCAAATATCATCTTTCCAATTTAAGCCCCTAACTCCAGTGCTGACTCGAACCCTCTGAACTTTGAGCCCTATGACAACTACTTTTTCAAAATCTTCTTTTCTAAAGAGCTTAAAGCAGGGATGGGAAAACTTGCAGTCCCCTACGACTTGATGAGAGTTTCGGCCTTTGTACGAACTGTTCTCCAGTGGAATTTTAATTAAAAAGATGTTCTTTTCAGACTACGCAGCATGAAAACATGCATACACAGGAAACCGACTGTATGAAAAAGATTTTTCCTGAGCTTACAGACCCATGGGAAACACAACCGTGTTTTATTCAGACCCATGTAAACCCCAAATGTAAAGTGATTATAATCCTCTCAATCAGAAACTCCTGATTTGGTTCTAAAACTGAGGAAATGCGCCCTTGCCAGCTCCTCTCTCAACCTATAAAAGGTTTATAACTGCAACTCCTGCTTGCACCTGCACGGTGTACATTAGCACTGGGTGCCTGAGGCCAGAGCTGGGAATTCATTCCTCCCTAGCTGAACAAACGAGCTGCAGACATAGAAGCTCCCAGTAACTTCAGAAGTAACTCAGCACTTCCAAAAGAGGGATCCTGGACCTGCCTGCCCAAGGTTTACAGCCTTGCACAGAGAGGAAGGAGCAGGTTTTTTTAATCACTTCTGACCTGAGTCTACAGCCCAACTCAAGATACAGAGGAAGGCTCAATTTTACCAAACTGGAAGCTGGAGGTGATGCTGTAGATACTGTAGCCGACGGCACTGGTGCAGACTGAAGAGTGTCCAAAACAGAAGCAGGGGGTACAGCCCCTTGGATTGGAGGAATCCAGATGGAAAAATCCAGGTTTGCATCTGAAGATGTGAAGGAAAGAGAATTCATTTCCCTGATGCTCACCCCAGGTCATCGCTCAAATGTTTGTCATTCTTGAAACAAAGCCACAGGAAGAGAAACTCACCTTTCACAGTGGAAGCCTTCAACATTGTCCTTGCATGTACACCGTCCTGTCTCGACGTTGCATTCCCCTGTGCTGCCAGCCAGATTGCAAGAACAGGGCCTGAAAGAGTCAGGAGAGAGGATAACTCATTAAGAGCCACACAGAGAAAGCTTTAAAAAGGCGCCTAGTTTTTCTTTTAGAGAGCAGCAGTCCCCCTTACCTGCACCCGGCTTCGGAGAGGGAGTGGAAACCTGGCTGGCACCGGTCACACTTATCACCCATCACGCCAGGTTTGCAGCTGCACTGGCCGTAGCTGTCGCACTGCGTGCTGAGGGAGCCTGCGGGGAGAGCAGGGACAGGCACCTCAGCAGACCCACCCAGCTCTATTAGCCTGCAATTTTTTCAGCTTTACAAAATGGGCAAGAAATATGGGAAAAGAAAGTGGGAAGCATAGCTTCAAGTCGACGAGTGACAGCTTACCTAAAGACTGCCTCTAGTTCACAGGGATTTTTCCCCTAGCAGCTCGAGAGAGATGAATCGCTACCTAGTCTTCCAAACTATATTCAGCTTTTAAGTATCCCTACCAACCAATCTTTTTATACATAAATATAATTTTAACTTTAAATTGCATTCCCATCCTTATTCCTGTTTCGTCCTCAATGTTACCTTTGCGTGCCTCTAACTCCATGCCTGTTCTACCCTGCAATGCACCATTTCCGAGATTTTATTCCCCAAATCCCTTGTGTTCTCCCTAATCACCATCTCCCCTTTGCCAGGGGATATCCTGACCCCTCCCTTTCACGCTCCAATTTCCTCCCTTGATTCCCAAGTTGGATTTAAAGACTAAACTGCTTCCTCAGAGCGAGGCTGCATGTGCCACTATTAACCCTAACAAACTCTTCAGCAAAACTCTCATTTTTGGAAGGACATCTTCCTCAGTACTGCTCTGTTCAAGCGGACTTGCACAAAAAGCAGCAGCAGGTTTCCTTAATCCATGGCGGACAAAATGCTTTCTCCCAAGCACCGGTGTAGCTAGCAGCCTACGAGTTGTCAGCACTGTAAGAGTTAACTAGCAGGAGAAAAGTATTTTAATATACAGAAATAGTTGCTTCTTTCCACTTCAATCCACACCAGGAGATTATAGCAAAGTGAAGAGTTATAAGATCATTAGGCTGGACAGGACAGGACTCACAAAACCTTTACCATAAACAGCCAAAGTTCAAATCCCCTTTGCGGTTCCACTTATGATTATTTGGGAAAAAACAGTACTTGGACAAAAAATAGCAATCTAAACCTATCCAGGGGCTTCAAATACACCCTGGGTGCCAGTGTGTCACAGGATACAAGCTGATGGCTAAGTTATAAAGCTCTTTCAAATTTGTCCTTAAAAACCTGAGAAGTCACCTCCCTGCTTCTTCTCAGCCGTCTCAGCTGACACCAACCCCTCATCCCTCTTAAAATAAGGTCCAACACAAGGACCTGGGAGAGCAGACGGAGGAAGAAAGAGGTCTTTCTTGGTCAAAAATTTCACAACTGTACAACTCTCCAACCAAATTAGATAGGAGACGTACCCTGGCAGACCTCTCACTGGCTGCTTTTAGGGCATGCTGCAAGCAATTACTTATTCCAGCTACTCTATTTTGGAAGCTCACATCATATCTTACTATCTGTTACCCTTTTGTCTCCTTCCTCCTTATCTGCTGTGGGCTGGTGTAGTTATGGGATCACTCCATACAGGTCAAGTGGTTCCCTTGACAACAAAAGATTTGTTCTCCTGTCAGAATTTTTTCCGTTTGTTTTGTTTGTTTTTGTAAAAGGAGTTTAACTACATATTTTGAGTTTACTTTGTTTTTTCTCACCCCCACCCCCTTTTGTGTTTAAGGTTTCACTGGTTTGTATTTATAGTGCTTGGATACTCAGTAGGAGAAACTGATGCAGCTAAAGTTCACTACAATTCTTCAGTATGAACAACTTCCAGAAATATCCGCTCACATCATCTTGTTTATTAAGAATTTAAATGAGCTCTTTAGTACTGGGAGTGTCCAGGGTAACACATATGCAGTGGGGGGAAGACAACCAAAACCCAAAAAACTAAAATAGAATCTATTTCAGAACACATTTGAAGGAGTAAATGCTGCAGAGGTGAGCCACCTGCCCCTGCCATCCCGACCCCAATTAGATCCAAGGATAATTTAAACCAAAATACAACCCAATAAACATTTCCTACATGGGGGGGGGAAGGAAAGAAAAACAAACAAAACCCCCCTCTTTTTACCCTGTAGTTTGCAATTAGCTGCATAACCGAGAGAAGAGCTAGCTTTTGTGCATGGAAGTTTGCAAGCAGAAACGTTTGCTGCCACTACTTACCGACTGGGTTGCAGCTGCAGGGCAGACATCCCTCCTCGCTCCCCAGGCGATAGAAGCTGTCCCTGCACCTTTCGCAGTGGGCACCGTCGGTGTTATCCGAGCAGCCCGTGCAGTGGCCCCCGTGGCCCGTCGAGCGGTACAGCTCAGGGTCGAAGTAGCACTCCTGTGACCTCCCGTTGCAGTCGCAAGCTGCAAAGACAGGGGCACCATCAGTGAACAGCAACGTGCGGCCATCCGACCCCGACAGTCACAAAACCCATGACGCAAAGCTCCATATTAAGTTATAGGGGAGCTGGAGTAGGAGCCTTTAACCATCCCGAGACCCAGGCACAGACCCCCTAAGGCATTTGTGCATCAATGAGAAAAAGGGCGAAGCATGTTTTTGTGGTGGTTGAACATGGGAAGGGGGAAGCAAGGCTGTAATGATGAAACAGGCTCCTCGAGACCATTCTCATCCACATCCAGAAGAAAACCAGCGTGTTCTAACCTACTCCCTTCCACTTCGGGCTGCCATTTGCAGCTGAAATGCTACCCTCCCACACAGCAACACCGATCTCAATCATGCAAACAATCATGAGAAGATAACAGCGAGGCTGACTCCACGCTGTAAGGAAAGTTTCTCCCCTGGATTACAAATCCCCTCTGTCTAGGTAGCAGGAGACCCGGGTTTCACCGGCCTGTCAAGGGAAGCCACAGGTCTTGACCAGACAGCTGGGACCGATCAATGCACACAGAGGTCAGACAGGAAGAAAGCTTTTCTGTCTGAAAAAGCTTCCCCATAAAGTAAACTACCAGGACCTGTGGTCTGCGACGCAAAACCAAGCAAAAGAAATTGGCGCTCGGTCACAGAGATCCACGTTTGCAGTCCAGAACTGTTGCAACAGCCTTGGAATTGGATTAAATAGTTGACAAGTAACTATAAAAACCAATAACCCAAATACAAGAGGAAGTCAGCGGATGCTAAATGAGGAGCTTTTGGAAGCTCAATTATACTCCAGCACACTAAATACAATTTTTTTCCCTATTGGTTCCATAAAGTACAAGCCCGTACATTTTTGCAGCACATCTCTTTCCTAAACGCCACTCTTATCCTTCTCCACAAAGGAGATGCCCCTTTCTAGGGATCTACCAGAAAGCTCCTACAGGATAAGAGCGGAATGACCAGCAGTCCCACAAAATCTGTGCTGAAAAACACCAGAACTGTGCTTAAGACTGGCTAACTGCAGCTGAGACAACTGAAAACCATGCAGGGCCAGCTTCTGGATGCCAACAGATGCAGGGGACCCAACTCAAGAGAGACTTTCCCGTCAAGCGTGGCCGCACATACGCAAGCATTCATTGGCACTCTCTGCTGTCGCTCTCCTCCACGGACGGTCATTGAAGAAAGGAAGACACTTTTCACAGTCAACCCCGAAGGTGTTGTGTTTGCAGTTGCAGACCAGCTTCCCAAGCTCATTCTTCACACACTCGCTCGCGTGCCCATTACATTTGCATCTGGTTAACGAGAGACAAGGAACAGGTATTTAAACTCCAGGGATCCAGGTCATTCACAGAGCAACCCTGAAAACAAAGCCCAGATCTGAAAATCGGAGACAAATTCGAAGGCAGATGGTCACAACAAAATTGAGAACACAACTGCTGTTGTTCAGCCTGAAGAGGAGGAGGCTCCAGGGAGACCTTACTGTGGTCTTTCAATATCTAAAGGGGTTTTACAAGAAAGATGAGAGACTTTTTACCAGGGCCTATAGTGACAGGACATGGGGCAATGATTTTAAACTGAAAGAGGATATATTTAGATTGGGCATAAGGAAGTAACGCTTTACAATGAGAGTGGTGAGACACTGGAACAGGCTGCCCAGAGAAGTTGTGGATGCCCCATCACTGGAAATGTTCAAGGTCAAGCTGGACGGGGCTTTGAGCAACCTGGTCTAATGGAAGGTGTCCCTGCCCATGGTGGGTGGGGCAGGGGGGTGGACTGGACGATCTTTGAAGGTCCCTTCCAATCCAAACCATTCTATAAAACAAATAGGAGCAGCCCGCTCAAGGTAGGCATTTAGAAATGCGAGAACATTAACTACCTCCTTCGCAGTCTGCCACTAAAACAGAGTAAGCTGAATAGGAGAAGCAAAGATTTTTGTTGGCTTTAGGTTAGTATATTCTCCATAGCTTCTCTCTCATGAGAGTCCAGGAAAAGACATGCCTGCTGGCCATGTGCTTGTATCAGTAAGAAATTAAATAGCACAAAGGTGGCTAATACAGAAACCCAGGGACCTCCACAGACTGGTGGTGCAGCCAATGCAAATTCTCATGTTGTCAAATCCTGGTCTCAGGACTGCTCTCTGCAAACAGTCCAAAACACTGCACTGGTCTCAGCTCTGTTTATGAAAACATTTTATCGTCAACAACTTAAGATTTAAGCATTCTGCAATGCGCTTTGGCAAAAGGAACGGACAACCATGGTACTGTACAACGCTTCATAAGAGATACCTCCCAAAATATATGTGAAGCAGAGACGTTGATATTTTCTACTTAGTGTTATTCTAGGCTACAGATCTAGGCAGAGAACAATTAATAACACGTTAAAAAACACACAAAGCGCAGGGCAGAAAAAATCTGGGGTTTCTTTTGGGTTTTGTTTTACATTTTTGTCACTCTTTTCACCCTCCACCCTCCCAAATCACTTAATATTTGATCTAATCAAGGGGGGAGGGGGAAAAAAAAAAAAAAAAAAAAAAATCAATCTCTGTCTGCCCTGAAGCTACAGCCACAAGAGGTTATACACAGTATTTGCAAGCTTCATAAGATTCATCCTACTGCATTTTTGGTTTAGGACAGTCAAAGACCGGAGCCTAACAGTACCATGTGAGTATAATCAAAATCTTCAAAGCATTCTAGTAATCCTGACCAAAAGCTTTAAATAAGTACAGAAGTTATTGTCTACTCACCTACCACCCACAGCAAAATCAGAAATTGCATAGTAATAAGACTTGAGAACTTTCGGATCATTGAAAACTTCATCTCCAAATGTATTCAGACGATTGAGGGTCACTCTAATATCTGTAGCTGTCACCCATTCCTAGAGCAGACAGAAATCCCATCAGATTAAACATCAAACATCCCCCTCAAGAGCATATCAGTGCTGTGTCATTAGCAGTTCTATTTACAAAGTCATTCATCAATCAGCAAGTTCCTTCCTCATCATTTTCCCATCTGCACCTCGGAAGCTCGCACGTCCCTGCCCAAGAGGCCTTACATCGCATCCTCTTGGTTCGAACGTGTTTTCCGGACCCTGCTCCTCTCTGGGTACCCTTTCCAACGCCTCTTCGCATCTTGACTGCTCTCAGCTGGGCAGCAGTGGGTAACCTCTCCAACAAAAAGTGCAGTGCAGGCAATTATGTAAGCTTGCTAATTGTAAGTATGTATCTGACTGCAGTTTTCCCGCAAAGCTATACAGCACCAATGGGAAAAGCTTTAGGGTACTCTTGTCTGCAGACATATCCCACCAGACGAAAAGACACAGAGAGATGAATGAGGCTGGGGGAGGCTAGGGAAGAAAAACAGACAGGCAGATCTGACTTACAAAGCAAGAGCTTTTCATAATATTTACACAGCATCTTCAACACACTAGCCTACCCTCCTCCAGCAACAGCCAGCAAATGTAGCCTGTCTCCAAATTTCACATCACCTTCAGCCAGTGACTGTCACTGGTAACTCCTTGTTTTTATTACAGCTTTTGCAATGCCATTTTCCTTCAAACACCATAAAAAGGAATATGAGAAAAACATCCCTCTATGTACAACTGTGCTGCAGCTGCGTCACTACTTAGCCAGTACAATAAGATTTACTGAATTAAACACTGGCATAAACACATGGAAATGCTGAGCACAAAATACACATTCACTTCAGTTCTGAAAAGCAATACCAGAGGTTTATACATATTTTAGGAAACTGGCGGTCAGGTGTCTATTCCTTACATAGAGAAGTTTATCAGAAAATTATATGCCACATCACTAACTTGAAATCTCTCCATTTACCTTAACCATTAGACCCTGCTTTCTGCAAGGGCTAGCTACACCAACAAGGTGGCCAAACTGGTTCTTTTCCATTTCAGGAGTTCTTCTCCCTTTCCCATTAATCTTTATTTTTGTTTGCAGAAGTGAGCCCCACCAGATTCTGCTCTCCTGCCCGCTGGCTGGGGATCAGAGACAGGCGAGCCCCGAGCCTGCTGGGTGCTCACGTCTCAGTCTGCTCCTGCTACTCTAAGAGGAAAGGTAAGAAGTGGCGATCACAGCTCCAAAAGGAAGGAGACGAGCCGCGATGGGACAAACCCCACAGCTTTAGCTCTTTGTTGCAACATAACCTGGAGAAGTCATCAAGCAGAATACAGAAAGCGGCAAGTAAGTCGGATAAACTGGTGCTCCCGGTACGTTCCTGACCACTGCCCAACCGGCGCTGTGAATGCTAACAACAAAAAAACCCCGATCGAACCCCCTTGCCAAGCCTCTTGTAAGAGAAAACAAACACTGTGGATAAAATGAAGCTCCCTCGCCCCAACACACATTTAAGAACAGGTTAGGGTTTCCAATAACCCTTTATTTGTTTAGAAGAATCTCACATTTCTTAAATTTTTGTGCTCAAAATACACATGCAGATGCCTCAAATATTCATCTGACTTGGGCTTTACCTTCCTCTGTCCTTATATCTGAAACAGCATAATGCCCACAGCTGCTTTCTAATCAGGCAGAGATTTGCATCCATCCTCTAAAGACTTCCATGATGCCTAATAACAAATCATCCTTAATGCCACCAATTTTGCTTTTTGTACCATAAACTTTAATAGAGTCAAGAGTTCAACTCTTCCTTCAAAAGCATCTCTTTGGATTGTCCATCCCAACTTACCTGTGCAAGGGCCTTTCGGTATGAATAAGGGCTGTAGTGCAGCCCACGGTCAGCACAAAGCCACCATCCACAACAACCAAACAGAAAGACTCAACTCGGACCACCTGACTGACTCAGTCCTGCTCACATACCTGTAGCACAGGGCTGTTGTCAAAGTTATAGGCACTGGGACGTCCCTCCAGTGTTGAGAATGCCACGTTGCCCCCAGTGAGAGGGGAGATGTCACTGAACTCATCCGTGCAGAGCGCCTGCTGCTCATCCTCTCCAGTCCGAATAAAGCCACGATTGACTTTGTGATACGTGCTCTCACAAGAGCCACTGTAATACTGGTAGGGCACCCACGGGCCATCTTCCCTGGTGCGTTTGTAGATCGCAAAGCTCTCCGGCCGACTGGTGTGAAACTTCAGGCGCACATATGTGATGTCGAAGGCCTTTCCTGCAGATGAGAGAAGACAGACATGAGAAAGACTCAAACAACTTAAAAGAGAAAGAATGGAAAGAGCTGCACTGCATTTCTCTCTTTGGAAGAAACATCTCCTCTAGTACTACCCAGCAGGATACGCAGTGTCCAGTAGCACCAGAAGTATCTCTTCCAGTCCTATGTACTGTATCTCCCAGCAAAGACAAGGTGAAGGAACCGAAGGCAGAAGTTGAAGGCAGGCTGAGTAGATAAACAGACCTACAGACTTCTATGCAACCAAACACACATCTCACAAGCTGCAGTTCTCTTCTGCAGACATCACCAACAGTGTCCTTACCCCAACAGATGACAGATTACATCAGACCCATGAACAGTTTGTGTGTATCTAAGGCCAGGTCCAAGTTAACCATGCCATTTGATATTTCTTCCAAATACATGCATGAGAGAAACAGTATTAACCAAAGAGGTAAGAGTCACACTGTAGAGCCTGTTTTGTACCTCTGCTTCCTCCCCAAATAGACAATATCCCAAACTCTTTCTATTACTCATGAAGCCTTTCCTCCAGCACTGAACTACTGAGTACACTCTCTTCTACTTGTTCCCTTGGAAAGACAAAACAAAGTTTAAGTTTCCCAGACCATATGATTAAGGTCGCCAAGACACTTTTCAGATCAAAGTGCAATGAACTACAAGCCAGCCATGTTCTCCCTCTCCTAGGATGATAAATATAAACCCACCTTCCTGCCCTCTATTCTTCTCCTAACAGGTTTGTGGCAATCAGCAGATCGTCCTTCCTCATGGATTCTTCTCCAGTGACTTGGGCATCTACACCCCAACCGCCGCCATGCACATAAACCAACCGCCCAGGGGAATCACACCCCTGAGAAAACCCATTAGGGGAAAAGGACCACAGGACGCTTCAGCCACCTTCCTCCGCCATCCCCGCCGGCCAAGGGGCACGTTCCCAGGAGGAGACGTACAGCTGCGCGCCGGCTGTTCTTGCTCCACCTTGGCGAGCAGACTGTGTACGATGAGGACACCCTGGCACACGTAGGGAACTTGCTAAAACAACGTGAGGTTTGTCTGGAACAAAACCTCGGGTGTTTAGTCCCCGCCACGCTCTTTTACGCTCCCACTACCTCCAAGAAAAACACTGCTCTAAGCAGAGGTTGCAGCCGTCACTGGTCCCTTCGTTGACGAAGAAAAGCTACTAGAAGAGTTTCAACTGATTGAGAAACAGGTTTTTTTCTGCCTGTAGAAGTCACATGGATTTAACCTCAACATGTAAAATGAATTAACCCCACCGTGTTAAAATTTAACGCAAGGCTTTGCACCTGCTGAAGAGTGGCTCACTTAAAGCAGACCAGACGGCACCAGGCAACAAGAACAGCGTGCCTCTCAAAGTACACACGCAAAACCTGATCGCAATGAATTGGGTCATGAACCACAGCTCTCACTCACGGGCCACCCACTGGTTAGACTGGGACCAGCCTGCATTAGGCACGTCACACCCAGAGCCCGGCCGGCGCAAGGGAGGAACCTTTGTCCTTTCTGGCTGCTGGAAACACCAAAGTAGCAGGAGAAGCATGGCAAAGGGTCCAGAAATCAACATACCGGGGGGGGGGAAGTAAAAATCAAGACATACAGCACCCAAAAAACCTACACCTACATGTCCCAAGGCTAAAAAAGGACCAATCTTGTATTTAAAGCCAAAGAAATCTGTTGATAACCCAACCTACCAAAAAGTACTATCTGTGCGCGACATGCAAGACAGCTGGGGCGTTGTACAGATACAACCCCCCCAATACTTCCCACAAAATACCCCTTCCTATTTATATCATGTGTGAGGTTACAGATGACCTAAGCACAAGACTGGAAGCCAGACATTCACAATCTGTGGCTCTTGCTCAATACTAGCTCACTGTTGGTTTGGGGTCAAGTTATTTAACGAGGTCTTCTTACACACAGAAGACAAATGAGAAGCAATCACACCATTAATGTCAAACTGCTTCCACAAGGGCTAGAAACTCCAAAGGATCAGCACTTAACGTTGTAACACAGCTTATGGTACCCTTCCCTTGCTGCCCAATACAAGAGATTAATCCTGTTTCCATTTATCTGGAAGTATTTTTCTTACGAATCTCAATGCAAGGCAAGAAGCAGACATCATATGTACAAATCAGTCCCTCCCAGGTTTCCCATTTCTCCTGCTACATGGTCTCTTCTCAAGAGCAGTGCTCCTCACTGAAGGCCAAGTATGCTTCAGAGGTGAAGAGCATGCACACACAGAAACTCAAGGTGAGCACACCAGACACAAGTCAATAGGCCAGACATGCAAAAATACCTTTTTCAGGCCCGTGGTAAACAAACCCAGGATATACTCCTCATCTTTTCCAGATAAAGGCAAGGAGCCCCACAAGCAAATGCCTCCTCATTCTTCTGCAGGAAAACCCTAGCATACGTGTTGACCTGCCACTTGCCAGCCTATCTGAGAACTTCACCAACACCTTGGATGGGCAGCAACTAAAACCAGCCCTACTATCATGGTTTTATCGCTAATAAAACTGTCATCAGCTTAATGAGAAAGTTTTCTTTGAGCTCATGTGCTAAAATAAAGCAAAATATGAGGCTGAAAGTCTGCCCTGGTGGGATTTCTTTGGGCAATTTTCATGACAAGGGAAAACAGTGAAGACGACAGGCAAGAGCAGCCATTCCATGAGTCAAGAGGGGAAAAAAAATAAGCCAGAGCCAACAGCATGAAGATCATTCAATTAAATTGTGTCAACTGAATTGTCAAGAATACCCTGCTACTTTGACTTGGGGTGGTTAGTTTTCTTTTACTAGTACTGCATTCCTCTAGAGTGAAGCAAAAATGTTGCGTTCAGGCTTCATCAAGATGATTTCGGGGAGGAAATGCTTCAAAAGAATCCTGGGAATGAATAAGGGGCCGGGCGTGTGCTCTCACTCCACACACACACAACTTTCTGCTGTAGCAGAAAGGCCAGGTCACAGCCTGCACATCCCAAAAAAGAACTATTTTTTTTCCTCTCCACTATAACTGGATTACGGTCTCTGTTCCCCAACAAGGTCTCCTACAGCTCCTTGCAAAAATTCCAGCTCAGCTAAAGGCACAACACATGCAAACTGCACTCCGGGCAGGGCAAAAACATTTTCCATAGAAATCCCTTGTGCTAAATGGAAAGGACCCTCCCTTTTTCATCTTCAGTATTACACGGCAGGCCAAAGAAAATGTATTCAAAACCCTCCCGACGGAGCAACCCAGGTGAAAAAGACATTTATTTCAGCTGGCAGTGTAACTACTTGAGAAATCCTGTTAATGGCATTAACCAGGAATGCAGTTAATGCACACAGAGCGGCTGTGCGCTAGCGCCGTATCAGCTTGCCGTGGGTAAATACTGCTGGAACAATAGAGTTTACCCAAGACCAGCTGACACAGTGTTGAAATGTGTTTCCCCACTGTCCATACCGAACGTAAAAGCTGTGCTTAGCAGCCTGGCAGCTAGCAGGGCTCTTCAAGGTTGCAGAGCCTTTTTCTAGGAAAGATAAGCCGCCTAGGTTGCTTTCAAGTCTTGCAGGGCTAAATAACAGGTGAAAGGCAGTTTTAAACGTTTCATTTGGAAGACAAAAAGTCATTGTTCTCCTGTTCCTAGAAGCTGGTAATTATTTTGATCTGTTTGGCTTAGAAGTGTCTGATAGTGTCAAGTATCAGATAATATTTCCCTCTGTGTACTGAGAAGTGGCAGATCTATTTTGCAGGAAGAACTCCAGATGTTTGTTATAAAAGTTCGTTAGTAGAAAGAAGACATGCGGTAATTAGCGACCATGAGCTCAGCACTTCAAGAGTGCAACCTGACATGTCTTTAAAGCATCCAGAGCTCAAAATCATGAGCCACGCATTTTAAAACTGCACCTTTTCTGAGGCATGAAGCCATTCAGCAGCAAGTGACAAAATAACCAGCCCCTTTTGATAATTCAGGCTGATGTAGAAAACCCTGTAATATCTTTCTCTAAAGTAAGCAAGCACACATATAAGCCTTCAAGGCAGTATTGCAATGACAGATTCAACCAAGCAAGCGAGTCTGGGTGCCTGCGCAGGCGGCAGCAGTGACACTGGAAACGTTCAGCGTTGTTCGATGCAGGGGACGCTTCCCCCAACAACCTGCTCTCCATGTCGGGCTGACCGCAGCTGCCACATGTCATCAGCAATTAGAGCCCTTCCTCAGCAGGGTTATCACCCAATTCTGTATCCCAAGGTCCACCAGGAAACGCGCCATGCTGAAAACCATAAAGATAGACTGGAAAAATGTAAGCCAATGCTATTTAGATCTTTAGAAACTCCTCCCTTTTCCCCCAAGTTAGGAATTCGTCCCTACACACAAAAGGCCTCCTTGTATTCAGACCCCTCAGAAGGGATGGATAATTTACATCAGGAAAACGTCCCGCCAGCTGGCACACCGACTACAAGCACTGAATTGTGAGCAGATGCCTGGATGAGATAAGCCCAGACGACACTCGCCTCCTTCATTATCGGTCCACCCGCATCCCCTGCATGCGGGAAGAAACCACGCTACCTTTTCTGCACTCTCTGTGATCCCCTGGTGCATCCTCCCAGCAGTGAACTTTAAAATACGGCTGCTGAGTTTTGCTGCCCAGGGAAAAAAAAAAAAAAAAATCCACCTGAGACAATTGTATTTGGCAAAGAACCAACCCTTTGCAGATTTATTTTCAGCAAAATTCACTGAGCAGTAATGAAACAGTTAAACTTTGCTCTGCTTCTCTTTTGGTTGGTTCCTGTTTCAAGGCAGCTTTTTTCACACAGGTACCTGCTGACAACCTATGTCTAAGTAAAGCTTAAAAGAATTGAAAACAAACCAGTAAAAAATACCGGCATACTTATTACTTTTTGATTGGATTTCATTTCCATTTTGCAGTGACAAGACAGAGAGCAAGCAACGACCATTGGCATTTCATTTTGCTCTCGTTTGACCTGTTTCTCCATCATTCCCAGCAAGAAAGGCCAGCTTTCCCAGTTTACTAGACTGGAACGTGCCCCATGCCATTTGCCCATCTTGTTCTTACTCACACCTCAACTCTGCCCTTCTTGAACCATCAAAATTCCCCACCACCCAGCGTGATGCTGGACCAGCTATAAGCAGACAGACTTACTCTGCTGCTTCAAGACACAAACGCTCATCTGCTCCTCTCTCACAAATAAAGAGCTACCAGCCATAGCAGGAGGCAGCAACTTCCACTCTTACGCTACCACGGCGTGCAAAGGCTAGCACAGCTACTGGAACCTCACATGAGCAGTGAATTGCAAGGGACGGAAACATTGATGTCAGTAGACAGAGGCCAGCACGTTCGCAAGATCTTGTTCAAGACTGGTCACTGCTTCTTGAGTCAACCAACCATTCCACGTTCTCAGCTACTGCAATATTTTGTTCAGCCTCCCATGCTAGAAACACTCCTGGAGCATAGGGGCTGCAGATGAGAGGGGAATATTTAAGGAGAATGAGTTATCCCATCCCATGGAATGGGACAGGATTTTCCAGCACACAGATGGGCAACAAGAGCAAGACAGTGTTTATAAGGAGGGGAGGAGAGTGAGAAACATCCTGAGCAACTTGCTCTTTTGGAATAAAAAAGTTTTATTAAACAACAACAGTCCAACACCTGCAAGACACATAAGCGGTAAGTTATGTTACTTGCATCACACGCGCATGAAAAAGCCAAACTTATGACAGAAAGCAAGAAATTATTGTAGTTCTAGAGCAAATGTCCTTTACAACTACACTCTAGCTTTTCTGGGAAAATTTGTGGAGGAGGAGGAAGATGACAGCACTGGTATCGCACAAGCAAATGGAATATCCAGCATCTGAAGAAAGAAAATAAAGGATTTCCATTTTCTGATGACCTTCACTGGGGAAATAACTCCATTCAGGAGCACAGATGACAGCTCTCAAATGCTGAGTGGTGGCTCTTATGGAAACACAATCTAGTAATAATAAACCTTAGGTTTATTTTCTTGTACTCACCTAAAGAGCCTGGAGATTCAGGCACATATGTCATGAACAAGAAAGACCTGAAGGATTTTAACACAATCTCATCATAAACCACACTCCACCAAACCAAAGATTTTGGCATGCGGAGCTCCACCACAGACAGGCGCCTGGGTTTTAAGAAAGCCCGACGGAGATATAAACACGGATTGCTTTTTCTGGGCGCCCGTACTCAGACGAGGATGGAGGAAGGAAACGGGTTTGGGACACTGGGGGAATGAGCGCAGCCTTGAGCGCGCTGGAACAAAGGCAAACTCCCACCACCCCATTAGATCATGCATTCTTCCAGCACTCCTGAACAAAGGCACCATTGACTTGTGTGCGTGGGCGGCTCCGGACAGCAAAAGGCTGCCCAGTAAATTATTGCATGATAATCCAACATTGATAAGTCATCGAGGCTGCTTGTTCTAGTCATGTTTCCAAAGGGGGCACGAGGGGAAACTTATTTTCCCCTTCGTGGGCTGAAGGCAGCCTCCTAAGAATTGCATTTTTTCATTTGATTGCTCCTAAGTCAGTGTAAAAGTCAGAAAACGTTGTCTAATAATTCAGTACAGCTTGCTGCCTTATTTGTACAGCTTTGATGCAAAGATGTTAAGTCCGTTTCCCAAAACGGCCAGCTGTGTTTATTCACTAGGGACTGGAAAGATCCCATGTACAACACAGAAGTCCTATCTGCACAGGAAGCCTCAAAGTCCTTTTTCAGCACAAACGATAAAAGCTCGTTTTAAAAAGTCACTTTACACTTGGCAAGCACAGCCAGATCACAGATGATCAAGGACGCCATGGGCCATTTTGGGGAGGGCTCCATTTCATTCACGTATCCGGACTGCAAAGCTACCTCCTGCCACCACTGTTGGCACGAAGACGAGTGCGATCTGGGTTATGGTGGGTTGGGACCCTTGGAAAGTTCATTTGCTTGTATCAGACGTTCAGAAGCTGCTCCGTGACCTGTACATAACAGGTATGCGTGAAACCGAGTCACTCCCCCAGCTGAAGGAGCACAGAAAAGTGGGGGGTTACTCCCCTTCCTCCCCCCAAAATGGGAGCTTACCTAAGGGGGGGGGGGGGGGGGGGGGGGGGGGGGGGGGGGGGGGGGAACAAAAAAAAAAACCATTGCTCTGAAAAATTTACTTATCCAGAGAAGACAAAAAAAGCTGCCTTTTGCCCTTTATTCCGAGCAGGAGAATGCATGGCAATTACCAAGAAACCATCATTTCATCACGAATAAGTCACTGTTGGTGGTGTCGTTACAGACTCAGTAATAACCGCCCTTAAAGGAACCAACCAAATGTGGCAATTTCCACCCATTCCAACTCACTGTGGGACCCTGGTGCTCCAGCAAAGTTAAGTTTTCCCAAGGGTTTTCCTCATGTTGGACATACAGCTACCATCCAGTAATAACCAAAGCAAGCAACCACCACCACCACAGCCCCCAGAAGATCAGAGCTGGTAGCAGCAGCAGCCAGAGGAGATGCACAAAAAAGCTTTCAACTGAACTGTAGAACGCGATACTTCTCATCCTTGGCAACATGGCAAGACATCTCTTATGAATGTTTCTTGAGTAAGAAAGCATCTCCAAAGGAATCACAACAGAGCAACAAATCTCACACACCTTCAAGTCATTCTCATAGCATTCAACTGAAAGTGACAAAACAAAGAGCAAATCACATTACATTTTAATTTCCCCTCAGGTATTTTAATATGACAGTAGGAGGTGTAGGAGGGGATATTCCTGATGTTCAGCTCCAACTGTATCTTTTCAGAGGCGAAGATGTGGGGATGGCAGAATGACTGGGAAAAAAGACTAAAAATTACTTTCAAACTCCAAAGCAAAAGTTTAAATAGCTAAACAAAAACGAAGTTGCAGCTTCTTTAAATATTTGGCCAGTTGGCAAACACATGACTTCTTGTAATAAGAAAATAAGCGTATTGGAGTGTAGTGCAGTACCTTGCAAACAAAATTCAAATATCAGATAATCTGGTGAGAATTACAAAAACATTTATTTAAAGGACAACTAGATCTTACTGACTCGTGACCAAAAAAAGAAAAAAATTCAAATAAAAAGCATTTTGCAAATCGGGTAGTTAGTGCAGGAATGTTAACAGGCTTTCCTGAGGTCTGTTTTCCTTCTGCATGCCCTCCCAGGAGCCTCACCCTCCAGCAGCTTGATGCTCTTTCCCTTGCATGCTTTCAACTAGCACACCTAAAGTCAAAGCATACGCAATGCTTCAGTTTAAGAAGTTCAGCAAACCCAAATGACTGGAGTCAAAAATGTCCCGGCCAAAGGCAGCATGCAAGTTATTTTGGATGGTGTCTGCGTGCGCTGGTGAGACGCCAGACGCCCCTCACTCCAGCTGCAGCACTCCTGGAGAGGAGCTATGCCAGCTTCCACCAGAGCGCTGCCTCTCAACCCAGTTCAACAGCTCCATCGCTCACGATAATCAGCCGCCAGTTTCTATTAAATAATATTTTCAAGCCTTTTCCCCTGCCCGTTGAAAGTCAACACTTTCCCCACTCACCCCCCTCCTTCTCCACATGTGCTCATAGCCTGCAACAGCTCTAACGCCTGGCTTCGCTCCTATCTGAATTAGATATCAAAAACACACAGCTCATGTTGTCGAGCCTAATTAAGAACAAATTAAGTGATACAACTATATACGAGTGCTCTGAGCAGCAGCAAGTTCAGCAGCTCTGGGAGCAAGACAACCTTCCAGACTAGCTCCCACACTGCTGGCTGTACAGCCACGGAGAGGCCAGAAATGTTCCTTACACAAAACACTGAATTCTCTGGAATTTTGATGGTTTAATCTCCCTCCCGCCCCTGCCCTTCCACCTCCCACTCACCAGCCACAGATTTTTTTCCGACACAGGCCATAATTAACACCGCAGCTATTTGGAAATAATACTGTTGCTATTAGCATCCATCACCTGGCCCCCATGCAGACAAGACAGCTTTCTTTTCTCAAGTGTTTAGGGAGTTTTGTATTCTTCAATAAACATTTAAGAAAACTAACTTTTAGCACATTTGAATCGCACTGTTTAATGTTGCACAGAGTTTGCACACCTCCTGCCTCCCCATCTCCCACTGAGAAATCTCCCCCTCCTCCCAACAGACTCCTGCTATGGATTTTAAGTAGCAGTTTACATGCCTTCATGCTATCTTTTAATGCATTTTCAGCCAATTACAGGCTTACGCACAAGCTACCATTATTTATGAAACACAAATTACAGCAATATCCATACAGGCCATTTTCAACCACCCACACAACAGTTTTACTTTCTCAGCCTATTAAGCCGGGGAAGGAATTGGGATAAACAGACTCGACAAAACCATTGCTGGAGCAAGGCCATTTCCAAAACAAAGCTTGCCACTGAGTTATGTTTCAAATATGTTTTGGAAAGTCAGAAGCAAAGCTCTTCCAAATTTTTCTTGAAGCAGAGAGGGAATTGCACTCCAGTTCCCGACTCCCAAGTAACAGCCAGCATGTGCCTTCAACTCTGCCTCTGGAGAGTAAGCTGCACAAACTGCAAACACTCATGGAAATTGCAGAGGTGTATTAAACACACAATCATGCAAGTTCATGTTCATCCACACGTTCTGTCTGGAGATACATGAAGGACAAGGAACTACTAAATGCGGTGACTATTCCTAAAGAAAAGACAGTTTAGCAGAAAACCACATGTACTCGAGAAAGTAGCATGGCTTAGCATGACCAGTTTCCCACAGAAGCAACTCTGGAAGATTATTTTGGAACACCATGAACAAAGAAAATGAAACTGGATGCTCTCTGCTGACCCTTCAAAGATAATACTAACTCCAGGCTTCTCAATACTTCCAGCTGCAAAATCTGAAGCCCTTGGTTTAATTCACAAAAAGACCAGAACAGAGCCGAATCCGCTTTACATCAGGCTCCAAAACACCTCAATGTATCTGCACCAAACCTAGATTTGGAAAGTTATCTGTAGATCAAAACTCCTTCCACCCAGGCTAAAGGCTGCCCATCCAGGAACAGAGAAAACTCTGAAAAAGCAAAAAAAAAGATATGTGCATAGTCTTTCCTTACCATTTTGTATCAGAGGGAGATTTCCAGACTGAGACAGCATTACTTTGCTGCTCCTTTGTAAAGGAAGGATTTAAAAGAAGATAGCGACACTCGCTGAAGTGGGACCGAACACCACCTGGGATACCGCTGAGACAGTATAACATCAAACGAGTTTCCTACAAAGCATGCTTTCCAACAACAGCCCCAGCAGAAACAAAAAACCTAATTGTTAATGTGTTTAAAGGACCTTCCGCAGGGACTTCTAATTTCTTGAGCTTATCTATTGGTCTTGAAACATGGGTCATACAGCATGGTACAAAGCTAAATGTTAGTGGCTGGTTCCCGGTGGCAGGAATGCAACTGAATCCTAGTAATTCCGGGTGTGCAATTAATTCACCTTGTTAGCAGTAGAGCAGTGAGGCAGCTGTGCTGTGAAGAACAGACTGAGTAGCCTGGTGGAAGCTACGCAAAGAAATATGTTTTATTCCCAGACGCTCAGAGGTCATGGCGCTCAAGAACTCAGACCTGCATTTAAGTTAAAAAAGTGTGGATTAGGAACAGCTGCAGAAACACTTACAGAACAGAGTCCAGACAAGGCAACAGAAAACCCACTCGCTCTGCAAAAAGTAGGTTCATCAGGCCCTGGATTGTTGCAGAGGACATTGCCAGTGAGGTCACCGTGGAAGAGGACCCCTGTGAGCAGCGTTCCAGCAAGTGGCCAAGAAGCATCTTGCACATTAGAAGACAAACCTCCCGCCCCCAAGCACCGTGTCGAGACACATATGCCATGACTTCTTAGATCACACCACATCCTCCCCAGTCACACGCAGGTTCTTCGGCAGCAGAAGAATAGCTCAAGATTTCCTTAGGTAACAGCACTGCCTAATTGCACAGAAAATTAGTTTAACCATTTGCACTGAATGCCAAACGAGGACATCTTCTTCAGGCACACTACACCACTGTGAAGCCTAAATGAACTCTACCAGAAGGTATTTTTCTCAGGAGAGAGACAATTAAAAATTCATTTTCTAATTAGTACTGCTAAGGCAGTGACATTCTTTTAAAAATGTTGAATCCCTAGTTGATGAAAAAGCCTTTTTTGAAGTTAGAAGATGACTCTCATAACTCAATTAGTAACGTAAACTACCACACATTAAAACTTCAAGTAATTGGTTGACCATCAGTGGCAGCCCATGAAGTAGAGGTCGAGATATTTCTTCCTCCCTCTGCTTTCGGGGTCCTTAGTACATATACTGACTCTTTTGACAGTATTTTGGGGGGGAAAGGGGAAGAAACAGCCACTTAAACTGATCTGTAAAGCTGCCGCCTTTATGAAGTGAAGTCTCAAACAATACCGCACTCTTAAGCCTTTAATTCACTTACATTTAGTGATCGGTCAAACCCAAACCAACCTACCTGTGGTCCTTCAGTCTACAGACACCCCAAGAGAGCTAAAGCACATCACGGTCTTCAATCTACCATTGAGTTACAGCAACGAGGGCTTGGCTTCTCCAAAAGCTCAGACTTTCAAGACCCCACAGTATTCCCATGTCTCTGTTGCCTAGGATAGGTACCTCATTCAGAGGTCAAGGGAAACTACCACCACACAACCCCAAATGTTAATCTTCACAGATTAGACTGTTACCAAAACATCAAGGTGCCTGTAAAAGATCAAAATTTGGACAAAGCGTGGACAGCTCAAGGAAAACCAAAGCTACTTTGGTTGGAAAATAGAATCATTTGAGAAACCCACAGAGCCAAGCTAAGATTTCGTTTTCCATGGGAGGTATGCAGCTCACCTTCATCAAAACATTATAAGGCCCTTGAACTCTGCTCCACCTCATCCAGGAGGACATGCTTCTTACCTCTGCCCTCTTAAAAACTGTTATCACTCCTTCCTAAACAAGGATCCAGCTAAAGCAATCAATACATTTATCACTTCAGAAAAGATTTTTATAACTTGGTGCAACAGAAATGGAGAAAATCTAAAAGATAGCAAATGGTACAAATTCTAGAGGCTTGCCTCCTTGATGGCCTGATCAGATAATTATTTTTAGAAGTCTACCATTTCCCAGGAAACTTCTGATATCAAATGAAGATTAGTCCTTATCCTTAAAGCAATTAATAGGGCCAGTCATAGGCAAAAAAAACCCCTAATTTTAAACCCTCAATAGCAGCACACATCAGCCATAGTAGACAGCAGCTATCTTCTTCTGGCACAATGCATGTCATGCTGGGTCTACTTCAAAGAGATAAAATTTAGAGACAAAACATTTTACCAAAGGAGATTCAGCAGTCACATGAGCCTCAAAGAAGAAAATAAGTCAAACCCAGGATCTGTCCATGTTAAGGAAATGCTGCAAATGCATTGGAGCAGGGGGGGAAGGATCTTCATTCATCAGAAACACATGCAACACCAACACTGCCTTCTACCTTCAAGCCCACTCAAACTTTTCCTTATAGAACTTCACACTAAATTAAAAGTAAAAAGCTTTGCTCTATAGTGTTTTTAGATTGAAAGTAAGAGTTGGTAGACATTAAAAGCTTACCGAGGACTTCATCACTGGTCTTAAGTGCAAGGCGTTTTGTTACCACAGAATAGCAGATGAACACAAGACAAGCAGAAGGTCAACTAACGGCTGTCAAGATCTGCTCAGGTAAAGTGAGACATTTGAAGCCACTTCACCCAGAATGACATACAATTCCTGACGTTGCTAAAACAGGAGGGGTGGGACAGAAGGAGCCCTGCAAGCAGAAGAATTAATAACATATGGCTTCCTATATGTGAGCCTCTTGGTTGAGTTTTAGGAGGGAAGTCTTGCATCTTCTCAACTCCTTGACAGGGATATCTTCAGAGTCACATCTGACTGCAGAAGCCAAAAATTGTGAGAGATGAAGATGTATGTTTGAGTCCTGGTTCCTTCTTTGGTTGACCTTTTCCACAACACTAACAAGAACTGTCATTATTGTGGAGAGCTTCTTCCTTCTACCCACCCAAGCAGAAGAGCAAAGGGTTCAGAAACTATGTGGGACATGACAGGGCACAGACCAAATTCTTAGGTGAGTTTTACTTCCATAGGGCAATGCATTCCAGCAAGAGAAACACAACTGCCTCTTGTTTGCAAAAAGTAAACTAACAGCCATGCCTTCCTGAGTCATTGCAAAAAATTCCATGAGCCTCTCAAGACACTGTCAGGAAAAAAGCTTTAACATACAAAGTTAATGGAGCAATATCAGCTATAACAGCCTCCCTCTGGATGAGCAAATGGACAGTGACAACCTTACTGGATGTCTCACTCCTCCAAAGAGTTGGAGAACAGTTTTAGTAAATGGTTTCATTACCAGTTTCTACTCCCAAAAAAAGAACAACACTTGAAATGCATGGACAAGTTGCACACACACTCAGGTTTCCTCTCACCGAGGTCTGATGACCTTATATTTTGCTGTAGATTATTTGCATTACTATAAAAATCTTATTTTATCTGAAAAAGCCCTTTTATGAAATATATATTCTATTTCCTTTAAAGTCAGGAAAAAAGTAATTTTTAAGCTCATGCAACATTTCCACTACCAGCATGCCAACTCAGATACTTGCTGAATTTTCTTAACATGAGAAAAAAATGCTCAAGTACACACAGTATAGTTTTATTTCAGGTCTCCTTATACAAGCCGATGCAAAGAAAAGCGCTGCTATTAAAAAAAAAAAGCTATCAGGCCATGATTAGATACACTAGATTTCACACAGATAACAAGAAGAGAGCCTTAAATCAATACCAACAATAACGTAATCACTTCCAGATCACGCTGAGATACTTCTGCAAGAAGTTATTTGAACTTTTTATCTCAATTATTTTTTGCAAAGCTAAGGATAGCAGTAAAAAGTTAATTTTCAGTCGATTAAAAAACAGCAATGCACATTTCTTTTAACAAGTGTATAAAGAAATCCAGATCTGCGCTGCTGATTTCTGAAACACAGTGATGGTGGTGGGGAAGAGGTACAATCCTGGACAAGAAGCTGATAGTGTTGACAACTTAGGGGGGAGGATTTTCCTAGAACAGCTGATTTTGCTGAGGACAAGGGAGCAGCTTTCCCTATACTTCAAAGTGCAGTATTACTCTGGTAAAATACTGCTAGATTAAGCAGAACTTACTTTGGATGTGACCAGGGAAAAGACCTTCAGGGAGTTTCAGGATGCATTCATGCTTAGCCTCCTACCTCTCACTTCAGCTGCAAGAGTAATTTCCTTCCTCCTCCCAGCCTTCCTTCATCTAGACCCCCTAAGCACTGAAGGTAAGTAAATTGGGGGGGGACACACGACACGACAAGAAACAACACAGAAGTTGGAGAGAGTGCAGCTAAAAATTTGTACTCAAAGGATTTTCTACCCATGCAAAGGTCACTGCTAAAGAAATAGCCACTATGCTGATCACATACTGCTTCATTTTCTCAAGTATTACTGAGTTGATCACCTAACCAGGTCTGGTTACTTTTAATTTTAATTTATGTTGTAGAAAGACAGGGCAGTTGGACAGATTGGCTTTTTGAGGCCATTTCAATCTCCCAGGAACATTAAGTACACAAATCATTCACCGCTTCATTAACCAAGTGACCAGATAGTAACGGCCTTCAAATTCAAACCACATTGCCTAGCATGAGCATATCCTCCCCCAGACTCGCTGGTTGAAGAGTAATCTATTTTCCCCCAGCTCATTCTCCCACAGCTCATGGGAAAACAAAGCCAGGCTGTTCCCAGCCTTTTCATGGACATACCAATAAGCTTTGGAAATAAGATGAACTTCAGCGGGTAAAGCTGTGAGCACGAAGATGCAGAAGAACATCATTGTGCTGTCTAGTTGCAGTCATATATCACGTTGCAATTCAGAAAATAATCTTTTTTGTAATCAATTCTTCTCAATTCCTTCCCTCCAAATACAGAGCTCTCAAATATTTCAGGGTCCCTCTGACACAAACATTTTTACAGCTGAAAAAGGTGGATTTACTCATGTATTTGCCAAGCAAAGTTTCCCTAAATATCTGTATCTCTATAGCAAACAAGCATGAAGCTGTGTCAAGTCTATTTGTATAGGACAGTCTCCACATAGTGTTTAAATGAGCACTAAACTGAAAAAAAATAAGAGTAAGTCCTGGTTACGAGACCTTTGGGCTTGTACTCCAGGCCTGGGTGGACGCTCAGCGCCAGCACACAAAAAACTTACAGCTCTCCCTTTTCCCACACTGCTTTTAAATCCCTTTAAAAGCAACTAATTCACCCAGTTCCCACTTCCGAGTCTAACAATGAAGTGCTACAACAGCTCCCTGGATAATCTCTCAATCCTAATACCCACCATTAACTGCAAATCTTAAAAGTGTACTCAAACAAAACATCATTGGGGGGGGGGGGTACCTTCAAACCTATGTAAAAGAAAATGATACAGTAGTGAAAGCTTGGTAACAAACCTGTAGGACAAGAGTTTGTTTAATCCTTGGTCTAATCTATTTCTTTATCTATTTCTTTGTCTAAACGAAGGGGGGTGGGCGGGTGGAATTAAACATCTCCCAGCTAAAGTCAAGGTATTAAAAGATTTTTCAAGGAATCCCTCTTTCTTTAGTGACACTGTATGTGTGTCATCTTCCACAGCAAGGATACTACTTCATGCTTCAATTCCAACTCAAAATTAAACTCCAAGTTTGTCTTCCAAGACATCAGCACACCCTTTACAACATGTTTTTAAGACTTCTTTCCACCACCAAGGTGCGTAACTATGAACATCTTCAGCATCAGCATTATTCCCAATAACTGCCCAAATACTCAAGAGACAAAAGCATTAATACTCGCACTACATCTGAAGTCCTCTGGCACTACCACAGACTGGAGGAGAGGTGATCATCTCACACTGGTACCTGCACAGCTTCGGGGATGCTGGGTTAGGGTTTTTTTGCTCCATGGAAGTGTTTATCATTCTGAAAACTGCTCAGATAAACCACCACCATTGCTCAAGACAGTCACTATTCTCCCTCTCCCAAAGGGAAAGCATTAAGAAAGGAAGAAGTTAATAAAATGCAGGTCTGCGGTGTGGTCTAAAGGCAGAAGCATAGTGTCCTGCATCCAGCTGAGAGTGCAAGCCTGGGGAAGGGCTGTGCTCCGCAACGAGGACTGCCAGATCCACTCAAACCAGATATGCTGCATCTGCTCCCCTTCTATCGCTCAGAGTCTGGACAGCCCAACCGAGCACAAACTGTACTAATATTTTTGTTTTTCCACCTGTTTACCCCTTAAAACTTGCAGCTGCAGCAGGAAGCCTCTCCTCCTCATCACAGAAGCCCCACCGGGCCACGAGTTGCAGAACAGCACGTAGAGCAAGGCCAGCTCCTCCGCCCCCATGCGCTGGTTGCCCACGTGTCAAGAGCTCCAAATCGACGGCTGCCCCCACCCCACTGAGCCGTGAGGTCCAAAGCTTCCCACGTAAGGGTCCAGGACCCATCCTGGCAGCAGGGGACAGTTGGCCTGTGAAATGTGGTCAAGTGCCATCAGCGACAGATAAATCACCTCTGCTTCAAAAGACCCTGTCCGGGGATTAAATGAGACAGATGTCAGCACGAAGGACATGTCCCATCCCTCTCCTGCCCACAAGAAGCACCTGCTTCTTCTCTCTTCCTCTTGCTCCAGCTTGCAGGTCCTTGCCAAACATGCAGGGAGCTGCAGCTGTTTCAGGCTGCAGAGCAGGGACAAGAAAACAGCCAGTGCTGTAGAAAACGTATGCTCCAGGCTTGCACGTTCCCGAGATGAGCGGCGGGATGGTCAAGAGAAATTTCTCTCCTTGCCCACGATAATTAACGGCCAACTTCTTTGATGGATAAAGTGTTTCCATGGGGTAATGAAGTTGACCTTCTCCTCCCGCCCAAAAAAACATAAATGGAAGATTTTTGTATTCATTTGAGCACTTAGTATTTAAAATTTATTAGGGCAGTATCCAACAGTAAATTAAAGCACTGTGTTGCTGGCTTAATAGTTTGAGTTCTTCAGTGTTAGAAAATATTTTGCTCCTTTTAGTAAGTATTGAGGTCACCACCCACCCCATCCCAATTTCAGAAAAGGGTAGGGAGGGGTTTTGAGACTGTACAGGCACATACTCTCTCAAAAAAAAAAAAAATCAATCCAAAGAGCTTTAACTGATATTCAGCATAAAGTCAGCAGAGCTTAAATGATCTACAGCAGTGGTTCATGCTGAATGAGATTGTTTTGCACCAGGTGCTCCTGCTAAATGCTACTAGAGTCAGTAACCTCAGCAGTGGGGCTGCAGTGATATCCAACTTCACTACAATATTCCCCAAACTATCCTGCAGCAGCGTTTCCTACACTACAGCAAAGGATGCCATTTCCTACACCAACTTTTCCATCTCTATAATTTTTCCTCCCCTCCTCCAAGTTCTTTTAAGTTTAACCCGTGCTGTCAGCCCCCCCCGTCATTTCTCCAATAACTTCTTGAATTCAATCGCCAATTCCAACCAGAAGAGAGGTCTTGAGAGTCACCGAGTGAGGTTTGTGGAGGAGTCACAGTGATGACGATTTAGTAGCCATTGGACATGCCTGTTCTCATTTAGTTATACCTTCCATTACTACAAGGAGAGCAGAGATGCAATTAATCCCACCTGCCAGTGGAGACACACCCAATAATGCACAGCTACGTGTTTTTCCCAGAGTTAATTCAGATCTCATCAACACAAGTGAATAGCTCAAACATTCCCCTTCCAGCATGCAATACTAAACACATCCATGGGGTATTTTATCTGCTGAGGTGCTACTGAATAACCTGATCTTGCTGCAGCCTTTTGAAATTCCTCAGAAACCACGTAACCAACTTCATCAGCACTAACTTCAGTAGCTGTGTCATCTGAAAATATTACCTCTTCACTTTTTAAAGAGGTTAAAAACCACAGATGCCAACAGAGGTTCTTGAGAAATCCTATTTCTAACCTCTGATGAAAAGTGGCTGCACTTGTTTTTCCCTCCTCACCACAAGCAAATCCTGGGGTGTAAAAGCTTTCCAAGCCTACCCCATACTCTAGCAAGTGCTCTCATAATTTTTTTTTTTTAATGCCAGGAACACACCTTAGACAACTTATTTCTTTTCTTTCACTGAAAAGGAGCGAGTTGAGTTTAGGGGCATCAACTGCACTGATCAGCCCTATACCCTACTCCCAGCTCAATGCGGCCATGAGCCTCTTCCCTCCCTCTCTCCCAGAAAACCTGCTGATCACCAAAATACCCTCTTGGCTGCAGATGAGGAATACAAACAGGGGTTCTTTTCTTTCATTTTAAAAGACCTTAAGACCACTGGAACAACTTCAGAGCTTGAAGCATTTATTAGTAGCTCAACCACCCCACAGCTAAGCTCCTATGCTAACACCTTGCCCTCACTTTGAGGTGATGCTGCTGTCTTCTCTGGACCACAGCTGTCCTGGGACGGGCAGCTCCATCCAAACCCTGCTAAACTCATTAGGAGAAACAGTGAGTGCCCTCCCTTGGTAACATCGGCATTTGACAGAATTTACCACCTGAAGCTCAGCAACAAAGAGCAGAAAATGGCTTTTGTGTCGCTTGCTCTACTAAGGTCAAGCCTCCAACTAGACAGTCAAAGTGACCCAATGTCATGCCCAGTGGGGCTCCTCCCAACACCTCCAGTGTAGACTGGCAGAAATCCACTGAACTGATAGCATCAACCCTTCATGAGTTCAACATCGCCAGCTATAAACAAAATATCAGTAAAAACAAGGATGCTGTCCTGGAAAGGGAGACTAGCACACGGTGAGCCCCTCCCAAGGATGTAAGAAGGCAGATGAAACCACGACCAGGGTTCATTCCCAACACAACACTACAGCTCATTTTGTTCCAAGCTCCAAAAGGCAGATGGGCTTTAAGCCTCCCAGCCCAGCAGGAACGGCTGGGGTGACCGTGCCCTGGGTAGCAAGGGCTGCCATACCAGCTCAGGGTGCTGCTCCAGAAGAGGTGGACTTTAGCAAATATAAGCAGCGACCCGCGCCTGAGCTCCTTCTCCCACTCCTCCTCTGCCCGGAGGCTGGGAGCAAGTTAAACCACTGCTCCCAGACATGCAAACCAGAGCAGATCAAGCATATGTTTATATGTATTTACGCATTCTATTTACAGAAGTCTCTGGAATTAATAAGATAAATCATTTCATCTGTCCACAGGGGGTGGCGGCAGGGGAGAAAACACTGTAAATTCAGAAATAAGAACCATCTGTTCCTCCTGACTGCCCCTGCCCACCCTTCCAGCTCACATCAGCTCTCTGAACCAGGCTTCAGTGATGCGGAATGGAGAGCTGCCTTCTGCATCACACTTACCTTCTCACACACACACACACAGAGTAACGGCTTATTTGGCCAATAATCCATGCACGAAGCACCGGGAATGAAAGCGCAATACACAACCCATCTGCAGAGGTAAATGGACAAAATGGACACACACATGCAGCTGCCTGATTTCCAGCCCCAAATACACCTCATTTGTGAGCCCGAGACATTGCAATCTCTGTGCAACCCTTGCACGTGCTGATGACCGTCCCTTGCGACACAGCTGGTGGGATTTCAGCTTTCTGGGTTGCCTGAACTGATGCAGAACCGCAAGGACTCTGTGGGGAAACACTGCTATAATCAAAAATCAGCCACAGAAACCTCAGCTGTATGTTAGACCTATTCTTGGTTTTCAATATGTTGACATCCTGAACTATGGAAGATTGAAATAAATAAATCTAGCAGTCTTCAGATCTTGAATATAACCAGAAACTATAGTTATTAGGTCAGGAGGGAACAAGGAAAAAAAAAAAAGGACATGCCAATTTATATAAAAATCCACAGGCACCTGGTGCACACATGTAACCCCTCCAGCCTACTTTTCTTGAGATATATTTTTACTACAATTTCTGCTTTACAAAACAGTAGAAAAACCCAAATTCAGAGATCAGCTTGCTACCAATGGTAGTAAAAACCAGCCCAGGGAAGATGTGGTGGGGAGAGGGCTTCGAAATTGTCTGAAGGGGAAACCTCATTTGAGGATTTTTTTCCCTAGCTACCTCCTTTTACTTTCAACCATTTTAAAACTTCAAAGCTCTAAAGAAAGACTTGGAAGTAAGGCTTTTTAGGCACCACAGGACAGCTCAGGGCCTTTCCGAGCTCCTGTAGCAGGATGTAATAGCTGTTCCAACACACTAACCCACGAGAGACCAACTCCATATATTCTTAACACTCAATTGTGCGAAACTCATCTTGCACATTAGCCTCTACCACATGTCAGAAGCAGTCCCTTGCTCTAGGGCCCAAACACCACTGGCATCTTTCAGATTTTGGTTTTAACAACCCATTGGGGAGAACAGGACAATTCACACCTTCCAGTTATTGCTACAGTTACTGCAACTGAGGTTTGCCGAGCACCCAAAGAGGGGGACACTTGTAATTTCTTAACATGGCTTTGTAATCTCATCAATTAGGCATTTGCTTCTTGAAAGAAAGTACGAAGTTCTGCAGAAAATACAAATTAACAAGAAAGTCTACAGGTAGAAAAGTATCAAGTCTACAGACCTTCAATGCAAGCACGTCCCACCAACAGGAACAGCAAGGGCAACAAGACATCTCTTGATCCTACCCAGCACGCTCTTTGCACAAGCACCGAGTAAGATGTTCCCAAGTTGCCAGCTACAGAATATGAGTGAGCCAGCAGAGAGCCCACCAATTCAGCTTCTCCTTTTTCTTCTTTCCAGTCACTTAGTGTTTTTTCTTAAGGCAGTATCTCCATGTTAAATGGATGTCAGCACCCAAAATAGTGTATTCTGAGAAGTTACTTTATAATTGATGCTTAACAACCAGGGGCTCAGCAGTCCACTTTGTGATCACTGCCTGGAAAAATCAAGATTGTCATGAGAAAGAAACCATACAAATCCCAAGAGGCACAACTGCACAGGAAGAGGTCCTCAACATAAACACCAATGCAGTGAGTTACTGTATCACTGCATCAAGAAACATCATGAAGAGGACTTGGAAGTTTTCAAAACCAGACTGGGGAAAGCCCTGAGTAACCTGGTCTGAATTCAACATCAATCCTGCTCCAAGCAGAAGTCTGGACTAGAGGACCTCCCGAGGTCCCTTCCAACCTACTTCTTCTATGAACAGAAGCAGAATGGGATTAAAGTCCAGGCTGTAGACAAATAAACTCAGACACCTAAACATACATGATTGACCTCCCGTGATAGTCAATGGCACCCGACTCAAAGCAGTCAGGGGACTTTGGAAAGCAATCACACTAACGCAGACACCAAGACAGTCGGGTGAAGAGCTCTCAAGATTCACTGACCAAAAGCTACACCTAAGCTCCACATGGACACCCGCCACTGGGAGGGGACCCAGCCCAAGTAAAATAGCCACAGCATATTACAGCTGCAGATCCACATGCTTTGCTGCTGCAGCCTTCGATACAGAAGACCGACTTCTCGGTACACACAGGGGTCCAAAAGGGCTTAGAAGCATGCAGAGAGATTTCCTCATTTGGGCTGTTTTCCTTCACAGTATAGATTTGTTCAAGTCTGATTTTTACACAAATTATCTGAAATGAACAGGACTGCTGCTGAGCACCGCAGATGGAAACAGATGCTGCAGTCCTCTGCGTTGGCTCCACATCCCTCAGCTGATCTTTGCTGTACAAACCCAAACCGGCACCGGCAGAAAGTCTGCGCGTAGCAGACATGGCAGAGGCAAAGGCAGTGTCAGCTAACCTCGGGCCTTGCAGGGAACGGACAGGACAATGTCTCTGGCACACTGTCCTGTCTGCAAACTGCATCAAGCTTTCTGCAGGGAAGTTACTAAGAAATCAGAAACCCTTTTAAGGAAACTGTGAAAGCCGGGGCGGGGGAGAAGTGTTGTGTGCAAGAGAGTTGTATTTTCTAAAATAAGTATATTTTTGAAAAATTTTGAGGGACTAAAAAATTGAATTAATTTTCCTCCACCTGCACAAAACAGGAACAGAAAACAACTCTGCTCCGTACCAATACCACAGGACAGGCAGCACACAGCACCCTAATTCTGCCCGAAACAGTTCGACTCCACAGCCAAGGAAACGTTTGGTTACAAGAGAACAGACATACCTACCAGACATACACGACACCATACCCCACCAGCAGTAGCAAGGGAACTCAGCAATGAGTGTATTTAAAGGCTTTATTAATAGACCCAACGGGAAGACAGTTCTGTTTCATAGCAACCTCCAAGGTTTTGAAGTTTGTTTCTGTTCTTTTTTTGGGACAGTAACAAAATGTCCCTGACATTTTTCAGGAACAAAACTGCAACGAGTTATCAGAGTTGGAGGATCACCACCTTGCCCCTTCCAGGGGCACCACCCCATGAGCAGGCTGGGTAGAGGTGCAAAACATTTCACACTCAAGAAAAATAATTTGGCATCTTCCCTACCAGTTCACTTCAGATCAAGAACTTGAAACCCTGTCTCTGCAATCCAGGCCTGTGCTTTAAAAAAATAAATACATAGAAATGTTATCACGCTACAGTGTCCAGACCAACTTCTCTTCCTAAAGCTTTAAGCCAGAAGCATTCCAGGTCATACACTGTTTTAAGTAAGAATGCTTATTTCGGCAAAACTTCATTTAGCTGAGAGCCCCGGGCTATATCTGCTCTCTGAAAAAAAATTTGGTTTCGGAGTGAACAGTGCTGCAAATGAAGCTGCATGCACCACCTCCAGAGGAATAAAGAAATCTTCACTCAAAGCCTGTGCCACCGCAGCAGGCACAAATGTCAAAAGCCCCCCGAGGCAGCTCCTCCTGGCACAAGCGCATCGCTCTGCGGCAGCCTCACGGCGGAGTCCCCCAACACAAGGATTTGGGCTTTTCCTTCCCAAGACAGAGCTGCCTGCCACTCCCAGCTCCACCAAGACATCACTAACTTCTCCATGCCCACACAGATCGAGCGTATCAGAGGGTCAAAGGCCGTTTTGATGTGAAGTTACTAGATAGTCCTAAAGGCATCCCTTGCCCCAGCTCCTACTAGGAGCCAAAACCCGTAGCAATGGAAAGATTTTATTACTTTTTTTTTCCCTCCAAAGATTCATACATGCACAAGAATGTCTCCGGGTTTCAGGCAGACCCAGGCAGGGCAAAAAGCAGAAGAGTGCTATAGAGCTGTGATGCTGTGCGAAAGGACCAGCCCGGAATTACCACCACCTCAGCTTCCCGAAATCTCAGTGGGATTCCTGGTTCCTCAGGTCACAGGAAAAATCACTGCATTCACAAAGGGACCAGCACAGCTGTACTTGCTGGGCACAGTCCCCACACAGGGTCCCCTTCTGTGCTTCTGGCACTGAACACGAGCCCTGTTTCTTTGCAAGGCAGATAAATCCAGGCAACAACGGTGGGTTGGATTCATGCCTCCACACCACAACCAACACATCTGTCCGTTTAATTTTCTACTTCTCCATTCAGCCATTAAAATTCTTTAGAGTAGGGACAGGCAATGAATCTGTAGGTCAATTCCTAATACATACATATAGAAGATTTATTTTTAGAATTACCTTCACAGAGGGGTTCATAGACTATTGCTTATATTCTGTTCCCTCTCATGCAACCTTTGGTTGCATCACATTAGAACTGCAGGTGGGATCATCTCAATTATCGATTACTACTTATTAATATCACAGTTTTATAATCCAGCACAGAGTTTTGAAACATTTTAATTCACCTGAAAGGCAGCAAGCCTCAATCAGGAAGGAAGGCACACCAACAATCAGCGCCTGGCAATTTCTACCTCTGCAAACCCTCATTTCAAGGGGCTGTGCTGCACTTAGGATATAAACAGTTGGGGGGGGGGGGGTGGGGGGAAGGAGAAGGAACTAAATACCGGTTTTGGTTTTTTACGGGCTGTTGATCCAGCAAGAAGAAAGGCAGGGGGGGAGGGAGGGAGGCAGGGGAGGGGAGGGAATTGCCAGTGCTTTATTTTTGCAGACTCAAAGACAGGGGAAGGAGAGGCTTCCCTCTGACACTTCCAAATTGATATGAATATTTTCAAATCCAGGAGACAAATCAAAAATCGCATAGAGAGGGACAGGCAAGAACCCTGCGGATCAGTGCAAAAGCACTTTACTCGTAAGGAGCAGGACAAATATTTGAAAGCCAGGCTGAGTAAACAGGAAAACCGCAGACCCCAGAAACAATAGGATCAGCCAGGTTCCTTCTCTGGGTTTTACCACCAATTGTTTCCCTGTGCTTTTGGAGAGAAGTTTAATATCTATGTGCTTAAGAAATCCTCTCAAAAAACATAGTAGCTTCCAACAGTGCAATGGAGTATTACAGACCAGCTGGGCTGGAGAGCAGACCCTCGGAGCACTTACCCTGCAAGCCTCTGAGTGCCATAACCCAGCAGCCAACATAAGCAAGATAGCCAGCAGCAAGACAAACAGGGCCGTTCCAGAGATGAACTTGGGAAGGGGTATGCCAGCTAACACAGGCCAGCACTTCTTATGTCATTATGAATAAAGTGAACCTACTCTGGGGGGTTTGGGTGCTTTTTGTTCAGGTGTGCATCACAGTGCTGGCAGCAGCCAAAAGATGACACCTTGAGAAAGCCCAGGAACAGGCAAAGCATATAAGGAACTTCTTGCAGTGCACCTGAACTTCAAACACTGTGCAGCTCAGGCACCAAGCCAGAGACTGTGGTTTTTCCACTCACCATCCACTCATAGCATTGACCTGCCTTGAGGTTTCAGGCTGGTCCAGTACCATTTCCACCCTTTTCACATACGTGATAAATTCACATAAGTACCCTTGAAAAGATTTCATGCTCGAGCATCCCAGGTTGCTCGTGTCTGGACCACGTGCTACCTCTAACATGCACCACTGGCCGTTGGGTGTGCTGCACAGCCCCTGCCTGAAGGGCAGATAATCTACAGACCTAGTGGGTCACATACTTCGTTGTGTTGAGCATTCCCCCTTGTCAGCAGCATTTGATTTTGGGAAAAACATCAGTAAACAAAGAAGAGGAAGGCGTGAAGAACAGCTTGGCTTTTCCTACTGCTTTTGCAAGAGAAGCCACATCATTTGACACGGTTGTTAAAGTCCAGGCACTAGCAGCCAGGTGAAGACCGCTAATCTCTGGGTCTGCCTTTTTTTTTTTTAAATAAGGAGTTTGACTAGCTATAATACCATAGGAAAAAACACTCAGGGGAAAAAAAAAGTGTGATTTTTGTTTTTTAAATGCAAAATAATTATATGCAAAATGCTGGTAAGAAACACAGAAAAACCCTGGATCTCTTTCACAGATTTTCATCACTTTCTACAACTTCACGCCCCGCGCAGTTGTGCCTCTATCACACACCAAAAGCAAAGAACAACTGTGTGCAGATTCCCAAGCTGGTACAAAGCCACAAGCAGGAAGTGGCTCTGAAATACAGGCATTTGGCAGAAAACAATGAGAAACCACAAAGAGGAAAGGGAGCCCCGCACACGAGAGGCAAGACATACATGACACTGAAAACCAAGTAGCTGTGACAGCTCAACCACTTCAAGTCTCAATTTCTTCCATGACAGTGGAAAAGGCAGTGAAAAAATACAAAAGCAGTGAAAGCAAAAAAGAAAAGTAAGAAAAAAAGAATGAAACTAAGAACATCTTTGCCCCAACAGCTAAGTAGCTAAAGCTTCCTGTACCAACCTGACAAGAAAGTTCCCAGGGAAAAAGCAAGCTGCCAGCTATATTCCCAAATTTAGCACAGAAATATTGTGACCTATGACAGTGAATATTTCATAAGTTACAACCACAAGGATAAATAGAAACTTAAAAAAAGGCTTATAGAAGCACGCTACTCATTTGAACTCCAAAAAGGCCTCAGAGCATAACACCATTTTCTCACCAAAAAAAAAAAAAAAAAAAAATCTATAGTCTCCATTATTTTTCTAAAGGAAGTTGAAAACTACTACTGTTGTTCAACTAAAAACCTCCAGAAGTACTAAAATAATTTGCCAACATTTATAATTAATTTCTGAAGATGGAAAGTAAAGGTATGCACTCACTCTGAACACGTTTTAGCTATGCACCGTGTGAAGTCAGGGAGGGACGCTCCCCACCACGCTCCAACCCCAGGACTGCCACATACCTACCACGTCCAAGAAAACAATAAACTTTCGCACATTTGGAATAAAGGCACAACCAGTAAGTGACATGAAGTAACCTAGTTATTTTTATGAAGGTTTTTTTTTTGTATACACTTTGTAGGATCTCTTTATATCTATAACCATCTGTTGCACAAGTTGCAAAGCTGCATGGAGATGAGCATCCTCCCAATGACGTACGATCTGAGTTTGGGATCGTTCCAAGTCTGGGTAAGGAAGCACCATTAATTGCTCCTTATCAAAATACACATTCCCCTGCTGGGCTGGGTCTTGAAGATTAGATGATCCTACTAAATCAGGGGAAATCCTAATCACGTGAGGAGGAGGCGGGGGGAAAGAAAAAAAATAATCTGTGCAGTGCAGAGGAACACAGAAGGGAACAATTACTACACTGCGAAAACCTGAACTTCAGCAAAACCCTCCCTTATTCCTACCATTTTAGGAAAACTAAAAAAAAAAAAAAAAAAAAAAAAAAGCCACCACCCCACACCAAAGAAACAACCCCACAGCTTTTTACCTTTCCCTTACGTTTTCCTGCAGAACTGCAGTTCCACACAAGTTACAGGTGACTTTCACAGCTGCACAAGAGACAGCTGGATACAGAATAATACCTGGCAAGCGTTGTGCAGGCTTGAGATAAGCCTGTGTATCTGCCAACACAATCAGCAACGGCGCAATAAAATCTGTGTGGTCACCATTAGATTTCCGTGATGACAAAATAGATACCAACAGCTGACTGCTACTATAAAGAAGCCAACTTGAGACAGGAGGCTCAGGAAATTGCTCTCCATCATTTCGTGCGCTATTTACATTTGGAAGCTCATCCCTGCAACCACCATGGCCATAGATGCTCGTGGTTTCGGTTTATATTTGGGGACACAGCTCCATAGTTACAGAATCCCACCAAATAAAGGTCCTGCGTGCCTTTGCCTTCTCTTCTGAAAAGCCTGCCTTTGGTTTGGGGCAAGCTCGGCAAAGGTAGGGGTCCTGAAAAAAAATCATTTGATTTTTACAGTGGTTACAACTACTGGGGAGAGGGAAATTGCAGAAACTTACTCATTTGCTGCATGGTACAGATCAGTACAGTGTCATTATTTCCTCTGTATCATCACTTGTGCTTTATTCCCTTACATATATGGGCTTGCCTGCACAGCGATGGGACAAGGAAAAAAAGATTTTTAGTAGAGGAAAGAGCTGCACCAAAAAGCAAATGGTCTATTAGATATTATTTCAGGTTCTTTCACCGACTAGCTTTGCAGTTGGTGCCTCTTAATTACAAAAGGCAACAATTCTTCAGAAATCCCAAGCTCAGTCTATTATTTGCAATAATCGCACCACCTAGTTCAGTCTATTATTTGCAATAATCGCACCACCTAGTGAATGGTAGCACACTAAAAACCTAGTTTCTCCAAAAGATGGTCTCTTCTTCGCTCAGAAAAGCAGCTCCTCAGTGCGGCATCAAGAGGACAGAGAGCAACCCCTTCCAAAACCTGGTGCTTCTTAAAATACAAGGCGTGCTTCAGCTTCCAGCGAACCTGTCAACACCAACACAATAGCCCTGCCTTGAGCACTTCTATTTTTAACATTTTCCATCCATGCAAAGGACAACTATTTAATAAACCAAAAGGAAGCATAACTAAAAGAGAGAGTTGAACAAAACTTTTTTCAGGGCCAGCCCTGTTAACACGAGCACAAGCTATAACCTTAGGCAGCCCAAATGCGTGGCAAGGATTACTGAATGACCAACCTATACCGGCCTCAGAGACTGGAGAAATGCCAAAAACTGATGCCCGATCACCTGGGAGCACGACAGCACATGACGGAGTTGAATCTCATGCAAAGGTCGATGCATGATATGCTTGTGTGATGGAGTAAGTGTCATCTGGTACAGCTGCCATAGAGAATAGGTGCTAATAAAGGATAAAGTAGACCTTAAATAGCTCGTTATTCATTAGATGTATCTGATCCCTCTAATTTTCTTTAGGATGCCTAGGATCACATTGTAAATCTGAGTGCTCACAGAGTGCCTTAAAAACTCCCTGGACTATGTACACATGTGCACGCTATCTTTAGCGAACAAGCCTTTGCTTGCCTTGCTGGCAGGATTCGGCTAGTGTTCGGGCTGAAGACACCCTGCTCCAAAACAGTCAAACTTGCTGCGCTGGAAGGAAACTATGCATTTGGCATCAAAAATAAAATGACCCGGAGGTTTTTCAGTCTCTCTCCCAGCAGGAAGGAAGGGCTGAGCACTCTAAAACCCCCAGCAGGACTCTGTGGCTTACGTACCCCAGCGACTTCACGCTACTTTTGAAACCAAGGCCATTTTGGACAGCTTTCAAGCATTATCTGAAGAGGAGGGAGTTGACTATTCACCACCTTTCCCCCAAACGGGAGGGGAGAGGGAAGGATGAAGTTGCGCTACAAAACTGTGTCTGCACTCGCAAAGGAGCTTTCAGTGATCTGACGGAAGAGTGTCTGTCCCCATGCTCTGCTTTCAGGCATCACTACCTATACATCCCTTGCAGGGATAAAATAGAAATGACCTCGGTGCATGCTCTGCCCAAGCACCCCCACAACCTGAACACCCCACCGGTGATCACCGGACCTCTTCCCAGCACATCAGAGGCAGCTCCAGGCCGGCAGATGGGCTGGATCCTTCCAGCAAGAGTCGCTTGGGCAGGAACTGCTGCATACCCATGCAAAAATGCATCGCTCTAGGGCTTTTCTTGCTAATCTTTATCTCTGTGTGGGCAGGACACATACTAAGGGAGACCTCGGCAAGAAAAGCCCTCAGGCATGCTAAACTCGTTTTCCATTCCTCCAGGCACCTGCAGATTAAGCAAGTAGGTGAAAGTTGCATAAAAAAAAAACAACCCACCTCCTTAGGACTAATGAATACAGCTCATTTGCAGGACCAAAGAGCACTTTTTTGTCCCCAAAACCAGAAGGCATAACCATTTTTATATCTATATTCTACAAAGATTTATTACCATTCATTGACTGACTGCTGGAAGAGCAGCTCTACAGCTCGGTACAGGTGGCAGATGACTTGCAGGAAAACCTCCTCCTAGGAGAGGCATATACCAACTTTTCATCTCTTAGGAAGCTTTTTAACAAAAGAAATGCTGACGCAACATCAGCCTGGCCAACCTGACACAATAATAAAGAACAATAATTCTGCAGGAGCTGTTCTAGTAATTAACCCAACTCGCTGAGACACTTCAGCCTCCTGCTCTCCTTCAATGTATGTTTAACTCTTAGATATGCAATAAATATCAGCAGCACAAGAGTCCTTTACGGGCTCTATCTCATCCATCACTACAGGAACTCCAAGCCCATAAAGAGAAAAGCAAGTCATTATGGTGTTATTAATTCTAAAATGAGTAAGCCTATAAATTTAATTGCATTGGGATGCACCATCTCAATCTTCAGCATCATTTATGAAAATTAGATTTAGTTTCACATTGTTGTTTTTTTTTTTTAAATAATTCTTTGTGATGAAAAGCTTTAAAAAAGACAAGTAGACTGTTTATCAAGTGATTTTTCCACTATAGATCACTCTGTTGTCCTTGAATCTGCTTCCAGGATAGTCAAGCAGCTGCATAAATATCAGTTTGCCCACTTACTGTAATGGGTTATTAATTTTAAAAAACAAATCTCATTATTACTGCTTATGCAAAGTCAGCTAAAACAAGCTAGGACAGCTGAATCTCAAAATAAAGACGTTTTGCATAAAGTAAAACTCCACACGAATTCAGTTTTTTAAGGTAAACACATACACTAATGTCTTTTCTATGAAAATCCTCCCCCAGAAATGCTCTCTAATCTCTCTCTCAATCTTTTTCTCAGGTTTCTTACTTCAACTAATGAGCTGCATCCATGTACAAGGCACAAAAGTGGAAATTTCAGACTGCTCATTTCCTTCCTTTTACAAAAGTCTGAGCTTTCAAAGCTCACAGTAGCTTCCCATAATCCAAAGTCCTCACTTTGAGTTCGTCTTATCACAAGGGTCCTTCTAAAAAAAGTTTTAGGGTGTTTTCAAAATTGGCTGCAACCAGTGTAAGGCTGTTCCCCACCCCCGGGCTCTGCATCCCTGGTGCCTCCTTCCCACCAACCAGCACTTACGTGGCCCCAGGCACACCCCAGTACCACCAAGGCCACCAAAAGGTTATCTTTCCATCAAATTAGCCGCTGGGACTTAATCAAGCAAGCTGATACAACCAGCTAAGGGCTGCATGATTCCTTGCCCCCAGCTGCAGTGAAGCGGGCAGGGCTGAGAGAAGCCAGTGTACCTTGAGAGACGGTGAAGCCACACCTTCATTCCTTGCCTCCCAAATTTTAAGCACCCCACTGAGCTGCAGGACAGCTATTCTGCAAGGATGCTGTGCAATTCATGCACACAAAACGCTTCTGCCTTGTAATCTGTCGTCACAGCAACTGAACACAAAACACACTACTGTCAGCATGAAAGCCTTGGGGCTGGTGGAAGCAGAAAGAGAGAAAGCAGCAGATGCGCAAGATAAAAACGGTATAGAGATACACGGCAAGTATTTGAGCACCTCGTGACTACTGTCCGTTAGTCAAGCCCAGAACAGAAAGCCCAAGCTTCTTACAGCTCATCCTTATGGCTTATACTTCATTTTGGAGAATCATAGAATGGTTTGGGTTGGAAGGGACCTTTAAAGGTCATCTAGTCCAACCCCCTGCAATGAGCAGGGACATCTTCAACTAGATCAGGTTGCTCAGAGCCCTGTCCAGCCTGACCTTGAATGTTTCCAGGGATGGGGCATCTACCACCTCTCTGCGCAACCGGTTCCAGTGTTCCACCACCCTCATCATAAAAAAATTTCTCTCATATCTAGTCTGAATCTACCCGCCTTTCGTTTAAAACCATTAACCTTTGTCCTAATCGCAACAGGCCCTACTAAAACGTCTGTCCCCATCTTTCTTATAGGTCCCCTTTAATTATTGAAAGGAAGAAGTTTAATGATGATTTGGTTGTTTTACCTTTGTAACATTCTTCAAAGGAACAAAGTGGCATGCATCCCTTAGGCACAGTAGATGGAAGATGCTCCAGGAATGCCTTACCAATTATTTATTAATCCCTTTTTAGTTGCCGATTCAGAATGACCAGTAATCTTTTCCAACAGGATAAGAATCCTCCCCTTCAAAAATCTTTAAACATGCCTTTCTCAAGGATGCAAAAAGAGCACACAGAGCTAAGAGTTACATGCTCTTTTAACTACAAATGCTTGTTGACACTTTAAAGCAAGTCTCTGCTACTAGAACTTAATTAATTAATCATTAACTCTATGACAGAAAGAGTATGATGTTCCACTCCACAATATGCAAAACCATCATCGCTTGTCTTGGAGGTTCTTGTCTTTCACCTCAGCAGGCAGATGCAAGAATAAAGAAGTGGTCTTAGCATCTACCTCAAGAAGCAGGACAGTCAGAAAGCCACCATGGATTTCTTTCTTTTTTATTTTTTTTTATTTTTTTTTTTTTTTTTAAAAAAGCACAGTGAGGCTGTCCTTACTTTAGACCTGGCAAGACATCTCGTAGTGCCACCTGGAGCAACTACCATTTCTTTCCCAGGGGTAGCCAAGCATCATGTAACTTGATGAGTAACTGCTACACATAAAACACCTTTCACAGGTTCCGTGCCTGCTTTCCCACCAAAACCTTTTGCAATCCATTACCTCTTCTGCTGAGTTACCTGTGCCGAAAGCTGGCTTTAAAACATCAGCAGGAGAAAAGCAAAAGCTGATAGATTTCAACTGTATGCTTTAGGATAAGCTTCCCCTGAGCGGCCAGCACAGCTACCTGAACAAAGCAAGCATTTCTGCAGACCACATACAGCTATGGGAGCACATGCTCCATTTGCATTTTGGACTATTACCAGCAAATTTCTTAAGCAAGTCTGGACACGCGTCACTCCTCAGAGGGGGGTGATAAAGAAAGTTTTCCTGTGTTACGCTAATTACGCACAGAGAGCGGAGACGTGAACCGAACACTCCACACTTTCACATCCTCCACGGGTCGAACGGCAACACCAACTCATTTTCTTGAGGTTTCTTCCAGCCGGTCTCTTGTGGTTTCCCCAAAGCCGTGAGCGGCTTTCTGTGGTGGGACCGGAGGAAGCAGCAGGGATGCCGAGCACACGGGGATGCCCGGACCAAGCAGCTGTGTGTTTGCAGGAAGGACAAAAGCCAGCGGGGCTGCCAGCACTGCTGAGAATTTCAAAGACTCATGCAATTTAGCCAGGCACAGTTTAAAGTTTCTGGTACACAGTGCTAATGACACAGATTAACGACTTCAAACTCTATTCCTTTTGCTGAACCACCTCTCTTCCCACAACCCCTCTCTATACCCTGTATACCACTCAATACCACTCCCACCGATGGGATCACCCTTTCAAAGCACGTTTCGTTCCCTCCCACTGTTTTCAAGTTAATGTCGACTTTTTAGGGGTGGGAGCAATAAAAAAAAACCGCAGGATTTGGGGGACAGAAAGGCTGGGAGACAGGGTCCCTCCCATCTGCCAGAGCAGCATGTTAATTTTCTACCACGCATTTCACAAAAGAACATGCCACAGCCCTGGAGTTGCAAAACAGACTGTATGGATGATGTGAAAAAGGCGATTAATTCGCAGACACATTAACGAGGAAACATATTTTGTAGGAGGTTTTGCAACAGGAAGAATTGAGTTTCCTATAAACATTTGGAGCCTCTTCCATGTAATAGCTAATGACACCATCCAGGCAAAGATCAGTGTCAGCAGCCCAGACCATAGCACTATTGTAACTGCGCATTCAAATCCTTGGTTAATTAACTATTAATTTGGTGAATAAGAAAGTACAAAGAGACGAGAGCTGACTACTTCAAGTGTACCAGAAAAGCAGTCCAGTTCATTCCCTGACACAAATAAGAGCTTTATAAGGGCTGCAACCAAAGTTCTCAACCTCTGCTGATGACTGCAGTACTCATGAGCAGCCAGGGCCGCAGCTGCATCGCAGCTGCTCCAGGCGATTTTCGGACACCACGGGTAGGTGCTATGAATTAGGAGTAAAACATGACTTGTCAACAAAAAAACCCCAGGATTGTTACTGCCACGGTTTTGCTTGAACTTGCAGACAATCAAAGCACAGAAAGGCAACAAACTCGACTTTGGGAATCTTCTGATGTCCTTCCCCAGTGCGACCCATGTACTTTCAGAGCCACAGACAAACGCATTTTCCTAGAGATTTCTGAAACATGTCGGTGGATACCAAATTAAAGGTCTTTCAAGAGTGCCTCTTGGATAATTTTTCAAGAAATTGTGCGCTCCGCACCCTAATAAAGACTGGCAGCAGTCTGCCAGGGAACAGAGAGAACCAGCCTGGGGTGCAAGGGGTGCCCCAAGTTCAGGATCTCCCAAGCAGTTATGGGCTTCTCCTGACACAGCTCCTGTGGTAGGAAATCTATGGCAGAGAAAATACACCTTAAATTGACCATAATCCGTAACTGCTATCCCTGCCAGCTTGCCAGGGATAGATAAGCAATACGATCTCATCCTGCAGACTTTCAGCCAGATGCTCGCTCATCATCTATGTTGGCGACTTCTAGCAACCTTTTCTTCACACAATAGACTTGACTCTCTGATTTAAAGAAATTTAATTCTGGAAAAGGAAAAAGGCATTGTTTATTCCTGCCTTTTTGGGATACTGACAGACAAGAATAACTAAGGTCACTTGCAAGAGAACCGTGGTTCCAGAGCTGTAGTTCTGTCAGTCAATTAATTGTTTCCTAGAGGTATTTACCATGATTTGAAATATCAGTCCTTCATGAAAACCACAAGCTTCCCTTCCTAACCAGAAGTCAGGGACTCTCGCACCACAAAATCTGCTTGCAATGTTTTCAGACAAATTGCCAAAAAGAAACGGACAGCACTAAATACACTTTCTTGTAGTAATTACAATAAAAATAAAAAAGGCCCTTATTTCCTGGAAGTGCTATGAAGCTCTTGAAAGCTTATCTCTGTATCTTTACTTCCAAAATAATCCATATGTTGTTCCATAAGGAACTCAGGTTTAGCTGCCCTGATGGTGGAGGCACCAGGGATGGCCCTGCTCACCCCCCTGCAACCAGGGCCCACCAGTGGGAGGGAGGGTGTGAGAAAGGGGCAGCGCGCACGTACGGATGTATGCAGAGTCACTCTGCTTAGAAAGCAGAAGAGCACTGACTCGTGTAATGCCGGTAATTTAATCAGTTAACTCATGCCTGCAGAGCACGGATGGAGGGGACCGAAGAGCCATCCCAGTCCCGAGCACCCCTCCCAGCTCCGCCAGCAATCCCAGCAGAGGGGGGACAGGGGAGGGAGCAGGCTGGGAGGCAAAGTAGGGAGAAAACTACATTTCATTAAACAGACACCGCACGATGATGGCGAGACGTTGCTTTATTTAGAGTTCACGTTTCACCCTGGCAGCGGCATTGGCCCTTGCAGCAGCCGCTGCATCCCCGCAGCCCCAAATCTCTTTACTCCACGCTTTGTATGTTTTCTTCACAACCCTGCTGGGAATCAGCAGCGAAAAACATCCGTTTTTAATGACAAAATAATGGCTTCAACTCAGGAAAACTTGTAACTGTTCTTTGATGAGGGGCTTCCTCCCACCCCAAATCCTAATGTGTGCAAGAGGGCAAACTACAGACTACTACTAAGCATTTAGCAATTTTGAATTTGCATTGTACCTCTCATCTGAGCATCACCGGAGTCTGACCAAAATGAAAATCGCCAGCCTCTTATCTGAAGACATGTATAAAACAGCCAGCACAGGAGGGCAGCGGCAATGCTGCCCACACAGGCTGAGAGCCTACTGCTGGGACCAGAAGTGCGGGGAGATCTCAGCTGAACAACCCCATCCCAGGGAGGGGGGAACCTTCCCAAACTGCACAACCCAGGAACATCTCAGTACCAGGGAAACGGGAGCAGGAGGGAGGCGAAGCCCAGGCAAGCTGCAAGGAGCTTCAGAAAGGAAAAGAAAGGGAGAGGGGCCAGAAAACACAAGTAAAGCAAACAGGAGGTCTGCAAGCTTAGAGCAACCATGGCCTTAAGCATCAGCTTCTTAACTAGTTCATCAAGCAGCTGATTCGGTGTCGAGAAACCGCTTGTCCTACATTACTCCGGCCAGGACAGCAGGACCCATGAGACCCGTGAAGGCAGCTAGCGAAAGCGGAAAAAGCAGCAGCTGGAAGGAAAGCATCAGCTGCTGTAACAAAATAAAAGTAGGCTGCTGGGCCAACCCCTGCACCCCGACCGCCGCAGCCAGGAGGCAGGGCAGAGGGAGACACGCCAGGCCCCCACAAATAAACCACATTTCTTCAGAAGCTGGGAGGCAAGGGCAGCAAGCAGGGCAGCCTCTCCACGGCTGCTCCCCATGGTCCAGCCCCGCAAGCTGCCGGGAAGAAAATCCCACTGCAAAATCCCACCGGATGGGAGCATGTAAAGGACTGCAGATGAAAGGACTATAAATAATCATCATAATCAAAAGCGGACCACAGAAGTCCTAGGACGAGAACATTTTCTTTTTACTCAGTCAAGCAGTCCCACTTAACACTGTGATACCAAGAAGCATCTGATGGTAGTTTTTCCAGGAGGGACTGATTTTTCATTCCACTAATCTCAGTAAGAGATACTCCCAATGCAGACTGCGCCCTTCAGAGCATGTAGCTTATACTCCACAACCTTGTAAGTACAGCATAAGAAAGTACCAAGAAAACAGCCCATTTGTCCCTCTTGAAGAGGTTCAATGCAACCATTTGCTTAAAGACTCTGAGACACATTATCTTTTAATTCAAAGAAGATTAGAAAGATTCACTTTCCTGAAACAAAATATACAGGGAAGGGAAAGAAAATATTAAAAAAAAAAAAACAAACACTGCTCAGGATCCTTGGTATTTTCCCCCCACAAAAAAAACCCAAACCAGCCCAAGTGCAACATGCTGCACAAGCAGCAGCTCACCGAGGTGGGAACGAGGTCTTTTCTGACACCGAGTAGGTTGAGCTACAAAGCAGACCTTGAAAAATAACTTGCAAGATGAAAGCGGCATGCTTTAGAACTGGGCTGGTGCCAACCCCAAACTCCGCAGCGCTCCCCCAGCCCTAGAGCGCCTGAGGGAATGAGTGTTTTGGGCAACCCACTGGCAAGCCAAGGGCTACCACGTGCAGTCAGCCACTGCCCACTTAAACACACATGCTGGGGAACAACAACCCCTGTTATCAAGCAGGTTTTCATGTTTGGTAGGTTTTAGGGTTTTGGGGGTGTTTGGTTTTGGGTTTTTTTTTTAAGAAACTCCTCAGACGTAGCTGATCTTTCCATTACAAAGGGTTAAGAGCAATGCAAGGGCCAAGTCTTCCTCCTTTCCACTTCAGGCCATTGGTAGGGGCCAGCTGCCACTCCTGAAGCCATTTAACCATTCTGCACCCTGATCTTCCCACAGGAGCATCTCAAGCCCCTGAGGATGAATTAGAGAATCACCTTGTCCTCCTGTAAAACACAGGACCTGCTACAAAGCCAAGTCAGATAAGCATTTCTCCAAGCACACCAAAGTCTGCAACAGAGATGAGAACATCACAGAAAGCTGACCCAAGAACCCACAAACCCTGGGTCTTTCCAAGATCTCAATATATCATCTCTACAAATGCCCTGAAAATCTTCCCCTTCCCCCACAACAACAACAAACCCCCAAACCGACCGTACAAATAAGCCCTCAAGCTATCTGGAAGTCTACCTCCCATGTACAAGACGGTACTAGCTTACCGACCAAAGAAAAAAAATCCAATAATAGTTTTTGGATACTGTTTCTAAAAGAGGAAATTCTGAAATTCTCCATTACTGAACACAGCTGTGTTGTGTCAGAACTGCAGGCATGATTACCACTGGAAACAGCTCTTTGATGACTATCACACTGGAATATCTAAAACAAGTAGAAGCATGGAAACAAGAAGTGCTTTGCCACCCAGTTTCAAAACAAAATGCTGAAGATCGCTGAATATTAAGGGGGCTGGTTGGGGTTTGGGGTTTTTTTTTGGTAAAAGATCTCTCAAATAGGGCTGGACTGGTAGGAGAAAAGATTAAAGACTGAGGCTTATTTAATTTTTTTTAATTTAAATAAAATTACCTTGCCATTTCAGATCCTTTTTACAGTTGATGAGTTTTTACCATTTTCCAAGCTTCTACCTCAGAAAAATTCTGAGAAATCATTACGTGTTACCTCAGAAGTACCTGACACACCCCACAAAGGCTAACAGCAGCTTGCACCTGCAGTCTGGCAGGCTACGAAAGGCAGCCTCTCATCTCAATATTCCCGCTCCCATTTGACAACTGTACATGTCTACTAGTAGCAGCTCTCTAACCTCACGGCACAGTTGCTTCGTTAGCAGCTGTCCTGAACCTCTCATCAATGCTGAAGTGACAGCCAACATCACCGTCGTACCAGCACGCTGCTACAAACCCAACGTTACTCAAGGGATGCTACAGACCATGAGAGCAATCCCAAGTACATCCTTTGCAGATGTCTTAGTGTTAAGAGATTGTCCTAATATTATAAAGAGTTTTAAACACAGCTAGTGATGCCACAGGTCCTCAACACAAGCATCCACATTCATCCCTCACTTAAAGCCTGTAAAGCTTGATTTGAGACACACAGGGCTACTCCGTACCCGGGGGGGAAAAAACCAATATACTCCTGTTTGTGTGGTGGGACAACAGACCCAGCAAGATTTCTGCAATTTATTGGGAAACTGTGAAACTCATTTTATTTTCTGATCAAAACACACAGTGGTAGCCACCAATAAGCAAGATTTCATGGCTAAGAGATGTGTAAAAGCAGGCTCAAATGGTTCTTCTCGAGCAGGAGCTTACAAGAGGGGCCACAGCCCCAGGCTGAGCTTCCAAAGGTTATTACGAACCAGAGGTGGTGACATTAGATGCGACTGGTTCAGTTTAACCCACCAGACCTTGTATCCCCGCTAACCTACAAGCAGAAAACAGAGCCAGACAGTGAGCCTGCATGAAATCACTCAGCACGGCGTCACCGGTGGCGGTAAATGACGAATTAGGGCCCCGAGGACACAAGCGGGAGGTCTCAGTCTGACAAGGGTTATATGATTAAGGACAACGCTCACAGTCCTGTTTTTAAGAATTACGGTGAATTAGAGATCCGAGTTTCCCATCCCATCCATCTGCACTGGAAATTATTTTCCCTACGTGTTGTTTGCAGAGCAATCCCATTTTTCATTTCCGTGGGAAGCGGCAGCCTGGGATTTTCACTTGCAGACTCAGAGAGACCGGGACAGCCTCCCGAAGCCTCAGGCTATAAAATAAATGCTACCTAACGCTACCGAATAAGCCAGAAAATTTTCGGCAAGCTAACAGTTCTGAGCAGCAAATGACAGTTTCCAAGGTTTAAACCTACAAAAGCAACTATTTGACTGTGTCAAAACCGGCGGTTAATCCTTCTAGCAACGCAGGGCAAGCACCACAAATAGCAGCTGTTTTTGCAGCACGATACCACACAATCCCAGCTCTGTCCATCCCCCAAAATAAGTGCTCTGCCATGTATAGTATTCCCAAAGGCGTCACGCAGTGGCATCAGCATCCCAAGAAAGACGCAGGACAGAGTTGGAGAAAACCTGGGAATTTAAAAGGTATGCGGGAAGCGATAAAGAGCTTTAAAGCGACTTTATATAACTGCACTGAACAACTGCTGGCCATTAAAAGCCCTGATCTCTTAACTACTCGTGTTGAAACCTGCAAAATGTAAATCAAGCCTTTGCGAGACCAAGTGAGTGTCCCCCCCAGGGCTTCGCAAATACCACGGCGAAGCCACTGCGGCGCGGGGCTGGCCCTTCCCAGCCCGGGCTCCACACATCGGCGAGGGCTTCCCGACACACTGCGTAACACCAGCCTAAGTGCCGGAAACGCTCTCCCAACGCGGTAATTGCTATTTCTCAGAGTTTTTAAATTGCAGTGACGCTATGCAAAACTTCACGTGCGTACGTCCCGCTTGTTAACAGTTGGTTTCGTGGTGGTTCCCTAGGAAGGCAATGAACCACAGCCTCATAAAGTTTTAATAGGATAACCAGCAAACTAAGGGCATCAATCTCCTGCGCTAAATAAAACAAAGCAACTGATTGCATCCCAGTGGCTTAAACTACATACTTAATTTAAGGCACATTTTATAGCCCTCCCTTCAAAAAAAAAAAAAGCTGCTTTTCTGTACTAAAAAAACCACCTCATCTGTTACAGACAACTGGCAAATCAAGCCGAGGCTGAACATAAGAACTGGCATCTTGCCTAGGTTTCCTTGTAAATGCCTTCAAATGGCAGTCATACCCCAAACTACGCTTCACGGACAAAGTATATATAACCAAGCTTCATCGCTCTCCTCAAAGCCAAATAAAGGACTGAGCAGTTAGAAAAGGGGGAGGTGAAGGAGACAGGCAATCCATTTCTCCTAACAACCAGCAGCTTCTACAAGTTTTTCTTTATTTTATACCTACAAGATACCATCCGGCTTAGTGACATGGGTTTCTAGGCTGGTCTACAGTAGGGATTTCAGAAGAATTCAAGAGCAGGAACACTCAGCTCTAACCACAGTCCATGCCCACAAACGCAGCCAACATGTTTTCAACAAAGGCAACCCGCAATTTAATTTTTCTTCTTGAAAGGCAGGCTAGCAGAGGGCTGCCTTCCAGCACCGAACGCTGGCTCCTCTGCCCAGGTAATGAGAGAAGAGATAGGAATTGGTCTTTCCTGCCTACCAGATAGTCTTGAACTCACATCTAAGGCCACTGGCATCATCGGTCAAGCACATCTCCTGGGCACCGTCCCTGCTGAGATGCAGCGGGCAGTCACCCGCACTGGGAAAGCCAGACCGGATTGCTCGTAGCTTGCAGGCTGTTGATAAAAGCACGGCTGCTCTCAGCGGAGACGGGGCCACCCCACCACCACGAAACAGCCACCAGCGTGCTGAGGACGCTGCCTCTTTGTCCGAGGAACAAAACACTGGGATCACGATAGCTGAAATCGAGCAGACCCGGGCAGAGGGTAAAAGTGGTGGGGAAAAGTGAGAGGTGGCTCTAGCAGGGCCTGTTGGGAAGGGAACGGGGAGGCACATGTAAAAGTGGATTAAAAAAAAAAAAAAAAGGTGTAGAAACAACAGAAAGCACTCAGAAATTAGAGCTGCAGAAGGAAGAAGTGAGAATCTGCTCCGAAAAAAGATACAACATCTGAAAAAATACAAGCCTTTGCCCAGCAACATCACCCAGCACCAAAAATACTCCATGCACCTCCATGCTATTTCTCTTTCCCTTCTTCCAGCGTTCAAAGGAGCATCTTTAACACACGGCTTTGCTTTGGTGTGTTAGGGGTCTAAATAGCAAAGCTGTGCTAAAACGTATGCACACAAAGCGCTGGGGAGATGCCAGAACTGTCCCAGTGCTCCCAGCAGAAGCGAACAGCACAGACTGTAAAAATAACGTGACACTCTGGTCAAAAAAAGCAGACAACTAACCACATACCGTAATGCCTTGGCTTCCATCTTCTATTTAAAAGCTGGCACCACTGCCCCAAAGTCCCTTATTCCTGGAATATATGGGAACATGGGGCGAGGGCAGTGTTGGGAAAAAACGACTGATTGGGTCAAGGCTAAATTAGAAATAATTCAACCTGAGGAACTGGAAGATGGGGGAAGCGAAGGGATACTTCTAAGAAGAGTGGAAGAAAGGACACAGCAGTGCTCCCCCCTCCTCTCACCCACTAACCTAATTACCCAGACACCACCCTGCGAATGGGTTCAACTCTCCCCTTCTCCTGATTTACAGCTGCAAACTCATGTCTCCAAGCCTCTTGGGGGAGGACTCTTACTTAGGCGGTCTTAATACCCTCTCATACAAAGAGAAACAGCTTTTATAACTCCAGATGCTCCTTGTGCAGGGACTGGTAACGACCCCAATTCCCCTCTCCCCAGGGAGCACCCTAACTTCTGGGCACAGATCTCCTTTCCAAACACTCCCAGGATCTGAGCCTTTAACTTGGTAATAGCGATCTTCGCTGTATTTTTCTATATCAGGCTCTTTGCTAACATCTAGTCCCAAAACTAAAGGTTTTTAAACTTGTTTTGAACTGCAAATTGTAAGAAGATTCAAAGAAATCCACATTCACATGTTGGCAACAGACCTACGGTTCTTATTGACCTTTTGCAGCCTCCTCTGAAACGTTACAGTGATCTACATGGACTGAACATCGCCGGATGTTAATCAAGACATCCCAAACCAGCAAAAACTCAGCGCAGGGCAGCATTTGCATGCTGAAAGCCCGGGGCTGATGTTGCCAGTCCTGAACGGATGCAAAGCCACGCTAACCATTCAGGATACCACTGCTTTTAGAAATAAAGGCGACTGCAGCATTAAACAAGGATACGGGTTTGAGCACACAGCCTAATCCTCGAAGATCATGCAGAACTAACTGCATAAAAGGGCTTTGTGTCCCAGAACGCATTTATGTCCTACCAAATACGCAAATACTTGTCAAGCTCTTTGCCTCTTCTCTTACTGATGTCAATAACTAAGTGTCCTGCAGACCATGTTGTGCCATGGGGAACAGCCCGCGGGCACACAGAATCCAAATGCGGCACCCAACAGCTCACGCAAACAAAGATGGTTTGAAGACTTCACAAAAGTAGAGCAGAGCAACGCTGCAGAGGAGTTTGGGGCATTTGAGACTAAAATGGCACTGTGCGGTACTCGACCGTTCTTCAACCTGCAATGAACTCGGCAACGCATACAAAGTCGTACAGGATTATTTACTGCTTGCACAGCACGTGCACAGATAGCTTAATGCTTTGCTATTAGTCTTCTTAAAACTAACTCCCGCCGCTGCCACCACCACCATGCCCGTAACAAGCATCTGATTCTTAAAAGGCTTTACACTACAAATACCCCACCCAAAAAACCTATCTGGTAAAAAACAAACGAAAAAAAACCCTCAAAGATCTGAAAGTCAGCCAGGCAGCTTCTGCTTAAAAGTTGTAGTCCAGTCTAAAAATATGCCAGAGCAAATTCACAAAGCTACGAGAGCCTGCAAACAAACCTGAAATCCAAGTGATTGACAATGATCATGTTGCAATGCTACAGTATTTTAAAGATGCAGTTGTTTTCATCAAAGAAACATGCACATTTCTTCAAAGCCTAGGACACAAATAAAGAGGCCTTAGTAGCTACCTCCCCTTATCCGAACAATGACATACGCTTAGATGGTATATTTACTTTGAAGCTCCTAACACAACGAAACACTTTAGGGCGGTGAGACCGCTGGGGCAGATGGATGCGGTCAGCAGGTGACCCCGGTACAGGACTCGGCGCCATCGTCTCCGTCTCACCAACGCGGGTGGGAGCTTTCACACAACCTGTCCTCAGGGTGTAAAACCCAAGATCCAGCTCCCCGACCCCTAATGCAACTTTTCTTCCCCTGATTTACACTGAAAGCGAGACGCATTACTGAAGCTAAACTTAAGGTTCAACAGCTGCTCTTTATCAGAAACTGTGAATGGTTACGGTGGAGGGTTTTTTAATTTTTACTTTATTTAATGACGTGAGGATATAAGCTGTGGTTTTAACTTTCCGTTAGCTGGCTTGTCTTCCAGTTCTAAACAATTACCCTTCCTCCACGTCATGACAGCTTAAATAACTGAATGAACAGAGGAAAAGAAAAGCTTGTCCACAAACCAAAGCGAGGGCTAAAATACTTTATCCCCAAGGAACCTCTGGGAATGCCAATTAATCAGAAAGTTCACCTTCTCCTTTTTTTGCCTCGACGTTACGGCTTCTGCAGTAATGCTGACTGCTCTCTGACAGACCTAAGCCACCCAGCATTTAAAGGACAACAACGCTGCCCCAGTACGAGAGGATTCAGAGCAGACGTGCCCTTGCCCACACACGTTTTCCTGCAGTGCTTGCCACTTTTGAAACCAACCTCTCCCACCCGAATCCCAAGCCCGCTGTCTGGAAGACTCCAGGATCCGAGCTTCCCGGCGCGTGGGGCGAGACAGGCTCACCGTGCCCCACACCACTGCACTTATCGCAGCGTGGGCTTGCTCGTCTCACAAATCGACGGCACAGCCGACGCAGACCGCAACGAAGCGACTCCTCGCAACGTTCATTTTTGCTTTGCCTCTGCGGAGAAGGCCGAAACGCAAGTTCATAAAGCACTGCTCTGCAGCTACGATTCTCCTGAAAGAAAGCGCCAGCAGCCGAGGGTTGACGAGCCAGTGTTCGGACCAAACCCTTGGCTAAGAAGACCCCAATCGCAACAGCGACTTTGCAGCAAGCATTTGCTTGAGACAAAGCGAATCCAGCCGGGATCCAGCGCGGCCGGCCTGTTTACACCCACCGAAAACCTGCTATCGGCCAACTTACTACCTCCGGGGGGGGGGGGGGGGGGGGGGGGGGGAGAGCCTAGTTACAGCCGCCTTTAACTAATTCGAGCCCAAGCGAGGACTCAACAACGAACCCCGGCGCAGGGCGGTTCCTCAGCCCGCTCCCCCCCTCGCCTTCTACCTCCCCCCCTCCCCGCGGGCTTCCCGCTGGCTTTGGCGCCTTTTTCCCTCAGGGCGGGGGGGGGGGGGGGGGTCCGTGTGGTGGTGGTGGGGGATGTCCGTGTGGTGAGGGGGGGGTCCGTGTGGTGAGGGGGGGGGTGAGGGGGGGGTGGGGGGGTGTCCCTTACCCAGGTGGAGGGTGAGGTTGACGGCGGCGGGGTGCTGCACGCCGGCCAGCATGGTGCGGCTCTGCCACCAGGTGGCGTCGGCCGGGCTGTTGTAGTCGGTGAGGAAGGCGGCGCCGTGGCGCAGGTGGGGCTGGGCGGCGTCGCAGAGGTGGCAGGACTGGGTGACGCCGGTGACGCCGGTCTGCACGCAGTACTCCTCGGCCGGCGTCCCGCACGTGTGGGTGGCCAGCACCGTGGCGTTGAAAGCGGCGTTGACGAACTCGGGCATGCAGCGCTGCGGGCGGCCGCTCCGCTCCTCCGTGCACTCGTCCATGGCGCCGCCGCAGCGCCCCGGCAACCACAGCCACAGCACCGTCAGCCACAGCGCCCGCGCCCGGCGCTCGCCGCCGCCCCCCATGGCGCTCGGCCGGCGGCGGCGGAGGGGCTGGCCGAGCGGCGCGGGCCGGCGGAGGGGGGCTCGCTCGCTGGCTGCCGCCGCTCCGCGCCTGGCCGCGGGCTGGGATGGGATGGGATGGGCCCGGCCCGGGCGAGGCGAGGCGGCGCGCGCGGCCGGGGGCGGGGCTGCCGGCGCGGGGCAGGCCGGGAGCGGAGTCCCGCCGGCGGAGCGGGCCCGCGAAGCGGCCGGGAGCCTCCCACTGCTGCCGGAATGCGGGAAGCTTAAAGGGGCGATGGCGGAGGCGGTGGGGCCCTCCCCGAGGGGAAATGCCCCTCTCCCGCCCTGTGCCTGTCTGCGCTGCCGCCTCTCGCAGCGCAGCGGGCGCCTCGGCGGCCGGTGGTCCCACGGGAGGCGCGACGTCCCTGTGACAGGGCGGCGGGGGGCGACGGGGGACGCGGGGGCAGTCTCCCTCACAGCACCGGTGGCGTTGCCTGTCGGCGGGCCAGGAGCGGAGCGGGCGGGAATTCCTACACCACCACCCCCCCCCCCCCCGCCCGCCCCATGGCGGCGGGCCCAGTCACTGCCTCTGCCCCGTCAGAACCCAACAGAAGCCGTTTCATTATTTTAAAGGCTTTTCATAAGGGAAAAAAAAAAAAACCACCAACAACTTTCTCAAGAAATGTGAGGAAATTGATTGCGCTTTGCCAGCCGGGCTGTTCTGAACCCGGTTGGGTTTGTGCTGTCCGAGGGCACGGGCCTAAAAGGGGGTCTGAGGGGACCCGTGTTGCCACCTCAGCTTCTTTAATTTTTAATGAACTTATAGTTATTTTCATATCTAAATCCAGATCTCTGTGCTGCTTAGAGGCATCGGCTCTGTCAGCCGTGGCCGAAGACTAGGTTATGGGTTTTAGCTATCACCGTAAGATCTCCCGGTGACTTTGCAGGCTGAGGAATTGTGTAAAGATTAATTGTGTAAAATCCAGGAATCGTGTAAAGCCAAAACTGCTTTTACAGGAGAAAGTGCTTCCAGAAGCCTGCTCAGGAAACAGGAAACTGCTCGTCAAGATAGAAATTGATAGGAGAGTCAAGAAAAGGCTTTGTAAACTCGGTTATATTGTGAGAAAGCCTGAATGCAGCCTGTGGCTGAAAGAACAGAAAAAATACAGTCTGCTCTGGGAAAAAGATGCACTTTCTTGTTTTAAAGTAAACACACGTATCCTGTAGAAGCCGACCCTTCGCTTCTTGCATTAAGAGCCTGTGTCAGACTATTCACAAGGTCCGCGCAGCACGTACTCATAAGCGAGCCTGGAAATTTTCCTGCTGCTGGTAGATTTTATTATTACATTTGGTGCTACATGTTGGTGCGGTGATTCCTCTTTTTGCTTCCCCAAGAGAGCATTAACCTGGCCGTGATGAGACAGCCTCTGCGCTGAGGGTCCCCCGGACACCCCGAGCACCAGCAGAAGGGACGGGGGTGCGTTTTACAAAGTCATCGCTGCGTCGCTGTTGTCCAGGCTGGAATTACACATCTCCAGCGGAAAGTTTGATTTCCGCCGCTTCGCCCCCTTTTCCTCAGTTTCTGAAAACAAGCCAGCTGCTGCGAAAGCGATGCTGAGCTGATGCCATCATGGCAGAAGCTCTGGTAACGGCGCGCTGATGGGAGCTTCTCAGGTTCGGTAACAGCCTTAGCGGATGCCTGCAGTTGAGAGTGGACACGGCAGGGCAGGCAACAAGGAACAAGAGAGCGGGAAGCCACATGGAGCGGATCGATGTGAGGGAGGGAAGGATTAAGGTAGAGGCGAGAAGGGGGCAAGGACTCTGAGCAGGATCAGAGGGTATTGCCACAAATCCCACTCAGTGGAGCACCGGGATCGTCTGTCCACGTGTGGGAGGTTCCCAAGGATAATGAGAAAAAAGTTCAGCTTAATGCAACATTCTTGGGTTTCAGGATACTCAGTTTTAGTACCTAAAAACAACAATTTGCTTGATTTTTTTAACTAGCCATTTTCCAAGATTTTAATGTATGTAGGACCATCCTCAACAGTTTATGTGAAGCCCTTCTGTCATTTCCAGGTTACTGATTCTAATAAAGAAATCTGGAGAAAGAGATACCTGCTGGTATTTGCCATCAAAATCCACTTCATACTCGTAACTGCAATTTCATCTTTGACGTACTAGGACAGATCAAGTGATGCAGTCATATTTCATTCGGTAAACCTGCACTCATCTAACTAAAACCAGAATTAAATCTCGTATCTCTATAAATACATGACCTGTGCTTTCCTTTAAATGTCTTACCTGCTGAAATACTCTATCAAAGCATTGCAGCGTATTCCCCATAAACCCATTTCCTTTCCAACACAGAAAAAAGCATCCTCATGTGAAATAACCGTGTCTTAAAAGCGCAGAACCCGGATAACTTTTCTAACTTTGCAACGCTTACAAGGGTGAATAATAGTAAAAATACCTTGGTCAATAAATTCTTATGACTGGAAACTCCCACAAAGCGGAGTGAGTCATCCTGTGCCACAGGAGTGGCCTGAAAGGAAGGAAGGACTGTTTGATAGATAGGATGGGCACAACAACGAAACTTTCAGTTAGCCATCTGTAAAATAAGAATAATATTTGTGGATAAGGTTTGTGACTGTGCTGGGCTTAGACAGCACGGGCATAATGAAACGACGGTGAAAAAATGACATGGCTGCTGCTTCAAAAGCAGGTGCAAGGCTTCAAGCACTTACTGCCCCAAATTGTGCTAATCACAACGATATCAAGTCTCAAGAAAATTTGCTTTCTATTTAATAAAGAGGTGGTCAGGGAAGAACTTAAATACATAAAGTTAACTGTAGAAATCGGCACGTTATTACTTCAGTTCTTTTTTGAAGTACACAGATCAGGTTAAATGAATGAGAACAAGTGGAGAGAGAGTAAGAGCAAAGAGAAGAAATGCAAAAAAGGAAAAGCAACATAAAAACGTGAGAGGAAACAGCCTTTATAAAAGCAACTCTTACAGGAAATTCTGTCAGCTTTCGGAAGGCCAGAACTCCCGAGGTTGGCAGTCTCGCTCTTCCAATAGACCTCTCATAGAAAAAAAAGAAAAAGAAAAGCAGTATTTTCTTTCCTTTTGATAAAAAAAAAAATTGCAACAATGTGGTGTGCACCCACAAGCAATCTGAAATAACAAGAGCACAGTTAGTCTCTGTCCTTCTACAGCAGCTCAAACCAAGCGCTAACACACCGGTGCACTAAGACATTTGACCCGTTTGGGGCTTAGGAGGTCCAGAATGTTTTTAGTAAGCGTCACGGGGCAGCAAGCACTTTTATTTTTCAGTCTTCCCATACTGATTTAGCATCAGCATTTGTTCACGGACAAAATATGAGTGCATACGCTAAGGAAAACTGCTCAGAAGTTTCAGACTGTGATCGCGGAGCTTGGTTGTTCCGTGGGTGTCAATTATTAAAACAGGTTGATGAAAGTAACCCCCACGGAGAAAAACAACCCGCATTTGCTAATAAAAGTGAATAGATAGCTTGAGGATCCCCAAATGAAAACTGCGGTACACCCAAACATTTCATTACCAGTACATATATGTCAGTTTACGCTAAAAAATGAAGGACAGAAAAGCCCCGTGCTCGCCATCAGCCTTACAGAGTTATCAGCCACCGGAGGAGCCACCCAAGCAACCTTATGAAATGTCACTTGTCACAATCTGGCTGGTTTGGGCAACGTAAGAAGAAGTTTCCAGCAGTTTCCTGCCCTGCCCTCTGTCACGCAGGGGCTTCCCCCCCGGGCCCCACTGCTTTTCTCAGTGGACGCAATCAAAACAACGGTAATCGCAGCAGACATCCACTCGCCGGCCACCAAATAACCAAAAACACTTAAAAGAAAGCAAGCAAGTCAGCAGGTTCACCAAAGAGTTGGTGCAAAAGAGTCAAAATCCAGAAAGGCTGGGTGACAAAGATCCGATGCTTTTACAGGTGGATGCGGAAAGAAACCACACTGCAGTTTCCAGTAGCGCGTTGGGGAGCGCGGAAAAAAACCTGCTCTAAACTGTTTCTTTTTATGAAGATAAAAGCCAAGCTTTAGGCGTACTTGTTTTTCTGTCTTGGTTGAAAACTTTATTTTACCAAGTTGGAGTAAATATTTTGACTTGGTCCCAGCTGGGATAATCTCTGTGATTCCACTGAGGCATATAAACTACTGCAAATTTAATCGACTGATCCGTCACGTCTTTCTAGTGCCCAAAGTGAAATGATCAAAGTGCCCGTGTGCTATGCGAGGTGGGATTTCAGTTCCGTTCTTACCAGCTGGGCGCTGCTTCCGTCTCGGCGTCAACGACAATGGTGACAAAGCTTGATTTCTCCAGGCAGTGGCCTACAGGCATGTCTAAAACCAGAGAGAAAAGCTGTGCAGCGTTAAAGCGTCTCACATTTTATTTCAACGGGGATGGCAGAAACTGCAGACGGGGGGACGAGGTTAAGGATCGAACGATCTCTTTCCGCATGCAGTGCAACAAATGCGGCTTAGGACTAACATTACAAATGCATAAGAAATGCACTTCTGTATTAAAATATGGTTTAAAGCCATCCTGTTCAGAGAAGTTCTTCCGCAATCAAGGATAGGTGTGCAGAGAATGTGAATGAGTTTGGTAAATGTCTAGGGTATCCACTATCAGTAAAAGTACAGAATAAATCAGAGAACCATACTAGGTACTAAATATTCATGCCTATCATGATTTTATGGAAGCAGAAAGTTACTGTAATCTTATCAATAGAACTGAAAAAGAGAGCTACTAGCCATGGAAGCAGAAGGTGTTTCATAAAATGGTTTATTTAAGTTTGACTTTCTTAGTCGCTCTTTTGCAGATTATCCTAAATAATCCTGTACGGCAACTATGGGTAGGTGAATAAAAAAGTATCTCTGAACCCGTTCATGAGAGGTAATCTGCTTCTTACACGTTTCTGCAAACCCAGGAGAAATGAGAGACATAAGCTGATTATTTTATCTCTTTTCTGAAGTGGGTCTGGGACGTATCCTCATTTTCTCTCCTTAATACTGTAATGTCGGGAAGAAATATGCTAAAACAGAAATAAAACGTGAAAGGACTGTGCAGCTTTTCATCTTCCTGTTGTGGATTCAAACACAGCCCATCCTTTTAACCAAAACCCATGTTGGTTAATGGATGTCTGGTGGTGTATATGAAATGAATTTGTAATCTTTGATTCCTAGGAGATAAGATTTTTATCTTTTATCTTTACTCCTTCTTTTTATTCTGCGGTGTAGTCCTGTGCTGAATTTAAGCAACCACCTCTTGCAGCCTACGTTAGACCGTGACAGTAACATCGGAAGGACCCGAGCCAGCCCTAACTGTACTTCCTTCCCCTCTCCAAGATCTCCACTCGCCTGTCCAATACTGCCATGAACGGCTGCCTTTGTGAAGCCCACTGAATGAGGGCACTGGGAAAGGGACGTGCATGGGTGGGTGCATTCAGCCTTGAAATATCCACTGGGCTTTCTTGGAAATGAGACGTTCCTCAGCACTTTTCTTCCCTTCTAGCACTCCCGTTCTCAAGCAGTACCCCAGCAGTGCACTGCACGGATGAAAGTGTGCCAGAGGAATTGATTAGCTTCATTTCTGTATGGTATTACATCTATAGTATAGAGACACCAAATTCACCGAGAACAGTCTCAGGCTCAGTGCTGCCTTCATCCTTGCACTACGGGGTCCACTGATGGATGCTCTGCCGCCAAAAAATTCCAGCAATATTTAGGTTTCCGACGTGCTGATGAAGTTCTCTCTGTAAAGAGCAGGACTTGTTTACCCAGATCCATCTGAATAATGTCTGTGTCCTGTTCTTCACCGACTTGCATAGCTATGCAAATCCTTCACATGCATGAGCTGGGGCTGTTTACGCTAATTTTCCCAGTAAAACGTTCCCAGTAGAACTATCTTCCAAGCCTGATAAAACGCCATCCCAGAAAGTAGTATCTCACCATGAAGGGTGTTGACCCATGTGACCACAATGAAGTTGTTTAACAAATATCCTTCCTGACCTTCTAGCAGAATTCCCAAGAGTGTTTTCATCAGAAAGTTGGATAACTTCTTTTGCCTAGTGCCAACAGGACTGAAATTTTCTTCCCAGTTAGTTCTTAACTATCGTTTATGGTCACAACCTCTTTTTTCGTAGCACAGTCTGCCAATCAGTCTTGCCATGATCATTACTTTATTAAAAGTAAATTGTGTTGCTGTTTTATCATTTGTAAAACCCTTCTTTTCTTCATACAAGGTGGCTATTGAGAGCAACCTTAATTCAAGTGTCTCCCTCATTATAAGAGCTCACCTTTGTAAGTTTAGTGTTCTTTAAGCATAGTTTTTCTGAAATTCCCTTTGCTTTTCAAAAACAAACAAAACAGAACAGCACGGTCTCTAAGAAACTCCATCTTCTTTTAGATCTTTCTTTTTCCTGTAAAAACCTGTAATGCTTTGTACGCTGTATGCTTTTAGCCTAAGGTCTTCCTTAGCCATTGGACGCATGCTCTAAGACTTGCAGAAAAATGGATGTGTAATTTGGAGGTGTAGTATAGGTAGCACTGTGTATGGTCATACATAAAAGAGGGAACTAATGATTTCCTTCTGCTTTACAGTTTGATTGTTATAGATTGCTAGCCATATTTTAGCCATTTCTAGCCATAACAACCCAAACTAGACAGGTTAGATGCAGAAAATAACTGGAAAGAAATCAAAAGGGATAGTGGCTTATTAGCTGACAAGCCTCAGCAAGCAGTGGAGAGGGTTATTTAAAAAACTGTGGACAAAAGTCCTAGCAGACTCGAATCCACTTGGACTGCTTCAAGAAGGAAACCTCATCACAGGAAATACGTGACTCCTAATCATCCAAGGTCAGATCAACCATCTAATGGAGGGGACGTTCAAGGAAACATTCAAGGTGAGGTTGGATGGGGCTCTGAGCAACCTGATCTAGCTGAAGATGTCCCTGCTCATTGCAGGGGCGTTGGGTCCCTTCCAACCCAAACTATTCTATGGTTCTATGACAGTCGATTGAGAAGGCTAGTCTTTCGAATGACGGATTTTGGATGAGCAGAGCTCGTGTTTCTCCTGCTAAATAAATAGTTTGTCTTGACGTGCAAGCTGCAGTTTGATTTGTTGTTACGCCAGAAGAGTTAAGTCTGGATGCCCAGCTGGAGGTTGGCAACACTAGCACGTAATTTCGGGATCTGGAGATTCGCTGATCTCCCCTGACTGCTTGTTCCTCCCCCTAAAGCTCCTCAGCAACTTGTCTCCGCTCCCACATGGAACTGAGTTGAGGCAGAGCTGCTTACCCATTGCATGACTTGGAGCATACAGTGAACGGTGAGGAGCTACAAGGAGTCTGACCTACAGAGCTGCCTTTGGGATACATACCCACGCCTGTTCTTGCCCCACCTCTAGTCTTCGTACCCCCCAGCTCACTACGTTCTCCCCTGCATTGCCTGTGTCTCTGTTGATGGTCAGACGATGACCAGTTGTGAGGACAGAAGAGACATTCTCTGTACTCAAAGCCCCCCTGCCACCAAAGCCTAAATAGACAAAAGAAGCAATTCAGGGAAAATCTGTTCAGCCCCTGTAGCCAAGAAGCAAAAAAAAAAAAAAAAACTTGCAATGAACAGAATCTTGTGAAAATACAGCTATTAAGCTCTACAAAGTCTCTGCAAAGCTACAAAGCATACATGAACTACAATTTTCAGAGGTTTGTAACTCAGCCATCTTTCAGTAGGTGTTTGCAAGAACACTAAAAGCTGATTTTTCACATCAAGACCATTCCCCTATCAAACATCAATCCCTTGATCTACCATTCAGAAAGAACAGAGTGTCACCATGAAATACATACAGTAGCTTTGATATAAATTGCACACTGTAGTATTCCCTAACGTTTTTGTTTGATCCAAATCACTCTGAGCTGAAAATGAACATAAAAACTCAACAACCATAAGGATAATGAGACACAGACCACATATGGTTTCAGTGGGAAAAAAAAGAGTCAGTTTTGCAAAATTACAAACAGCGGAAAAGTCAAGGTTGAAAACGCTACCTGTTTGACACCACTACCAGCTTTCTTTACAGTAAAATAAGGAACGCCGATTTTGTTTTAGCAGAAGAGAGGGCATGGTCTAGTGCTTTGACCTTCCTAGCAGCATCACCGCTGTAATGCTGACTTTTTTCATGTTCCTTGGCAGAGCACTTAAACACTGTGTCCTCATTCCTTCTTGACTATAAAAGCATCTAGTACCTATCCATTAACACATCGCTATGCCTGCTAAGTGCTCTGGGGCAAATCAAATGAAACTTGTCGTCCTCTGTGGTCTGTCACATCTATTGAGACTGAACTTTTCCAGGATGTCTTTACCTCCATTTGAGTAGTAGGTAGCCAGAAGATGGATCTCAGTGGGATAACACAGTACCCTTACTGACTTAATATTACTTTATGTTTCTTATTTTTCTTTCTCTCACTCTAGACTGTCAGGATTTATGACTCCTCTCTCTTGTAGAATTGCTAAGCCTTCATTGGTAGTAAATAGATAAATAAGTAGTGGGTAGGTATGGTTCTAGTCAGCTTCTGAAGAGCACCTGCAACCCCTGCTGCAAAGAGCTAGGAGAAATGCCAGCGCTCTGATATCCTACCCTTCCTTCCCTTTTCTTAGAGTCAACAAAAGATTCTCCAAAGACCCAGAAGGCCGGGACTTGTGGGAAAGAGGATACAGTCTGCGGAGGCTAGAGGTTGTGGCCAATGCTCTGTCTACCCTACCAAGTCCTCAGCTAAAGAAGAGGGCAAGTCACAGTTCCTTGGGAGTATTAAGTCTTACGATCTTGCAGTCATAAGAGGAACTGGGAAGAATATAAATATGCAAGACCATTCCCTGGTTGTTCCGTCGTCCGTAGGTATCACAGGACTGGAAGATACCTTAATTTTGCAGGGACTAGGAATGAATCCTGATCCATAAGGCAGAGTGTTGGAACCTCATTCATTGGGAGCCACTGAATTCCCACTTCCTTCTGTGTCCGTAATTTTTTGAATAATAAGAGAATTTAGCCTCCTAGTTTGAAGCATGCAAAATGCTGTGTAAACACTCACACTGCTACTTATGGATTATCAAAGCAAAGAGAAAAAGTAAGATTGTTAGGGAAGGAAATTACATTTTTAAACTCATCAGTGGATATCATAAACAATGGGAAAATGTCTAAAATGCCTTATAAATAGACTGTTTCCTGCTAAATGCCTCATTTTTTTGCTTTTGAAGTACCAGTAGCAAGCTACCTAAGGAGGAGATTTGAAAATGTATTAAAATAAGAACCCAGCAGGCAAGAAAAACCATAGTTTTCATAGCTGTAAGCTGCATTTTGCTTGCTGGGAACCTCAACATACTACCCACATTTTCATCCCTGCCACTCCATTCATGGAAATATCAGAAAGACAAAGTCAAGTGTTCAGAAAAAGGCAGTGATTGCGAAGGGATGGGAAATTCGAAGACCTGTATCCTGTCCTTTTACTTGTCAGATCTTTAAAGAATAGGAAATGTGTAGTCTCTTGAACTGTTATTCATTTCTTCCATTTTGGAGCTCAGGGAAATTAGTACATCGGAGAATTTAATTACATTAAAAGCATTTATCCGAGTAGATCAACTGCCACATTTATCTGACAATTCATTTTTGATACGTTAATTTACCTCCAGCTATAAACATATTATTTTGAAATCATATGAAGAAGTTAAAATCAAGATTTAGCAGGTTGATTTATTAAACAGTGGACTGTAATTGTTTGCAGTGGGGTTAACTTACAGTAAGTACCAGGAGAGGGTATAGAGGACAGGGTACATCTTTATGTGATGGTAATGTCAATCCCTCCTGCTCCTGTTGTTATTATTATTATTATTATTATTATTATATGTTACATTATTATTGTATTTTAAGTAGCATTGAAATGACATTAGAGATTTAGATACCAGAGCATGCTTCTCAAAAGTTATTTCTTATATGATTTTAAATCACAGAATGCTCTTGAAAATAGCACCTCATTGTGACTGCCGGGTGTTTTTTTAACCTAGAATGTAGTTTTTGTTGGTTCGCTTTGTGGCTTGAGTCATTCTCAAAACACATTTCACACCTCCCCATCAGCCACTGGCTTGTGGCAACCCAGTTTTTGCCACCCGAACTGTTTAACTTCAAAGGTTAAGAAAACAAAAAGGCTCCAGAACATAAACATCTTTATATAGTAATACATACCTAGCATACCATTTTCATCAATGCTTCAGTGCAGCTCCCGAAGCTCTAAAATAGTATCTGAAATTTTATCTGTGTTTGTTCGCTCCCACATTTTCCTATATTTAAAACTAAGAAGTGTCCCTGGATATGCACATTAGCAGGGAAGGCTGCCTTATTGAATGGTATTGATTTATCAGACACCACCGGGTACCATTGTTGTGAATTTTATACCCTTGGCTGAGGGCTTTACAAACCCACGGACGTATTCATATATGTCATATATAAAGAGAATCATAATTCTCTTTCATTTTGCCGAACCCCCTGTGTTTCTTCTTACAATGAAGTTGGTTGCATAATGGGTGAATTGGATTTAAGGAGTTTTGCCAGACGGGTATCCCGCCGGGGTACTCCCTTCCAATTTATTTACGCAAATATAAACGTAATTCCCCACACAGTACCTGAAAGCGTGGTAAGCTTCCAGACAATCACTAAGAGTTCTTTTCAGCTCGCCTTAATTTGGGAAAATATTTAAAGTTGTTTTCTTTTTTTTTTTTGCCCCACCTTGCGTTTATGCCTTCCAGCCATTCCTTGCCCTCCCTGGATGTGAGGCTGTAAGTCCCAAAGGAGCCAAGCTGCAGGAGACTTTCCTGGTTTGTTAACCTCTAGAAGAAGTCAGGCTTGAAAGCTTTTACTCATATTCACCTCATCTCCAGCTCAACTGTGGATGAGTACAGGTGCCCACAGTTTTAATAAATTCCACCTCTCAGGACAAGAGGCAATAACAACTATTCACTCACTGGAAGCCACATGGCCAGGTCCCAGTTTAGCAACATCTGGCTTTCCAAACAGAGAAAAAAGAATGAAGAACGCTGCACAAACAGATGACACATAACTTCATTGTCCCCTGAAGTGTACAACAGACAGTTAGCATTTTTCTCATACTGAACCCAAGTACTCACGGTCACGTTTCCTTCCAGGTCGCAGTTGGGACAGCAGATGTTCTCCCAGTGTGTTATTCTCCTCGCATCCTGCGGTCGGGGTTGCCAATTTATTCAGGTTCCAGAGGATAAACAGGAGTCAGCTCAATGAAGCAATTGTTCATCCCGCTACAAATTACGTGAGATAATTTTGCAGGCTTCTCTTGGATTCCTGCTTCAGGGGAGCTAAAATGTGAAGGGGTGAGGAGCAGACCTGGTGGCACAAAGCAAGAGGTGCTTGCACTTGCTCTCGGTAAGGATGCCTCCTGCTGTCCTGCATGGCTGGAAGGGCACTGGAAAAAACATTTCATACTCATTGTTAGGTCATTAACATGCCATTAATTTTTTTTTGCTATATATTTGGGGCATTTAGGGACTTGTCAATGCTAGTTCTCTGTAAACTCATCTGTGTGGTCAAGAACAACAGCTAAATTCAATGTTCTTTGGTAGATAAGACACATACAGGTTTATCCGGAGACATTACAAAACAGTTTCGCTAGGGTTGTAATAAAAAGAAAAAACTTGATGAAATGTGCTGTAACAGCTGATATTGTTCAGCTGAGTATCTTCAGTGACGAAAACTCAGTATGTGTTGTAGAATATAGCAACATAGAAAAGGAAAAAAAGATGAGCTGGTAGATAGGCTGTATCGAAGACGGTGCTGTGCTTACTGCCCTTGTGCTGTTTGGAACTGGACAGAAAGATTTCCAGTCTTCACAACAAGGGCAGATAGCCAGTAGTCTATGTTGTTGTTGTCCCAGCCTGAACCGTAATGCTCTTTCAAACTATGGCACCGTGTAGGAGAAGACTCTTCCAAGCATGTTACAGTTTCTGTAGCTGTACACCATAACTTCCTGCATTTTTCACATTTCCTGGAGTTGGAAATCTCTGGTAAACGGCTGGTTTGAAGAAAGGTTACCAGGGATGGCACGGAACAAGCACCCTTGTTAGGTATGTACAGTCCTGGAGCCATCAAGAGGCAGAACCCGCCTTTGTACCAGTCTTAAAATAGTGAGATACCACCTGGTTAATACAACAGCAGAGCAGCAGAAGATAGATGGTCTATAGGCAGAGGGTGCCAGTGATGCAACGGATGAATACCTTTTGGAAAAACTGAAGGTGAAAGAAACCAGCTGGCTTGGGATCTGCGAGACTAAACCAGCGCATTTCGTCACCGGTTCAGAAGATTTAATTACACCTTCTGTTGGAATACTTGTTCAGATAACTTCTCTGGCTATCTGTCATCTCGTGTATCCTTGCTGCTATCCATGACGATCTGTATCCTGATGATCCATGAAAACTCTTGTTAAAATCAGTAGGCTAATGACCTATATAGTGTATTTAATATAACAGAATTTCACCAAGGGTCTCTCTCAGTGGAGGAAATTATCTTTCCGTGGGATAAAATGAGCATTACTAAGCACAGTGTATTGTGATTAGAGATTTTTTTTTTTCTTAGGAAGACAACTAATGTTCTCTTTTAAGACTTCTGTTATGTAAACACTTTCAGCTCACGATTAAGTTCCCAGCCTTCTCTTGGATAAGCTAACTAGGCTGAAGTCTTTTCATTAGACCTATTTTTGGCCTTGGATACTTTGTGATCACTTTGAACTCTCTCCAAATTGTTAACACTGTAAAAATGCTGGATGTGAGAACTGGGTACATTTTAGAAGTAATCTTTCCATTAGCGTACGCAGAAATAATATAAATGTTTTTATACGCACATGTCTTTGCAGCCACCATGCGTTCACATCTTTTTGTTCCCTTATTTATTTACAGCGATTTCTAAGTCCTCCTCAGAGATAGCTTTCTACATAGGCAGCTGTGCAGATCTGGTTTTTCTAAACTTGCTTTCCTGACAAAGATCATTTACGTGGAACAAAACAAACCAGACCTGAGTCCATATTTAAGCTTACAGTAACTCCTCCTCCATTGGTCCCTTTTGGAGAGTCTCCACTCCGAGTTTGAAGGTCACCTTTACCGAGGCTGAACCTGGAAAGTTTTGGTCTGAAAACGAAGGCTCCATCGAAGCTGGAAGCAACTCAAACTAAGTTATATAGTGTGGGAAAGCTAAGTAAGCTACTTGCATTGTTTAGACAACTTTGAATATATGAGTCACAGGCGATGAGGAAAAGAACCATCCTTTAAAATGTAAATTCAGAAACCAGCATTTGGGACAGCTTAAATACACTTTTGTTGCTCGCTTGTAGATGTTGCTTACTACAGCTACCTGATGTAGCCATTATTTTTAATGTATATTGCACATAGACTCAAAAATATTCTGCCTGGAAGGAATTACAGGAGGATAAGATGCTGTTCTCACAAATACTGATTTTTAGTTTAATATTATAGGCCATTTATTTAAGTAGCTTTGTGAGTTGAATCACAACATCATACAGCTACGTCTCTCTCTCTAGTTCTTTGTGTGTACGATGATGCTAATGTAAAGAGCTACTGACATACGTAGCCTTTTGTCTAAATTAGGTTACTTGCGAACCACCTCAGAGTTCATCGTGTCAGCTCAAAGCCTCCGTATCTTTTGCTCAACCATTCTCCTCTCATTTTGAAAATACACCAAGAGAACTGGTTGATAACGTTCTGGAGGAATTGGAGCTTTGCGTAACGTTGCTGGAAGCCTGGCCTGGAGAGGGACAGGGTGATGCTGGATTTGAGTTGCCCCGGCGTTGGAAGTTGTGAGGCATTTAGCTTTTTGCACTATTTTGCCATTCGCAGATGATACAACATTAACTGCGGAGCTGTAGCCGTAGCAGAAATATTTTAAAGCATACTCTGTTTTGGTAATGGTATAAGAGGAATCACGTAGAAAACTCGAATCTAAAATGCAGTGAGACTGAACATGTGTTTTGAGTAAATCCACGTCACATTGCTAGGAAGCTTGTCTGGCTGAGTTGACCTCGCGTAGAAACGTTTATCAGCTTCTAGTTGCCCCGTCCTCGGCTCTACAGAAATCTCTGGTACTTGGTCACCTCGCTCAAGCTGTGCGTCCTCCTCCCACCTTATTCGTGTTACTTCCAGAGGTGCTGTTCCTTGTTGCTTTATTGTTCTCAGTGCACGGCATTTTTAAGGCTATAGCAATTTATCTCGAGAGCTGACAGGACATTTTAAAACATCTTTTTGGTGAAAAATGTCAATGAGGCGCCATTGGTATGGATCCTGATGACTCTTGCGATTGAGAACCGCTCGGGGAGATAAGGTTGTTGCAACATTGTCTTTGTTCCCAGTGATAAATTCAAAGTGACACTTCTAAAGCAATCGGTTTGAATCCCAGAGATTTTTCTTTGGAAAAAATTTAAGACTAAATTGTTTGAAAACTTTGTCGAGCAAATGCAATTTGGAACACTAAAAGACAAAACTCAGAAAGAGTTTTGAAAAATTTACTCTTGGGCTTTGTCCTGAGTGAGGGAAGACAAATCTTAATCTGAAGCTCTCAGAGTCTGCAAACATGAAAATGCTTTCACATTTAGCTGTTGATTTGTTTTGCTTCATTTCTGGTGCCTCACCCTTAGAATAAAGATTATCACATGGCAGTCTGTAATTCAGAAGCAGACTTTTCTCCTAATGGTTTGACTTTGTTTTTCTCACTTTAGATATTATAGCCTACTTCAAAAATTGCACAGACCCTCAACAGCAGAGTAGGTGAGGGCTACACAAGCATGCAATTAGAGGAACCTAGGGAAAGTGTGGTTCCCAGCAGAGAACGGCAACATCCATTTGTGCACCGTGTTTCGTAGCTGTCGAAGTCTTTCTTGTTAATAGTATTAAAAGTATCATGTGTGTAAATCTTCTTCAGGATGTTAAAAGATTAGCGTGTTATTGCCAACAGTGAGCACGCAGGATCTGCTTCCAAACAAATGCAGGAACTGCTTGGTTTTCATCCAACACAAGATTGCCTCTTTCAGCTTTATTAATATGTTTAATGTTAGTGAGACGGTTATTGCTGTTTCAGGGGCTGTTTACTATGAGTTTTGGGAACAAACTGATATTAAAGCTAGAGTCTAGCTCTGATTCTGCCACTGTCTGACGACAATGGTGATCCTTATTTTAGCAGTCATTAGCATATGCAGAGGAACATCTTTCTGCGTGATTTATCCTAATTTACATAAAACCAAGATCAATGTGTGCTGCACCTTCAACTTCTACCTAATATCCACGTCCTCCTATAGATGCTTTGAGAATCGTTACCACTGTAATCACGTGAACGCAGGCGCTCCTATGAAAACCAAGAAAAGCTCTTTGGAAGCAAACTTCGGTGATAACTGCTGCATCAGAGATGCTCCCAAGGCTGATGCCTCTCCAGTGCCTCTCCTGGGCTGAAAAAGTTGGCAGTTCCTTAGCGAGCTCCTTGACAGGCACTTTTTCTCTCCGCTGTGGGAAGGATTGGTGCAGGACGAAGATGCTGACCCACTGGTGTCTATTTTCGGTCTGTTCTTTTTGGTCAGCGTGGCTTAACCCATCTGTTATTTCATCGCCCTTGCTCATCTTCTTCTTTACCAGCGTAGCAGAGCTGCCCGGCTTCTGTTGGGCTAATACAAGTGCATCTCTCCTACCCGAGTGCACCAGAAGAATTGACCTCTACAGACAAAGGCGTGATGTTTTTTTAACCCCTCTTCTCTTTCTCTTCTTTTGTGGCAGACTGCTGCCTTGCCCAAACGACGAGCGAAGCCAAACTCCGTTCCAGAAGCAGCGCTGAGTCTCTGGCTAGTCCTGCGAGCCGCCTGCCAGCTCCACTGGCCAAACTGAATGTCTGCGTTAGCCCTAAGGGAGGAGGATGAACCATTTTATGGCAGCTGTAAAAGGTCACACAGTAAACACCAGCGCTACTGCTCATCTCTTGTCCCAGCTGAGCCAAGTGGTTTGGATGTGTGTGTGGTATGCATGTAAGCAAGCGGTTCAGAGCTCTCTCTTGGCTCTTCGAGATTCAGGTTACAAACTAGAGAATTAGCAAAACTTAGTTGATTAATTCGGGTTGGTTCTACCTAGTTTGAGACTGGTCGTTCAAATGAGATGGGTCTCGAGGCCTGTAACACTTGGAAACCTTTGTCTTAAAATACACATTCTGCCTTTCCGGCATAAATCTGTGCAAGGTCCGGGGCTTTTTGGCTTTGTTTGTTTGTTTATAAGCAGAGGGGCATTCCAAGAGATTACCATTTCAATCATTTATCAGCAGTCCTGGCGAACCGGGGAGGTCCCAGTTGACTGGAAGTTAGCAAATGTGACGCCCATCTACAAGAAGGGCCGGAAGGAGGAGCCGGGGAACTACAGGCCTGTCAGCCTGACCTCGGCGCCGGGGAAGGTTACGGAGCAGATCATCTTGAGTGCCATCACGTGGTAGATAGAGGACAACCAGGTGATCAGGCCCAGTCAGCATGGGTTTATGAAAGGCAGGTCCTGCTTGACTAACCCGATCTCCTTCCATGACAAGGTGACCCGCTTAGTGGATGAGGGAAAGGCCGTGGATGTTGTCTACCTAGACTTTAGTAAAGCCTTTGACACGGTTCCCCACAGCATTCTCCTGGAGAAACTGGCTGCTCATGGCTTGGACGGGCGTACTCTTCGCTGGGTAAAAAACCGGCTGGATGGCCGGGCCCGAAGAGAGCTGTTTGAATAGTGCCAATAGGCAGACAACTACACGCCGTGAACTCGCGTACTTTAAAGTCAGTTCCATAGCAAACCATGTTTCATCGGTTCTGGGGTCCATAAAAGAATTGCAGTTTTTAATCGGATGTCTGCATTGTTTAATGCAGAGCCTGAGTGGTACCCACTGAACACACAACTGATTTATTACCATCCTTGTTTAATCTGTCTTGCTATAAATAACTGTTTACATTCAATCCAATACTACGTATATTTAACATTTCCAGCACGATCTCTTAATAGTCTTCAGGTGAAAGTACGTTGGTTCAGTGTGAAAACTAATGAATGTATTATTCCACTGCTTCTAGTGAGGAGCAGAGAGCTTTTGTCACCGTTTTAGGGCTAAGGATTAAGGTAAAAATTGTTCAGTGGGGAAAAAACCATTGTTTTGGTTGAGAAGTCTGGAGCTTGCTTTCCAGGTTCTCTAGCAATTTGTAAGCGCGTGCTTTGAAATTGCAGTTTTCATTGCCTGCGTATCCACGGGCTAACATGCAGATGCCTTACACATCGCACACAGAATATAAAGAATGTACAATTAATGTGAAACTGGATTAAATCTTCTGTCTGGAATTACATGGGAAATCAGGCAGCGTCAGGGAGAAAAATCTCTTTTCGCATGTAAATGAGCATACAAATTCCTTAATTATGAGTTGAGTCATTATGTGCCAGAAGTACTCACAACCAGAAATGTTTTGTATTTTAAGAGGGGTAGTGGGGCAGAAGTATAGCGGGCAAAATGTTTTATTTGGTATCTGGCACAGTATAATAAAGATTTTTTTGCTTTTTACCATGATGTGTCCCTGTATCAGATAACGTACTGTGTTTTAATCCTAACTTTCATATCCATGGTCTTTGGTTGTCCTGAGACTTTTGAGCTCTGATCAGCACCTGGTATTTATGGATTCTTTCTTCCACCTTGGTTCCTTAAATTCATCTTCAGTTGGATTAGGAGAACTCCTAACGTCAACGTCGACCCTTCCTCCCACTACAGCTGCTCGTATCGTACCAGCAAAGCTCGTACTTCGGCCAGTGCCAGATTTCTGAGTCACTCGAAGATTTTAAAAATATTAAAGTTTATAATGGTGCCTTGGAAACTATGACATCACTAGGAGTTTCTCACAGTTGTTTTCTGCTCTGAGAGCATCCGGCAGGCCATGCTTATACAGTTCCCACCGTGCAGAGTTTGGAGCATCCTAGATCCTCAAATTCTTTCTTGCCACCAAATCCCAGAATTGATCAGGCCTGCAGAGGGAAGGGGTGAAAAGTGGAGGACAGGTAGAAGACAGATGTGGAAAACATCTTCAGGAATGTCACTGACCAGTGCATGGAATGAAGCAGAGTTCCTACGTACGAAAGCACGGACTTCAAACTACAGTAAATCCACCCTGAAATGGTGATCTAGGTTATACGGTACTTAACCTCCATCGAAGCAGTTTTGGCCCTGTCTGCATTAGTTTGTCAAACAAACGTTATAAAGGCGGCTACGCTGGAAGAGCCGTGTTTAGACTTCAGCACTTGTTTTCAAACATGAGTCAAAGGCCGGAGCCTTGACATTTCACGAAGCTAAAGTTTATTTTGAGGATTTGGATGCGGCAAGCCAGTGGTCTGAGCAGCTGAGCACAAAAGGAATAACCAATGGAAGCGGTTATTGCGCTGGAATTACCCACAGAGCAGCGTGAAAGCGGGCAATCAGTTGAAAGAGGAATTATCTTTTAAGATGTTTTACAGTAAGTAACATCATCAAAAAAACCCCAACACTTGAGGTATCTTTTCTTCCTCCTTGGAAGCCTTCCTGAACTCCAGGTACCACCCACGATGTATCTTTTGAGGACCGGACTTTCAACTTTTTGTTCTCCATCCGTAGGTGAGCACTTTAGGCCATCGTTACAGCGATAGTGCCAGACGCCACAGAGCTGCGCAACCAATTATATTATTATTCTTTCTGCTCACCATAGTTGAGAATTTTCTTTTTCTTGCAATTTCTTTCCTTGGAAAGTGCGCTGATGCAGTTGAGACAACTCTTACTCCCCTTTCCCCCCCAAAAAACCCCCCAGTTGGCTACATTGAGCAACTAATTCCTTTAGTAGAAGGGAAGAGGAACAGTGGGGAATTACACACCAGACACTGACTATAGGTCAGGAGCTTAGATGTGCACAAAAAGAGTAGCTAGGGAAAAAAAAAAAAAGCAGTTCTTCATGTATTTTCCAGTGTACTCTTTCTGAATGTCTCTTTGCAGACGGCAGCGTGGGAGGAAAACTTGGAATTCCAAAATACAGTCCTGGTATCTGCAAAGCTCTTTGCAAAAGCAACTGACTGCAGGAAACAGAACAGGGCAGAAGATTTTTAAATCGCTCTTAAATTTGAAACTTTACTTTTGCTTTTTTTTCGGTTTGCTCAAACGTAGGAAGCAGCGCTCACTCTTTCCTGTACGGGTGAAAGATTTTTCTGTGGACGCTCCCTTTCAGCAGCACAGTAATTTGAACACGGCTTTAGAAAGTCAGTACAGTGGAGACCACGCGGTCGTTTTCCCAGGAGAATACGAGGCTGTAAACTTATCCCTCTTAACTAAAGACATTATTATTGGGCCTTAGTGTTGTGTTCTCTTATAATTCACCTCTGTCTTTATGAACCATAGCTCAAAAGCAGGCCTGGTTAATGGTTCTTAGCAAAATGGTAGGGAAAAGTACGTTTACCAGAGCTTTTAACGGGATTAAAAACTTTCAGTGTGAAAATAAACAGCAGAGTATAATTTGTTAGCTACTACCTAGGGAAAAAATACTGTGCAACTGGAATACAGTATAGCAGGAATTCAGTGAAAAATCAGTTTCGTAAAACATATGTATATATAAAATATACGCATTTTAAAGCAGCATAAAGTTAAGCAGTAATAGCACCTCTAAAGTAGGCAGGTCCTCTTCCCTCATGGCTCTTGAAAGGTGTGATTTGGGTGGGGTTTTTTTTATAACAACATCAACATCAGCCCTGTATTTAACACTCCCATGAAGTGACAAGTTTAATATGGAATTAGCATCAGCAAACTTTCCAGCCATGCTTCAGCAAATCACACCTTGCAGATTTAAAGCCTGCAAGCAGCGTTTATCTAAATGCCTGCGCTCACTCCCGCACGTTTCCTCGTTCAGGTCGATGCCTGCACTGTGACGTGGTCTCGCATCTTGCAAAAAATGGCATCGGGTTCCGAGTTTATCTTTTACTCCAATTTTTTTATGCTTTTTAGTATCCTGAAAATAACGCAAGAGCGCTCCTTCAGCTGCCCGTCAGCTCTGGTGTGCTGGTTTAATGCGCGTTACCTCCGGGGGAGAACGGTCACTGAAACACCTCCTGCTAAAGCTGGCCCTTCCGCGACGTGAAGGCTTGTGCTAACCGGTAAAGCAAAGCTCCCAGCAGAAATACAGATAAACTGAAGCTATTTCTTGCACCGCAGTCTTTTAGCCCCCCCCTTTTCCACCCAGACACAGACACGCTGAAAATGCATGTGCTTCACCAACACAGCATCTCTTCCTTCTTTAAATGACCTCCTCACCCTTCTAGACCCAACCTGCTTTTAAAAACCAGTGAGGACTTTTTATTCAGCTTATTTTAAGGATGCCTTAATGCAGCTCTCTGTTACTGCTGAGAACAAGGAAACACCAAACAGGTTTCAGAGCTCTTGACAAGTGTCAGGAGGAAAGCACCCGGAGGCTACGGAGCAGGCAACGAGGGAGATTTGGAATGAGGTGATAGAAAACGTCAGTGAATCTCAGAGCTCGTGTGTGCCAGTGAAGCGTGCCCTTCTGCTGCGTACAGCAAGGCCGCGCACTCTCAACAGACCACGTTTGAACCAAGAAAGTGCTTTTAGGCAGCCATTTTCAGGTCTTTCTCCTGTCAAAGCGCCGGGTGAGCTTCTGATTAGAAGCGTTCATCCCTTCAACTTTTTTTACTGCTTTTAAACTCTTACTGCGTCTCTTTTTCAGAGACAGGTAAGGCATCGCTATCTTGCATGCTAAGCCACCCACCTCGACAAAGTTGTATCTGTGGCATTGGCTTTCCTCTGGCTGGCATTCCTCACCCCATTTTTGCTTTGGAGGCAGAAAAAGAGCTCAATTAGGTAATTGCAATGCTAACCTGGTTGGTTTTCTTAGGAACAAATTCAGTATGGGCACACTTTTAACACGTGCTCTACAGATCAAGCACAAATGTTTCTAAGTAACTCCAGAGAAAGAATCTTCCTATAAAGAAACCATTTAAGAGCAAAGATTTCCTTTCAAGAGGACTCATCCTCCTTGGAGATGGTGGTCTTGAGATCAGTGGGATACCGTTAATGCCGATGCCACAGCTGAGCACTTAGTTCTCCCTTCGACTTTCTCCAAGTAAAGATCGTAGCGTAGTTCTGCTGAATTTCTCTCCATCGGTGGAAATCTCCCTACGGCTAGAGACGTTTGTCAGTTCTTAGCCTGAAGTACATTATGCGACATGCTGCCCGAGTACTACCGTGTAGAGAAGATGAATCTTCTGCATATTTACTCTAACAGAGCAGTAAAAGGCAGACTCTCAGCCTTCCTCTGTGACCCACTCTAAAAGTCACCTCAAAGACAGAAGTGAAGGTGCCGTGTTTCTCATCTCTCTTGCGCAGCAATACACAATCTATGCCTTTGGGTTTGTGTTCTGCTCGGTTCTCGGCTTTGGAAACCGAGCCGTCGGTTTGCATGAACAGCGTTCGCGTTTTGTTCAATGCAGCATGGTGCATGCAATCAGGCAGGCAAGCAAGAGGTCCAGAAATTAAGATAAAAAGTTGGTGTAAGGGCAACTTTGTAACTTGTTGGTAGCATTTTTAATAATTGTGTGAGAGGTTTTAAAACAAGCAAGATAAAAATTCAAGTAACCAACTGACAAGTGTCATCCTTCATATTATGGTTTTGACACTATTGTCAGTATTACTTTTACTCTTCTCCTTTTCCACTTGGAACCGGAAAACCAGAAGAACCCGTGGTTGTTTCTGAACCCCCTCACGAGAGCTCTGTGGTGTCAAAAGCCCAAGAGACAAAACTAACGCACCTTAGGTCGGTACAGCAGAGAACAGGCAATGGTGTCGTGGCTGCCAAATCTGGCGTCGGCGCTCCCTGGGGCTCCTCTGAGCATCACAGATAGCGAGATTACTGGAGCTTGGGTAGTTTGTTCTTCTTGAATTTCAGATAATTACATTTGTTGTACGAGAGATGTGAGCGCTCGGACAAGCTGGCTTTTTGAAACAAAGCACAGATCAATTTACTGACACAGTAAACTCATCGCAAGCTCAGTTTTTACTGCGAAAACGTACATGTCATTTCGGGTTACTTTTCAGTTTTCGGTACCCAGGCCGTTTAAGCTCCTCATTAGCATGTCAATCCCTGTTTAGACTGCGCTATTCATTTCTGGCACGGGAAGTGCAGGCAAGGATTACTGCTTTCCCACTTAACTGGTCCTGATGGATTAGGTATTAAAAACCAGACTGAATATTGTCAAGCAGTATTTTCATGCTTGACACTCCTTAACATGTAGAACACTAGCACGTAGATAAAAACCAACTACGCTGTTATTTGTAGATGCTAAAGAGTCCGCGGCACCTTCCCCCGCCACAACCTGCGACCTGAGCGGTCCTCGGGACCGGGTATCCTTCCTTGCAAGCTCCATCCCGGCAGCAACTCCCGACGTAGGCGTGTGACCTACAGAATTTCATACGTTATTACACTGGCTGTACCCTTAAGCGCCCATTAATTTTTTTAACAATTCTTACAAGCAATACGAAATTAGATACAACCTTTTTGTTAATGAAGAGGGCTCTGGTGTTGAGCTGTACCCAAGAAGCACAGCTATCTTAGAGAGTTACAAAATTCATCGCTGCAATAGGACCAGAACCAGTGAGACCTCACATCACAGCCAGGGTGGCATTAATGTTAAGGTACCATTTTACAGTCGTTTTCCAGTAATAGTAGATAATAGCTTTACAGTTACAAATTAGCATCATTTTTGTAAATAGACCTGAGAAACATCAACTTTACTCTAAAATGGAATTTCTTTAGCTAGGATTTAACATCAAAGTACCCCCAAGTACAACTAGCTTTAGCCAGTATCACAGAATATTGTACATACACTTGGTAATCCCTGGTATCCTCTTCCACCTTCTAGAATTTACCACATTAGAAGCAGGGAAAGCTAACGGTAATTATGTAGTTGAAAGCAGACTGCGGCGAAGAGCCCCACTACACATCAAGACCTGATCAGAACAACAAAACCTTAACTGAAATAGCAGGACTCGGTCCTGGAAACGCCAGCGAAGCTGCTCGCCAAAGGGAGGCCAGCTCACTAGAGTTCATCTGAATTTTTCCCAGTATCTCCAGTTCTGTTTCTGCACACATAAAGACGGAGGCAGTGCTGAACAGCTGTAGGGCCCTTAAGCTCTGGTCTTTGCTCACCTTGCACCCATCTCTCCTGCCTCCTGTTTAAATGCTGACTTCTTTTGAAGACCAGTAACAGCTAGAGGAAATTAGAAAGCTTTAACAGATATTAGATCATACTTAAAACTTGTAGGCTTGATACTGAAATTATGAAGTATCTTTAAAACCATTGGACATCTGCTTCGTGTTTCCAGTTTTGTGTTAGCAACACAACTGATATGGTAACACAGTATTTGAGGGGCAAGCCAAGGAAAGCAAGTTTTGTCTGGATGCAATAAATACAGACGTGGAAAGGGAAGGCGGCTAACACTACAGCACATCTTTCAACATCCATCCCTTCCGATTCCCCAACAGGTTGTTCCTGAACCCAAACTGGAAAAGAAAAATAATCACATTTTCAGTAATGGTGGCACGGAGTGACCATTCTTCAATCTACAGAAAAGCCTACATCAGCAGAAAGGATTGTGGAGTTTACTGCATCAGACCATGCAAAAGATGATACATGCTTCAACTTAATCCCGGATTTAAATTTGGAGATGAATACCAATGCACTTGATGATATCAAAGATAGCTCTGTAGTTCATAGGTGGATATCTAAGCTTCATGTGGCATTTGGCTTTTAGCAGTTTTGATTAAAGAAACGGTGCTTCACCCTTACCTAGTTTTTTAGGAACTCTTCATTAGAAACACAAAAAATGTTGGACTCGCGTTAAACTTCACTCAAACACCAACATCTCTCGCACCCCAGTAAGCGCAACTAACTACTGGTTCTGAATAAGCGTTCCAGTTGGATTAGTGGGGAGGTTAATCTCGTCAGACCTGGTAACGTAACAGGAATCATAGCGAGCTGTGCCCACACACATCTTCCTCTGCTGCTGCCGTACAAAGCGTCTGCGAGAGGCAGTACCTGCCTGCTGCTGCCCCGGGCCAGCGCAGCCGCTTTTGGGGCCAGGCAATAAAAGAGGCAAGGGAGCCCAACCGGTTTGGGCCAAAACCCCCCCCATTCATACACCCACGTTTAGCATAAGCTGGGGCGCTTCTCTCATCTCGTTCACACACGTGTTTCTGCACAACACAGCCTGACTGTAGAAAACCCTTGAGAATAATCCGTACCTGCAGGTACCCCGTGTCGTCCGCCCCTGCTCCAGGTCACTTCCCAGGTGCTAGTCTGAGAGGTACGGAGGAAACCACACCTCGCTGGGGGGCTCTTTATCCCCTCGGTGTCGATGTACTTCTGCAAGCACCCGGCAGGCAGCTGAGCTTTGATTGTCTGGAATCCACAGGCTGCAATTTCAATGAGTTCTCATTAAAGAATTGCTCTCTTTCACATGTATTTGGAAGAATGAAGCGTGACTACTTGGGAGTAGCAACGTAAATGAACGCTGCCTCGGATGAAGGGTACAGTTCAGGCTTCTGAGATCGCTTCAGGTTCTGCAGAGACAAGCGGCATCACAGCGGTCTTGGAAAAGGCATTCCGTGTTCCCGCGTTATCTGGATCAGCGGAAGAGCTCATCGGCTGCCGTGCCGGGAGGTGTAACACAGCACGCAGCAGGCCAGTGGCTGGCTGCAAAGGAACCAAGTGCTGCCTGGCACAGACAGCAAACCACTGCAGCAAGGCCTATTTGCACAGTTTATTAGACAACAAAGTAAAATCCCCACTGAGCCCAAGTTCTGTAATTTGAAATTTGTTTGGCGGAGAATGGTTTTAGACACTGAAAAGGTTTCCTCAGAATGCCTTATACCTCCTACAACCAAAACTAACAACAGACGGCTTCAAAATGTAAATCCAAATCCAAAATTAAACGTATAGCATGTATGTCTTTAAAAACAAACTCTTTATTAAGAATAAAATCATACAACTTGCAGTAAATTCCCTAAGGGCACGATATATTACAGAGCTGTACTTGTACTAAGGAACTGAAATGGCAAACAGACTGGTAACAGCAAGAAAGGGATTCGGGAGAGAAACGCGCTTCTGTCAAAGGGGAAAGACTTCGCTGAACTTCCGTAACTACCACCCGCCCCTCCCCGGATCCCCACAGCCTCCTCTGTAGCCACCGCCTGCTCCTCGGTACCCTCCTCCTCGATAGCCTCCCCCCGGGCTACCTTGGTATCCTCTTCCTCCTGAGCGCCTGCCGGAGTAGCCGTAGCCACCATAGCCTCTACCTCTGTAGCCAGAGCCGCGCGGGTAACCTCCCCAGCCTCTGAGGCCACCTCCGTTGTCGTAGCGAGGCATTTTGGGGGGGCGAGGGCCATCTCCAAACCTGGCAAAGAGAAACATCATATACTTGATGCAATCTTATGGATTCCTTTTCTTTTTTTTTTTAAATATTACAGGAATAATCAATTGCCAGGATACTCAGTGAAGATGCCTCTATTTTCTGTTAGCAGAACACGATCTTTGAATTACAGTTGCACTTTTGCACCTTTCCCACTTCAGCAAGGAGAAGCTGGGAATGGCGGGCCGTGCCTCATAAGCAGTCCCCCCTCTAAATCTCAGACAGGTCTATGCCTAGGCTAGAAAGTTTCCCCCTCAATCCCATTTCTCCAGCTCACACAAATGCATAGGGAGCCCAGTTCCTGTTTATGTGAGCACAGTGATCTTCATTTTGCTCCTTGCAAAACACAGTGAAGTGTACATCCAAGCTGGTCTTTGTTTTGTTCCTTAAATTACTAACAGCTCACAGGTGTTTTTATTGTCTTTGCTTCGGAAGCAAGCCATGAAAACAAGGGGCAATGGAGGGGTGCAAGCACAGCCAAATATTTGTTTTATTTCCAGAGACAAAGATGAATAGGTTTGCCCCAAATACATTTAGATTATCTTGTCTTTAAAGGTCATTGTGTTTTGGAAGAGGTGATGAGAGCTTTTATTCCTGAGAGCCACTTGTCCTTCCTGTGGAAACAGGCGGCGATCTATCTACATCAGACTTTGAACATGACAATTTTACGTACGCTCAGACTATTGACCTTGAAACAAAAGCCTGAGGCTCCTGTCCACACGGGACAGGACTCTCCTGGTGATTTTAGCTCTGGGCTTCTGCAGCCACCGTGCAGGGAGGGAGCAGTGGAGCTGACAGCTCTGACCTGCTCTGGTCAGGCTCTCTGTGTCCTTGGGGGCAGAGGTGGGGAGCGCTCCTCACCCCACAGCTCCGACGGCACAAGCCAACGGAGCCGAGCTAACCTTGCATGGGCAGCCATGAGGCTGATGCCCGCGGCTGACGGCCTGGAGATCTGACGGATCACATTCAGCATTCGCTCGTTTGCTGGGTCCAGCTGCCGAATGATCTCAGGATCTTTAGTCACTTCCACAACAAGAGCCTCCATCGCCGCACGCAGAGCAGTGATGCAGGCAGCCGCGTTGTGGGGCATCTTCAGCTTGATCCTAGAGCACAAAGAAGTGTATCACGACTTCTAGCAGAGAACCTCTCACGAAAGATGTTCTGTAGAGTGGCTTTTCATTGAGTGCTGCACATACTGAGGCAGAAATCTATATTCTCATCTTTGAAATTCTAATTTGTCAATGAAGGGACACGAAGTTCAGGAGGCAAATTTGCAAGATCCCTAAAATTTGACATTGTTCAAACACAACTATCCTTCTGTTTACATCTGCTCTTGAGATTTAACATGCTCAGACAACACCAATACGTAACCCCTAGCGTCAAAACAGAAAGATAGAAAAATATACAGTAAACTAAAAACATGAGGCTCCAAGATGTTGACAGCTCCAGGCCACCCTCAAAAATATTAGTGAATTAAGCTTAAGCAATTCTTCACCTCCATTTTACTGACCAGGGGGCAGGGGGGGGAAATGACATCCAGATGGTATTTGGTCATGGCCGTAAGATGTATGCTGCCAGAGGCAACCAACAAATCCTTAGCATTTCTCTCCTCAAGCTGTGTTTCCGAGACTTAAAAACAAAGTTTCCTCAGTCTCTGTCTGAAGAGGAGATCCAAAATACATAGTACCTCTTATTCACGTTCCAGTTAAAGGGGAAAAAAACCAGCAGTTTTTATGGAAAGTGCCCGGTATCGTGTTTTCAATTTAAGCAGATAATCTGCATGAAGCAGTGCCGCCAAAATAACCCCCTCCCTTCCTCATAGGAAACAAAGGTAATGCCTTCACAATTAACTTGTAGTGCACGGCTTGCTCTAGGGTTCCTGTTCTAGAGAGATGTATGGCTGTGTTAGCAGCCGCTCCCCCTCAGTCTGTGTTCTTTCATAGACCTGACTATTAGGAGCACCGAGGAGGTCCGTACCAGTCATCTACCAGAACGAGCTCCCCATCCGACAGGACTTTCTTGGAGGCAAAGAGAAGCAGCTGCAGCGGGCTCACCAAGGTCATTGCTTTGGCAGAGATGGCGCGTGTTCGAATCTGCAGGTGAAAGAGGAATACGACTCTTGACGTGGAAAACAGATCCCTACACCTTCCTCTGGCCACTGAAACCATTTGTAAAAAAAAACCAAAAAAACAAAAAAACAAAACCCAAACAAAACAACAACAAAAATCATCCCAAAAAAACCCACAAAAAATCTAGGTATAATGTTAGGAAATTACAAGAGCACATGCGCATACAAAATTGAATGCTAGGCAGACGTTTACAGGGATTCAGCACTGGCTGGTGTAAAAAAAAAAAAAAAAAACCCACATCAAAAACTACCTGCCATTTAAAAGTATTCATTTTTCCAGAACTGCATGTCTGCAATTATGCAGCTGACATTTTGCAAGAGCCATCTCATGCTTTGCCAACCTAAAAATGACCAAGGCACAGCTGAATTATCTTCCCACCTTTTGCATTGCTGGGGCTCTGATGAAAAGCTCGCTGCTTCTTTAGTAGGGTCCTACACATGCAAATTTGGAAGTTGCTACACGTCCGTGCAACCAGCCCGCTTTGTCATTTTATAGAAACAAGACCTTAAGCTTGTACTTGAAGTGAGCACTTAGTAACAAGCCGTCTGACCTGAGCCAGAGATAACAGCACTGACTGCACGGGCTACTGCCCTTCATTTTAAAGAGGAACTGAAGAGCAGTACTTGGGATTTCAGCCTCCCACCCTGACAGCTGCCTCTCTCCCTCCTTTCTTTCACACAGGAGCGTGATGGACAGAATCTGTTGTACTTGTTTGTCCTCAGGGAGAAGATTTGCTCCTGCCTGGAAGTTACCACACGTGCTCAAAAGCGAGAAACTTCCAGAATAGAAATTGTGGCAGAAAACACGGCCAGTGCAAGGAGCAGGGAACTTGCAGGTCGGAGAGAGACTGCCAAATGCAGCGGGAAACAGACAACCAGACCTCAGAGAGAAAGCTTCTTTTAGCAAGTACATAATGGGTAGGGAGAGAGCTGCATATAAATCCCAGTCTCATCCAGGTGCTGTCTTAGCCACTCTTAAGCCACCACCTTAGTCACTCTTAGTTTCCCACATGTATTTTGATTTAATAAAGCAAAACTTTTTGAGTTTAAAAGTCTTTTGGTGTTTTTAAGGGAGCTCACTTTACAGAGATGGTCAAGGAGATCAAAGGTCTGACCCACTTGGGATCCTGTCATAAAGGGTGAAGAAGAGGCGAAGCCTCACCACAGCTCTGAACTGTGTATCTGCAAATCCAGAGTATCAAGCCGAGTCCCCAGCCAGTGCCCAAAGGGGTCAAAATTCCATTTATTACCAATGAAGTGGTTTATCTGCCATTACTGAAATAAGTTGCACGTCAGCAAAAAGGACTGAGGATATAAAAATCAGCATAAATAAACTGTAATTCTGAACTAACCAGTGTAGACAAGGTGACAAAAAAGAAACCCTTAAAGCATCACCTCTGCTATAAGATCTTAAGAGGCTCTCCTTGCAGCAAGAGGCTTTGCTAATTCGATGCTTATTCTCAAAAACATCTTTACAGCACTTCCCAGGCAGAAGGAATTCCGATGTTGTGCGCAGCTGGTTTTAACAGCAGGCAACAGAGCGCTTTAGGGCCTCCCCATCGCTGTGCTGGGGTAACTGTGCACAGGCAGCACGAGCAGGCTGGCAGCCCGAGGACCGTCTCACGGCTACGTCCTACACAAAGGCATCGCCTTCATCTGCTCCTTGAAAGAAGGGTGAGCAGGAGCAGTTGCATTCACGGTGGCCATCACTGGAGCACGTGAGAGCACACAGGGGTCTAAGCGTACATGTGCAGCATGTGCTGAGTACACAGAATTAATGGGATGGAGGAAAAGGTCATGGGGACCCTGGGGAAAGCATCTCAGGGTTTTTATGAGATGCTTGGGAAATGGGAGTTGTCCTCGGGAGATGACAAGCTACCTACATGCCAGAAAGGGAGCACCCCACTGCCATATTACGTGTTCCTGTTTCCTCTCTGGATTCATAAGTAGTGGAAGTGATAAGGGCAAAAATTCTCTAACGCCTAATTAGTATGGAAGAGCTCCTAAAGCAATCTCTTGAAGAAGATAATAATTCAGATCTTTCTCTATGACCTGGTTGTTTTCACAAAACTCACAGGAACTTTCTATGCAGCTCTACTTCTACTGAATTGGGTTGACTGGAAGTTACTGGAAGGCTGAGTGACACCATGACCACATAAGGTTCAATTTTGGGGCAGGGGGAACCAAAAACCAAACCAACACCCCCCCCCAAAACAAGCTAAATATTGCACGGTGTCGTTTTTTTCTCATGGCTTCTTTACCAAAAGAGCCTCTTAAGACAACTTGGCAGCACATGATCAAGAAGAAATTCAAAGTCTTTACCTTTTCTCCAAAAACAAAAAAAGGCGACGGATACTTGATGTCCTGGCTGCTGAAAGGGCAGTTGACAGATGACTTGTGGATGAGTGCATTGTGCCCCTCAGTGGTAAGAATTTTCCTCTTCTCCTTGTGGTAGCAGACATTGGGGTAGACCCCAAAAGCAAGCAGGGAGATTACAACATCCAGATTATTATCTGGTCCAGTGTTGTTAAACGGTTGAGTCATCAAACATTCTGTTGACAGAGAACAGAAGACTGGCTCGCATCCACGGGTCATGTAGGACAGCACAGCAGAGTTGTTTAGGATCCTGGATCAATGCATTTTCTGATTCAATCAACTAGTAGATGTGCATCTGTTCTCAAATGACCTCTGCACTCAAAGCATTTCAGTTCTACACTCAATTTTCAATTTATTCACAGAGAGCAAAAAGCTGAAAAATACTACTACAAAGAGATATTTTTCTCTCCCAAGCTCTTCGAAAACAAGGAGAGAGGGGTTTGCCCAGAATGTGCTGTACCACAGTGTGTTTACTGTCATTTGTTTTGGAGACAGATCTTTTGGGGGAGGTCAGAATGGATGTTTTCATTAGTTTATTTGTTACAAACCTCCCCAGAGTCTCTGGTGGCTTGCTTTCAGGTCATCTTGCCCAGAAATAAAGTTAAGGATAAATGCAGCAATGATCCTAGCAGCATGAGGAGAAAAAAAATTAAAGGAATTTAAAAAAAAAAAAAAAAAGGAGGGGGAGATAAACATCTGCTGAATCCAGCCAGCCATGCCATTTAACTGAGCAAGCTCCTCAGGAACATTAGGCAAATTCAGAATCTGGTCAGCTTTAGGAATTTTTTTTTTTCCCCCTTAGAAAATTGAATAATATGCCACATTACTGCACATCCCTCCTGCGGCACAAACCCAGAAAATCATAGGGCACATAGCACACCATTTAGATCACACAGACTCCCCCCTAAGGCTAATGAAAAGGCGGGGGGGGGGGCGCGGAAGCACAGCACATTTTGGAGATGCAACAAGTGAATGAGAAAGAAATTCAGGGAGGTAATTCTCCAAGGACAATTGCTTAATAGATTTTTAATCCTGCAGCCCTAACCTCAGCCTCCAAAATCTCCCTATGTTGCACCACAGCCATCACAACTTCTCTGGTTTAGATAACTACGAAAGAAAGAGACAGCGCTAAAATTTCATCTGAATGCAGCTGTAAAAGCAGAACAGCTTCATGGCAAATCTATAGGCCTCTGTGCTTGTATGTTCATCATAGATTATCTTGTTTATTTATTTCTCATCTCAGAATCATTACATACAGTCATTAAATTACTATGTCCAAGCAGAATCACCTTCAGGGAAGCCAGAATTAATAAGTATATCTTTCAGCTGGACTTTTGCTTCCCAAGTCATTCTAAGAGTAGCCATGCTGAGTCGTTTGTGTTCACAAAATCTTTTTTCTGCTTCTTCACCACCCATTCTAAAAAACAAAACAGAGTGAATTAGAAGTCTGGTCGAGAAAAGGAAAAGCGCGACAGTCTAGCTGCCGTAGCACCCATTGACATACCTAGTCTGGTCACAAAACTGCTCACCCTGTGTTACCCTTAACTTCTCATCAAATTTTGTGCCAAGACAATATACCTTGCATCATCCCAGGCTTGGAAGACGGAGAGCAAAGCAACATGATCTGAAAACCTGTTCCCAGCAAAATTCCTATGGACATAACCCAGGCGTTTGCCTTCACTGATGAAAGGTTCGGGGAAGCAGGTGGCCGCCGAGATGGTACAAACAGCGTCTCCCACACTGAAAGAAACCACAAAAGGTATCAGGATCGGGTTTACTCACAGTATTGCTGCCAGCAGCTGCTACAGGCTGTTGATACTAGTAAAAAATTCTCCACTAGAGACCTTAGTAATTTGGCCCTTATCTACCAGAGCTCTTCACGGAAACACTTCCCTGGAAGTGGATGTTAAATTAGCTCCAATTCCAGTACTTTCACAGCAGCAAGTGTTCACAAGCCGTTTGTCTATCTTCCCTCCCCTTCCTCCCATCCATACACCATCTTCTTCTGGTGAAAAGGACCCTACAGCCATCACAATTACAAATAACAGATCTTTACTTCTGCTAAAGCAAAATGTGTGGATTCATTTTTCTTCTTATCTATGTGTCAAATTTTACATCTCCCCACCTCTAGCTCACTGCTATACTTCAGTATTTGGAGTCCCACTCTTAATTCATAAGTATTCAGCCTCTACTGCTCCCTTGCAGTTAACTCTGAATTTCATGCCTGTTTTATTCCCTATACTGTAAGTTATTTATCCTCTGCTCTCATGAATATGTTTTCTATCATATCAGTTTTCTATCTCTCAGTTTCCTATCCCCAGTTGTAGCATTTATTGCTCACCTAGATTGGTGAGCAATATTGGTTTTTCTCTTGTAGAGTATTGGTTTTTCTCTTGTAGAGTGCATGTCTAGAGGCTCAGGAACCCAGAGAAACAAGAAAAAGACCACTGAGACTACTAAACTTACTAAAAAATACAGCCCATTATCATCATCTTGCCAAGACGAGGTTCAATGGGAAGTTTGGCTAGGATTCTTCCAAGAGGTATCAACTCATCATTGGAATCCAGGGCATCAAGCTCTGAAACAAGATCTCTTATTATCAAAGACAGTTAGCTAATCCCAGAAATCCTTAGATAAGAAATTCAGAATTTTAATACTTGTGTTTAAATAGAACCCCACCTATATTTAAGTTTAAATGTTCTTTACAATATTGCCAACCTGATTTTCAAAACTGGTCTGAGGTCAAATAAATTTTACTTTAGCTTTACAGATGTTTTACTACCTCCTCCACAATTAAAATAATTACTATTTAATTCACATACATATTTTTCCATTTCTTTTTAGTCTGCTTCTGTACAAGCCACTATTACACTATTAAACTTTTTTCAAGTCCCTATGTTTGATCTAATTAATCTAACCTAATTTCTACCTCACAGAAATCAAAGCAGCCCTATCACAGCCAACTGTAGAGTCTTCATTGCAACTGCCAAATCACAGAACCCTCTGTTCATCAGAGAGAGAACACCACAAACTCTCTCTTCCACGAGGCTTTGCCTGCCTTTCTCTCCTTTCATTACCTAAAAATTATCACCTGAGCTCATCCTCAAAGCTATCAAACCACTGTCAATAATAAAGTCAAACAAGTGTCTGTGGCTGTTTGCTGTAGAGACTGAAGGGTCTCATGAGTCTCCTTATCGTTCTAGTGATTTGGCCATAACCATTAAACTCTGCTTCATAAAACTCTTTTTAAGTTTGCATGACAAAGAAAAAGAATGCAAGTGTGATCTTTAAAAACCCTTTTAAGATATAAATGAAAAATGCAAACTTATAGTTCACGTACTCTATTTACAGACCACTTTGGGAAACTTCAGCATAACTAAAAGCTTTACGTTTAAAAAAAAAAGCTGCATAGCCTCAGCAATTGAATCGGAAAGCGAACAAATAAAGGACTCCTTAGCCACTATCAAATCCATTTTTCTTGGTACCTATTGAACTCGAAAGCCTAAAGAATATTTTGAAGAATAGCATGTCTCACCATCCTAAAAACATACTAGTAGTATACATGCACAGAAAAATCACAGGGCATCCACGAAATGGAGGCACATGCAGAAACGTCTATTTGGTGTTAAAGCTGAAAACATTTACCTTTTCCCCTGGCTTTGCATTTCTTATCTGCAGTGTAAGAAAAGCACTAACCATTTTTAGATCAGAAAGTCATTAAGCTTGAATACATATCCCTAGCTATGTTCTTTACTCTGGTCTCTCTTCTGTATACAAGCAATGTAGGCTCGTCACACAATTTTTTCATAAAATCAACAATCAAATAGATATTTCAGTTCTTAGAAGTTTTAAGAAGTGCTTATTTAGTGACATTTGCAAAGGTCTGAGATCACTGCTTTACATCTAAAGCATAAATTTAGGGTTCCTCCCTGCTTCATTGTACTCATATTCTAGTTAGTTCCTTGAAGAAACTGGGGAGACAGCTTAACCCTCACCTCAGTTTCTCCTGTTATAGAAGGATACTGATGCTTGCATATTCATCAACTGGAGATTTAATTACTTGACAAAATACTGAGATCTTCAGTCAGCAAACTGTACAAAGCGGTAGTTATAAGATAAACTACTAACCTCTCTTTTTCAGGACTTTATAGTAGTTTTGTAAATGCCTTAGGCACTGGGCTGAGTCTGTGTCATACACAGCAGTGCCACAGCTGGAAAACAGGAAGCTGGAAGCTAGCATAAGTTACTGGTAAAATAACAAAACAAGCCTTAAGTTTGAAGGCTCAAGTTTCTTAAAGGAATGACACTACACTTGGGAATTCAAGTATTTCTTCAGCTGCAAAAAGACACTGCCACCCACACGACGCATCCAGGAAACACCTTGCTGTTTCAGACAGCATGCTACTACACAAACAATCTAACCAGAGATGTTAAAGCAGTTTGCAAGTGATCATTATACACGGGAAATCACTTGGAGTCAGCTTCATTAACATACAATCTTGTGGGCAAACAACGATACCTCTTAGTGTGCGTTCTGCTTCAATCACTGCATCCAAAGGTGGCGGTTCTATTGCTTTGGCCAAAAATTGACCAATTCCTCCCAGCCGCAGCAATTTGATGCTCAAAGCAATTTCATGAAGCGGTGTTCGAAACATTTCGGGTGTCATATGAGTTTGAAGTCTGGAATGAAAAGAGAACATAAAAGCCCACATTTTTCTGAAAACAGGCTTTGATCACCATCATGGGTCATTCCATTAGCATAAACTACCGCCCTCCAAAGCAAATACTGCCTCCTAGCCAACCCATCAGCTCTCATCATGCTCCTGTAACTTAGGCTCTTCTACCAGTATTTATCTTCCGTTCTTCTCAATTCTCATCTCAGGGTAAATTTACGATGGAAATGCGCGGAGGGTATAGCCCTCACATCACCGCTACCCGGTGTGGTTTCTAGCATGAGCTGACCACATATAGAGTGTGTATGGCCGAAGCCCCCGATTCGCAGCATGGCTGTGGCCAGCCCCACGCTTGCCCCCTTACAATCACCTCCTACATTGCTAAGGAAGGTCTTCAATTCCTGAGACAGACAACCTGCTTTCAGCCTGCCTTAGGTACAAACACTTCTCTACTTGTCCTTCTATCAACTCCAAACCACCCAACTCCTCCTGCACATTTCTGCTTTGATCACAAAGAGTATGCATTTTTGCTGGATGCTTTCCAAAGGTGTTTTTCTGGTAGGAAAAAGACCCGATGGAAACAGATAGGGCTCTTAAAGTCTTTAGCACAGTATCCTTAGTGATCCTTTAGCTTGCTGGTTGAAATAGGAACTCCTAGGAATGACTGCACTGAGTGACAGACAGCTAGAAAAGGTTTCAAAACACCTTGAACAGATACCCAGATTCAGCTGGCACCAGCTTTAGATGGTATATCTCAGAAGATTATCTGCACAAGTCCACAAACACCCTTTCTCTCCTAGGCACCACGCTAGTATAGCTAGTATATTTTGGTTTTATATTCTTTGAAGGAAGGGAACCTTAAAGTCATGAAGTCCCACGATTACTTCAGTAGCCTAAAATCAGTTCACTGTGAAAAATTCTTAATTAAAATCACTCCACTGTACTAGACAGCAGATCTCAATAAATTTGAGCAATTTAAGGAAAGTTTTTGATCAGCTGATGCTTTCAGAGGTTACAAAAAGTTGAATATCAAAACACAGCTATGCTCTAATGGCTATCTGAGAAAGAGGCACTGAAACTTTTATGAGATCAAACACTGAGTGTAACAGCTGTGTAGACTTCTGCAGCCACCAAAAAGATTTCCATGGCTCTAACAGCTGAGAAACAGCTTGGCAGATAGAAGAGGTCAAAAGTTTCAGCAGCAGGGAAGGTGCTAGAGCAGCATGAAGGGGCTTCCTGGCCACAGAATGGGGATGGAGGGAAAAGTAACATCTGCCTTCCCTGCTTTTTACCACTTTCAAGACAAAATGTGAAGATGCCAGGTGCCCACAATGTTTGAAGGCAGACTAGAGCCTTATCCTCATTACAAAGCTCTTTTCTGCCTTGCCTCAATTCCCAAGCACTATTATTTTTCTCCTGAGAGGTTCTGTAGGTTGCAGTGAAGTTCTTAATAATAAAATCATGAACTATTTATCCACCTCATACTATGGGTAAAAGCATATAAACATACGTAAATTTTTTTTTAAGCAAAAGAACTGAGATATTCCAGTGTGAACTGACTTCATGCATCTCCTCTCTGTGCTTTCTGAAATTATTTCCCCAGTTTGATCAGAAGTAGCATACAACAGTTCCGGGAGAAGTCTCCGAGGTTATTTTATTTCTAAAGAGCACAGCCCCACCTTTCAAAGCGAGCTCTGCTGCACAAATGGAAACAAAATCCAGCGCGCACCCGTCCGGCTCTTCCTTTCCGCTGCTCCAAATTCGTTTTTGATGCCCAGACTGTGGCATAGTTTGTCATGTTATTATGAGCAGTGAACAGCTTCACTTTTTGTCTGTTACGGAAAAAAAAACCACTTAAGATCAGATGTTCTTCATCTTAAGTCCTGCCAAATCAGTTCTTATTTTATTCCCTGCAGCCACACTGCTTTTAAGAAGCAAACCACCCCTGTTTGAGTAGCTAAGCTTTGGCTAGTTAGGCATCTACCTGGAAGCTAAAGTATCATAGTCTTTACAAAGCAGTGCCCCAAGCTATACACAGAATGAAGTTTTCACAACTGTCTCAAAAGCTTAGAATTCTCACGCAATTAATGAGCTCCCTATGTGTAATTTGCTCAGAGAACACACATAGCAAGACAGGATCTGTAACAGACTACAAAAATCTTCTTCTTTTCCATCAGCTATACACTCAGTGTTTGTGATACTCATTTGGTAGACAACGTATTTCAAATACGCATGGAGACCCAGTGACACCTCACATGAACAATGCCAACGTGAATGCAGCTGGCCAAAACCAGCCCACTGAAATGCCAGTATGGTTTGTAACTGTATTGAACGGCTAAAAGACACTGCAAATTTGTCTTGAGTGAGTTAGAGTCCTCAAATTCAGCTCTGGGACTATGGGAACACAAGGCAGGAAATACAAGGCAGTTCTGTGTGTTCAGAAAACCTTTTTTGCATTCCAAAGAATAGGATTTACAAACCAAAAAGCTACTTCATGAACTCACTTGCAGGAGTCTATAACATAGACCACATCATTGATGGTAATGCTAGTCTCAGCAATGCTGGTAGATAAAATAACCTATAAAAAACAGGAAATACATATTGAAATATATTTGGTCTGAAAAAGTTAAGGATGGACTGCAAGATAAACTACATAACTTCTATAAAAAAAGAGTCAGCAATACATTCCACAAAAGCACAACAGAACAAAGCGTGTTACACTCCACAGAGAAGGCTCTCATACTTTCGTTACTCCAGGAGGCACAGGATCAAACACTCGACGTTGTTCCTCCAGAGGAATTTGCGAATGCAGAGGTAAAATTCTGTACTGGCGGCCTCCTACAACATGAATACAAGAAGGTCGGTAACTACTACTATGTGAATCTCATTTCTTCTTTGCACAACATAATCATTTCTACCCATTCATTCTCATGACAAATTAATCCAGCTCCCTAAGCCACTCATCCAACTCTCGTCTTTACACAGTCAATAGTTTCCTTTGGAAAAGATGAAATATAATAGAACACCGTTGCTCGTACCAAAGCGTGGATTCATTTCTAGATGCTTCTGCATTGTATATATCAAGTTCCAGCCAGGCAAGAAAACAAGCACAGCTCCCGGGACATTCAGAGTCTTGATATAAATTAGCAGGGCCTCAATGAGTTCAAAAGAAGTTTCTTTCTCATTCAGCTGAGCCATGGAGTGCTTTGTTTCTGGGCCATATTCATCACTGCAAATAAGGTTGCAATTGGCCTACAAAAAAACCAAAACAAAACAAAACAAAAAACCACAAAAGAAATCATATAAATTAATTTACTCAAACTGTGGAGACTGGCTGGCCAGACAAATAGGAAAATGAGATACGTGGGTAGTTGATAGGGAAGACCATCTCAGGCACAGCTCACAGAAGGGCTCACAATAAGCAGTTCAAGTCCTGCTTCCCCAGCTCTCTAATATAAGAATTGAATTATAATTCCATTGCATTGAGTTATAACTCAATACAAATTTGCAGCAGGAAGCTATCAAACTAATTTAACTTCCGTGCAGATGAACGGGGATAATGTCATAAGAAGAAAATGCTTCTCTCAGGAAAAACTTTTCTTAAATTTCAAATAACTGACCTAAACAGTAGTTTCAGACCTACAAATTAAAAGCTGTATCATGAAAGCGATAGTTTCTTGACAATGTATGTAAGCACTAACAATATCAACTGCACAGAGGAGAAGGGCGAGAATCTAAATTTTCATCCTGGAAAGGTATTACCAAGCTCATATTTCTGGATCTATTTCTTCTTCCAAGGTCACCAATCTTTTCACTTTTAGAAGCACTTCAGTTCTATCTTTAAAGAGAAGTAGGCTGACAAAACATGAGAATTTTAGCTTCAACAAAAAAAGAAATTCTTCACTTTACAAGGGCAATGAGAAAATTCAATTCTATTTCTGAAGTTAACAGCAATCTCGAATATTAAAAATACGAAAGCTGCTAAAACTGTTTAAGTTCAACAAAGCCGAATGAATTACACTTGAGCTAGAGTCCTAACTGCCACTTGTTTAATTTTTCATGTTAACAAAGTCAAACGTACATCATCATCTTCACCACTTTCTTCATCCTTCTCTTTCTTCTTCTTTTCCTTTGGTGGAGGAATGAACTGAGTCATTTGAATGCAATCTTCCAGAAAATAATCTGCAAGGACAGACAAGCACTGGTTATCAAGACTGACCACTAGAACCCTGTGTAAAGGAACACAATTCTTTTTATCATCTCTCGAGATTCTCCTGATAGAATTGTGATGTTTCAGAGTATGAAGCCAAGATCAGAGAAAACTCCTTGGCTGTCAGCTAGGGTATGAGAATTATTCCCACACTATTCCAATGATTATTCCCCTATTCAATATACTTCCACATAATTTTTTACTGGTTTTGGTTTGGTTTTTTTTTTTAAATACTGGTTGACTTAAAGCTATTTCCATTATTCCTAATATCACAGGCAACTGATCTGAAACACCGCAGCTTGACTATCTCATTCTCCAATGGAAACTACCCCAGGCAGTGGTGCTTCAGGGGGGGTGGTGGGGTGTTGTGGGTTTTTTATTTTGGAGCAGATGGGGGGCTGGTAGTGTTGTTTGTTTGCTTGTTTGTGTTTTTAAACCAAATGGTGCTATGAAATGGTTCGCTGTTACTGACTTCTTTGCCCAGGGTAAGCCACATCTGTAAGACATGACAATCCAAAAGAAGTGTGTATCTTGCTGTCCCCATAATCCTGAAGCATATGACTGATAAAATAAAAACTAAAGCAGTTCCTGAAAGTGGAACCAATGATTTACCTTGGACAGGAAAGGTTCTACCAAAGACCTCGACGATAGGACAGTTGAAGAAGTATTCACAAAACATACTAGTATCGATGGTGGCAGACATGAGGATAACCCTGATTTCAGGATACGCCTGAACTACATCTCTCAGCACCACCAAAAGAAAGTCAGTCTGCATATAAAGAGAATAAGAGCATCATTAATTTCCTACCCATAAAAAGCAATATCTTCTTGCTTACAAAATTACACAGACATACACATTTACTGAGCAGGAGCTTTGCTGGACAAGAGAAGTAACAAGTATCACAAAAATGTTCTGTAACCAGAAACGGTTGTCAGTGCTTTATTTTGAAAATACTGCAATTCCTGGGATAAGTGAATTTTAGGATTTCCAGTGTAAAGAAGGGTTATTCTTTTATCAGAATGAAACAAACTGAAGAAAAGCATTCAAAAATAGTTTGCTTCCTTCCTAACAATACATTACAACTTAAGGTCTTTTTAAACTTGGTTTACATATAAAGTAGCCATAGTTCATAAAATAAATAGGAATGACTCAGTGCAGTTGTACGCGAAGTTTTATAGTTCTGTTTAAACGTGACATTTATTTAGTTTTGCCATGCAGTTAGGCAGGCCCTTAGTTCAACAGATAAAATTCCCATCTCATTCAAAATTTCAAAACTTGTATTTTACATCACTAACATAAACTTAATAGATGAAGAGATGCATCAGAAAAATCTGCATTGCAATTCCATCCAAATGAGTCCCCAAATTCTGTCAAAACAAGCTTAAACATTATGTCGGAACTTAGCGGATTCTCTCACTCTTGGTGTGGCAAAGCTGAAAACTATATGGAAGAATCAAGGGGACAGAAAACATTTCCCATTTCTTAAATTACATACAATCCCTCCCCTAATTCTATTATCAAATTGTTGCATTTTTCTTCGTGTCAAAACCAAATTTAAATGTACCACTATCAAGATCACAGCTTCTGTAAACACCATTGCTGTTCTGTTACGGTAATACAACATTGTCAGTAGAAAAAGCACTCCAAAATAAATGACATTCAGCACGCTCCCACATTTGGACATGAAGTGCTTGTACCATGGTGTTCTATTTTCCAGAGAGGACGAGGACACAGAAGGAGATGCTAACAGAAAAAAAGAGATAGGGCAGCAAGGAAGTACAAGTCCTTGCTCTTCTAATCAGGTAAGGAGTAATTAAGAGAAGTTTCTAAAAATCTTATCGAAGATGGAAAACTCACATATATGGCAATTAGTAAAATGCAGTTTCCTTTCACATGTTTACTATTACACAAGAACACATGCAAAAGTTAAACAGAACAGAAGCACACAGAGAAATAGGATCATAATCACCAGCTAACTCACGTTAATGTCTCTCTCATGGATCTCATCAACAATAACATGACTAATGCCACGGATCCCAGCCTCCACCTTTCTCAGAAGAACACCTTAAACAGACATAGTAGTTAAATGTTCATGTAGGTAACAGCTCAGTCTTCCCTCCCCGCCCCACCCCGCCTCATTTCATCAAGAACAGTTTCACTGGTTTAAAAATCAAGAAGTGTGCAGGCTGCCCAGCACCTTTTACAGCCCCATCTCCAATTGCCATGCTTTTGTTTGCACAAGTGATGGGGAGGGTGTAAAGTATTACTACTAGAAAGAATCTTTCTTCTTTCCCACCCAGTACTGCTTCTGCTTCTGTCTTTTAAGAACAATCAACACATGGCAATTTTATCTCTTCAGGAGATTATTTCTGTGTGGTATTAGGCCTGTATTATCATACTTCTGAACAACATTCTTAATCTTTCTCTGCACAACGGTATGTCAGCAAACTTATTCTATCAAAAAAAAAAGTTAATATTTTAAACATATTTTCTGAAAATTTTAATGTAACCATGCTTCTGCTTTTGCTGCTAACTCAAAGAATTCAGACCCATAATTAATAAGCTGCAAACATAAACAAAACAATACAGACCTACAGTGCAGAACATCACACTGGCATGCGGCCGAGGAAGCACAGATTCAAATCGCACACTGTATCCACAGCTTTGCCCAGGTTGTTCTCCTCTCTCGTATGACACGCGCTCTGCTACAGAAACTGCGCTAATCCGCCGAGGCTGAGGGATGAAAAAGTTTTCTCTAACATAATGACGAAGTTTTGTAAGTTTATCAGAACATCACCAAAACCCAGAAAGTAAATTATAAAAGCTATAGGTGTCCTGTCCTAGGATTTCTTTACAGAGTAGTCATTGAACAGTAATATCTATAACAGCAGGCTTTTTTCTTCTGAAATGGTTAATTCTGCACATAAAATTATAGAGGAGGGATATAAGGATATATGGGAACAACCAGCTGGCATTTGCCAAATCATTTCCCCTCAGTCTGCCAAAAAGTTTTCACCTGGGCAAGGTACAAGCCAGATTATCCCAACTGTAGATACATGAAAGAATAACACTCCAAATGAAAATATACATGATGCTGAGGTTTCTCCTCCTTGTAGTACTGAGGAGATACTTTTATGGACAACGTCCTGTAACGATAATCAGATTTCTCAACACATCCTAATAGGTGATTTCTAGCATCTGATTACAAAACTTAAGTGGTTGCATTGGTAACATATTCCTCACCTGTGTCACTACTATGTTGCACTCCGCAGCTCTGTTGGTTTTGATGTATTCATCCAGGATGTACTGTGGCACTTGTGTGGTTTTGCCACAGCCAGTGGCACCACGAATTACAACAACAGAATTGTGACGGATTGCATCCAGAATCTCACTTTCAAAATTCTTCACCGGTAAAGTCTCTCTCTCTTGTTGGATCTGGGAAAAAATCCAGCACATTTCCAAAAGTCAACCTATTCTGCTCCACATCTATGCTTTGTCTCACTCTTCTACACAGGTTTCACTTACACAAAGGAAAAACTGTAAGAACAAATCATAGTTTTTATTTTTTCCTTACACAGCACAACACATCCCCACATCCACTCCAGTGTAACATCCAGCACTTCCAAAAACTTGGTGCATATTATTACTGAAATCCAGTCTTACACACTTTGTATGATACGTTCAATCTCTTCTGGAAAATAAGACTAGCGCAAGCACACCATGTTACAGGAAGCGCACTTACCCTTTGTAATTCTTGATCCTGCTCCAAACGGTACATGAAATCACTTTTCAAATCCATGCTTATTTGCTCTGGAGTGAGCTGGAAACACAAGACATTGTTTGGAGGCTTTTTGACCCCTCTGCTTATCTATATCATAACTTCAATATAAAATCAGTCACACCAACATAATGATTCCAAGTATCAGTAAAGGATCATTTCTTACATAACTCCCTGAAATCAGTTATGCCTATGAGCTATTCTATTTCATTCATTCCAGTGTGTTAAAATTAAATGGCCATCCTCAAAGAAACTTCTCAGAAAGATCCAATATACTGAAAAAGAATAATTGTTTAAATTTAAATACTTTAACTGCTTGAGAAACACACTCTATTCAGCAGTAAGCCAATGAGATACTTAGAGGATCATTCAGACAGGAGTTTTTAATGTACGGAATGAGATAACGTAAGCACACAACCACCCACAGAACAGTAGCTGAAAAGGGAAAAGTGAGCAGAGAGGGAAATCTATCAGGCAACTCTTGTATTTCAACTAAGAAAGAATTCTAAAGAAAGTCAAATTTGTTACCAAAGGGCTAATTGGTTTTACTGAAAATAAGTTAGCTGCACCACGACCAGCACACAGAAATCCTAATGAGATTTGAAGCCAGCTAAATTTGCAATCTCCGTAAATATATCGCTTATGTGTTTTAAGCAGCAACTCAAATTTACATCGGTTCCATATTTTTTAAATCAATATATAATGATTAATGTTAAATTCACGTCATTTACGGAAAAAAACCTGCAGTCGAAAGAAGCATTAAATTATTATTTTGGTCGTAAGTATTCTGGTTCCCTGTTGTAGGAAACTGAAGTTCCTGCCCCAAGAGTCTTTTCTGACCAGGTTATATCAGCGGCCAAATTATGCCTCTGAACTTGGCAATCTAGTATTTCTTCTCTTCTTCCTCATTTTATCATGCTACATTGCTGCTTTTCATTTGTTCTGTGTTGAATGGGACTAGAAGTGACAAAAAAAAGAAAGCAGGCTGATTGTGTAGTGACACCGGCTTCAGCAGTTTCTCCTCCCAGAAAAGAAAGTCCTAGCATGGAAATACGGGAAAGAGAGGCTAGCAAATTATAAATGACATGCCCATATGCTTACCTTGTAATTTCAATTAGAACTTTGTAAGGGCTGCACAATAGCAGGCAAAAAGTGAAACAAAGCAAAGAACTGGGACATCCAAGACACTGCTGCTCAAGAACCTAATAAAACATGAAGTAAATACAAAGCACTCCTACCAAGGAAAAGACTCCCTTCCTCCAGGTCAACCTGGAGGACTTGTTTTCTCAATCAGTGGACTGTTTTCTCCTTTGGAATAGCTCATACTTTAAATCGTGGGGGGAAAAAGCATTTAAAAGTTCCGGAAGCATGGGGAAAACAAACAACAAATCAATTTTTTAAGGTGTCTTACATGTGCCAGAGGACCCTCGTCAATATTGCAGCCGGTCCAAGGGTTCCAGTTGGAATGAGGCGGTGACCATGGAACAACTCCCATATGACTTTGTCTCTGCGATGGTTCAAAATGGGCCAACTTTCCAACATTAATCAGAACTGGATTACCGGGATCTTCAGGCTACAAATCCAAAAGCAAAGTGGGCAAAGAAAGATAAATGTATTAAACGAGCAGGCCTGATGTTAAGTACTGGAGTATCTGAACCACACACTCACCAAAGGCACAATCTCCAGAGACAGTTCCCTTACAGTCTTTTGCAGCTGATTTTCTAAGTCAGAAGACAGCAACACCTCATAGGGTTCCACCTATTAAATGTTTAAAAACTACGTGTTGATATACACAAAAAGACAGACAATGGAAGCCAGAACTGCAGGCTACCAGAGAGCATACTGAACCATCAAATAGTTCCTAGTGAAACAAGGCCAAAGAGTACCATCAGTTCAAAATTCACATTCTTGAAACATTTTGCCGACTTGTCATCCAACAAGAATCTGTAGAATATTTTTAAATATCTGAGTTTAATTTCAGAGGAAAACATTCCCAAACTTGTAACCAAATACCAAAAAAAATGCTAATGTGCCAGAGAATGAAGCCAAATAGCCAAGAATTGTATGTAGCGTAAACAGAAACCTTCAAGCTTCTAGAAAATGTATACTGAAAAAAGCATTTTTTACAAATCCTATTTCATTTAATATGCTGTAAAACTAGTTTACTGCTCAATTCACATACATACAAAGTTATATTTCTGATCCAAATCACTGGCCAGACCAGAAACAGTTGCTGTTCTAAAGAATCAAAATTATTATTAACTCGTAAGCTGTTAAATATTGAGAGCAAACTCTAACTCACTCATCTTTATAAGAGAGTACTTGTGTTACAAAAACAAAAGCAACAATTTCTGACCCTTCTACCAAACTCACCGATTCTCCTTTTTTCTTTGTCTGTCCAGAATAAGGTTCTATGACACCAAGATGGAAGAGCTGTCTAACCAAGGAAAGGGCACAGGACTGTGCTGCCAGCTTTTTGTTTGATCCATGCTCACGACTGAAAATCCCTGCAGCACACAAAGTTCAGAGCTGTAGTAGCTGATGAGTCAAACAGCTTCCACAGAAGATACTACTCGGAAATGGGCTTTCTGATTATTCACACAGGCCAGGTTTCATGGGAAGAGTCTCAAATCTTGATAGATCCAGAGTTCTAACATAAAATCCAACCAGGCCCCTTCATCAGCTGACTCACACTAGCTGTGTAAGGTCACTGACTTCTTGGGGAACTCCTGTAAAGTTTTCTCTGCATTCAGTGTCTAAGGAAGTATGATTATCCTATACCACCCAGCAACATCGTACAAATTTCACAGCAAGCTCTACGTAAACGGGTATGGCATGGACAGCACGCCCATTGCCTGGGAACATACTAGACACCTGCGTTTCTCAGATATGTGAAGAACAAGTAATTAAGACAAACAAAACCTACCGTATCTCACAAGCATTTCTTTGTGCTGAGAAAAAAGATTAGTGGAATCATGTAATGGGCAAGCAGCAGAACGCAACAAGCACAGCACACAGAAAGAAGATTTCATGTCAGGAAATAAACATGAACCTTCACCTCTGGAAGTGGCTCCAACACATAACTATAGAAGTCTGTACCCACGAGTATGACCTATTCCTCTGTACCAACACCCATCTCTTGCTAAGGTAAAAAAATAAATAGGAACACCTACTTCTGCCCAGCTGCTTCACATAAATGTTCATTTCTGCAATGAAGCTCCTGTAAGAGAAAGACAGAACACAAAAGGTACAATTATCAATAGCTGACACTGACACTGCAAAAATAGCCACTCTTTCCGATTTTTCTAGGCAAAGATCTCTGTGTCCTCAGTCAGAGACTCTCAACTCATCAATGGCCAAGGTAAAATATTACTGCTTTTAGTCCCTTTAACCCCAAGTTAGTAGGTAACAGACTTGCCATCAATAGAACCAGTAGGTCTGGTTAAGAAGAGTCCTGCAAATGCCACCGTTCAGCATTGAAATTTAAAGCCACATTATTAGGAAACATGCTCGGAGCTGTCTAAGCTTGAGGCAAGAATTATAAAGTAGATAGCATGTTAATGTAACATTAACGTGCATCCCACTGTACCATTAACTGTATCCCACATTATACTAATGTAACCCACTAGTAGCCTGGGTTTATTAACTCAGATGCAACACTTCATACAGCTGCCCTGGGTTTTGCCACACGTTTGGCCAGCTCAGAGCACAGACAAAACTAAACCAGGTCATTTTGTCAAAGACCATTAAACATATCTGCACAGAAGGAGACAGAATACTTGAATTTTCATTAAGCCCTTATTGCCATACTCTGGGAACAGCATATAGTCAAAAGTAACTCTGCGCAGCAAATGTAATAGTTTGTCTAGTAGGCATGTAACCAATTCATTTAAAGGTCAACTGGTATATTAATTTAGGCTTAAAAAAATGACAAAGCCATATGTCAGAGGATGATGGAAAACAAGATCCATGTTTTTAAGAATCACAAACCTCAGCCTGTGTTTGCACAGATTAAAAATTAAAGCCAAATTATTTTAAGACAGGATTTAAACTGGCAAATGTGATTCAAGATGTATGACTGGGCTTTATCGGACTGAGATCCTCTTTGAAAACTATGCCTTGGTACTTCCACAGCTGCAGGCAGAGCCTTGCATCTGTGTCCTTCATTTCTTGCTGCAAACAAACAAACAAACAAAAGGTTAAGTGAGGGATTTAAATTTCAAGTTAGAACTCCTTCCTGTACTACCAGTGAACTGACCTTCAGGCACAGTGGCTTCATGGGTCGAAGGCCACTGGCTTTCAGGGACACAACAGCCAACTAAGGCACCGATGACAGTATGTTTCTCAGCCAGGCCTATAGTCAGCATTCAATCTCATTCTCCTCCACCTAAGGGGAGAACAGCAACACCAGAAATCAGTTGGCAGCAGAATCCCACGTGATCGTTTAGTACAGCCTCAGCAGCCCGTGTGTGAACACGCACAGATCTTTGGTGTCACTCGCTGCTGCCATCTTCAGCAGGAACACAAGGAGGCAAAGGCATCCCACACTACCGATGGAACCCCAAAAGAGAAAAGCCACATCCCATGCCTTAATATTTAGTTCATACTTTGTGTGGTAGGAGAGCCATGTTTATATTTACAATTTATACCCTCCTGTCGTAATTAAAACAAAGTTTCCGAATCCAAATTTTCCAGCTATTACTAAGCTCTTACACTATTTGACTATGATGAATTGACAACAGAAATACATTTCTCCTTTAAAAACCTCTGAGAGCAAGGCTGACACTTCTGTTACAAAGACCATTACTTTAAAAAAAAAAAAAAATCAGATTGGTAAGATACATGGCAACTGGTATTTCTTAAAAAAACCCCCAAACTATATTACTGTCCTCAAAACTCCAAAACCACCTGAAATTATTCCTCTCCTGTTATACATACCAAAAGGATTAAATCCAATCGTTTGCCCTCTCTCAATGAACGCTAGAACACATTAGGATTGTTTCATGCCTATCCGATCTGTTGCAGCAGATAGTTAGCTCCCCTTTCTGCCATTCCATCCAGGGCAATTCACACAAGCTTTCCTGGATGTAGTAAATAGGAAACCCTGAAATACTCTCCGGAAGAACAGTAAGCAGGCTGAGAAACATACTGTCATCTATGGCCACCTCATTCTGCTCAAGATTATATACATTTAAATACATGGGGTTTAATGCTTTTACCTGCAGAAGGCATAATAAAATGAGCTGCACAACTAATCTGCAAGTTACAGAACAAAAGAAGTGCTCAAGAACTACACCTGCAACAATATTTAAAATTCCTAGTACTGTACAAACTAATTTTTTATGTCACTTATTTAAGGGAAAGAAATGTCCTTGCTTGAGAACATAAATGGAGATGAAGTGACTTGAAGATAGGTTTTTAAATGAGAATTTAGAACTTTCTGACACCAATACACATATTTTAGATGTTCTAAATGCTTGTAAGACTCAACAACAAAAGAATACCAGAAGTCCTGCAAGTGAGACTCTCATGGAAGACTGTAATAAGAAAATTCACTTGTCTTTCTAAAAATAACAACTCTCATAGAACACAAGTTTATATAGTGCAAAAAAAAAAAACCACCCCAAAACCCAACAACAAGAATCCAGCAGCAGCAGCATGCCATTGTTTCCGACCACAAAACATAATTATATTTCGCAAGAAATAATACAATGTCCTGAAGTTTTGATGATTCGTAAAGACTATTCTGAACAGGGGTAAAAAAATTAAAATCATCAATTCTTTATGCACAATCTGTTATGCGTTATTTTCATTTGGGAGAAGCATGTGCAAATTTTCTGATGGAATGGGCAGAAAAATCAAAAAAGAGTAATATCCAGCTTGTTTCAACTGAAATTTCAGACCCTCAAAACTCCTTTGGGAAGATTCTGCCAAACTAATTTTTCCAGTAGAAGATTCTGCTGCCAGAAAAGTTAATTATAATAAAAATATAAATAAAATGTCCTTAAAGCAGATTTCTACATAAGCAAATGTAAGCATATTTAAGATTTACTCAAAATGTACAAAGGCAACTACAGTCATACAAACAATTACCGCAAGCAACTGAGCACTCTTTCCATTCAAACTGACACCTCAACAGTTTAGCTAGAGCACAGCAATCATTTTAAAAGCTGCACATCCATGAAAAACATCAGACAGAAATTTCTTCAGTCACTCAGATCTCAGTACCAAGGCTCATCACCCCCATTTCAAGATTTAGGGATGTTGTTGGTCCTGGTAAAGAACACTGCTTTCTCTAATGGCACTACAGAGCACTGCAAATAAGTGTGATTAGCCACTGTCACCGAAAATATTTCTAACCCTTCATACACAGAAGGTGACTAAAACTACCAAACCTGTTGTGGTCAGGCCCCATTTCAGTGTATTTATATTCTTCTTGAATCTTCTCCTTTTGGAAAAACTGGTTCAGACGTGCCTTGGCATTTTCCAAGGTCCAGCCCCCGTGAAGATCAGCATTTAAGTCCACTTCTGACTCTGAGGTCTAATATTGGGGAAAAAGTATCATTTACTAGTTTCTAATGGATTTCAGTTTTAAACATTCCTACAAGTCTTTAAAATAACTTGTCTAGATGCTATAAAATAACTAAGACATTACAGAAAATGCTAAAAAGTCCTCAGTATTTCCTTGTTTTGACAACAAAACGTCTATACAAACAATTGGATATTCACAGTATCCAGAGTGATTTATTTTGTTCTTAGCTTAAACAAATTACCTTTGTTAAAAGTCAGCAACGGAAATCTGCAGCTTAAGATAAAACCAACAGCAAAACACCAAATGAAAACCGCAAGCTTGATTATAAGTGCTAATAACAAATTAAAGGGAGTGAAAGATATCTATTTAAGAACTAAAGGAGAATTCCATAGAATGACTTACTGCCTGCACTTCTTGCTCCTCTTTCCTTGAATAATAATCTTTCAAATTTGCACCCCGATCCCACTGAGCTCCACGATTGCCGCAGTTTCCAGGTGCTGCATCTGGGCCATTGCCTACCACATTGGAAAAAAAACCCAAAAACAAAACCAAAATAATTCCCCCAAAATATGTTCTTAGCAACGGAGAGATATTGCCTGGCAATCTTGACAGGACATGACCAGTCCCTCAGATCTCACGCGGTCATTCACACCTCTGCCTCAAAACTACAATGACTTCTAACTGTCTTCTTGTCTGCAGAATTATGCTATTTGGGAAGAAAAAAACCACACTCAAATCTATATGCATGTATTACATCCACATACGTGGAAGTTACAGTTTTCACAGTCTTACCTATTTCAGCCTCTATAATCAAATGCGGAGGAAGAGGTCCACCCAAAGTAGAACTGGAACCAGTAACATCTCTAGCTGCTTCATATCCCCCATCGGGGGTATCGCCCGCTGCTGGCTAGGAAAGAGAATGAAGGAAAATCTCAGCACGTTTGTACAGAATAAGGCTTTTTACTATTTAGCTAGAAAACTGTTCAGGCAGTTTAAAGAGCTCATGCAACATTATGCAATAGTTACCCCCCGTAGTAACACCCTTTTAAAAACTGAAAGGAATATAATTGCTGAATATTTGGCTTTTTGTGGGTGTTCTATAAAAGGATTTTCAACCAACAAGTAGCCCTGACTTACTGAAGTTCAACAACTATAAAATTGACTGTTTCAGCATCCAGGGAAAAATAACAGATACTAGTTCATACCATATATCCAAGGGAACTCAAATATACTTTATGAACACACAAACAAAACCCCTGTAAGAAAACATTAATACCCTTAGGAAATGACAAAATTACAGTTAATCATTACAATTTGAATTCTTCCCATTTTGAGATGTGTACTTTTAGCCAACTGATCACATCACCTCTGCTTTATTCAAGACACAGAGCATGCTACCCCTATTTAGGACCCAGCCGTGCAGCACATTGCATTGCCCTGAAACTAACGGGTACATCAGAAACGATACAGGTCCTGTTACCACAGGGCTTCACCTAGGCTAACGAGGCAGGGACACTGCTTCCACTGATCAAACTATGTATCTTATACAGATCTATCCTTAATGAGGCACTAGAAAGAGACTCTTCCCTCCCAGCATATAACATGTAGCTTCACGCTTTATTTACTGTTCTCTAAAATTGCTGTAGAGTTCCCCTCCTCCTCAGTTTTTACGTGATAGTCATTGCTGATACTCGCGCGGTTCACAAAACATCGTAAAAAGCAGTGATCCTGTTACACACATGAGGAGTTAAGGCAGAAAGCCTTTATGGTTAAAAAATGCCAAATTTTCAATGTCTGGTTTGAAATGTCTGTGATATTTTTTATTTTGTTTTTTTTTTTTTTTAAAGTACACAGTAGTATATATCATAACACGCATTTAAAACAATTCCCAGTGTCAGGTGTGAGTACTCAGCACCTAGTGAGGCTGCACCTTACAGGAGCTCTGAGTTCTCCCCAGCCTCACCAGTTATGCAGACCAACGCGCAGCTGTTTTTACCAGATCACCCTACAACATTCACTGGACGTATTCCAGCTTTCCAGCACCGCAAGCAGAAGTCCTGCGCATTCAGTCGTCTTCACTGCACACGGGTGCCAGACTGAACTCCAGGGATGATGTTATGAAATGCAACCAGATGCACAGCACTGCAATTCAAGATTAGCCTTTGGTAAGGAGAAAGAGCAGCTTACTCCAAACGCAGGAATTTCGTCTCTCTTCATTTCATTCACCCGAACCAAGTAATTGACAAAGTCTCGAGCAGCGTTGCTCTGCGCATCTTTCTTGTTAGTGGAATTGCCCATGCCAATGTAGTTAAAGCCTTCCACTCGAACCTGCAAATAAAAATACAGATCTGTGGCATGTACATGTGAAAGGGTCTGGAAAACCAGTAATACTGAAACACCAAATTTCAGTTGCTAATAAGTACAGGAGAAATATTATTACTAAGTATTGTTACACATCATTATACATATCTATATTTCTGCAGGTTTTGAATGTATACTTTATACCTATTAAAGAAAACACCCACAATCCATTCTCAGAGAGCACGAGTGTTTCCCAAAACCTTGTTGAAGAAAATGAATCAGTGTAGGAGGGGATCCTGGCGACACACAGCAGCAAACTCTGCCCAGGTTCACGTTCCTCAGCCTTAATATCAAACTCTCAGACAACAAGGACAGGCGTGAGCTTGTGTGTCCTCTACCGTAGCTCCACGTTATTACAGCTAGCAAGATGCAATGTATTTCATAAACTTTAGAGCCAAGCTTTAGAGCAGCAGTTTCATATCCTGCTAGCTTACCTGACAGGCTGCTGCAAAACTTGATCACAGAAAGTTTATTCAAAATTCAGACTAACCAGGTATTTTACACCTGCTTTTCTGCAACCACTGCGCCTCACAGTTATTGTCCTTCCTTTACATTTACAGTCAGCAACTCCATTTCATTCCAGCTTCACTTGGGTAGACCGCTTACGCGTTTCTGATTTCCACTCTCCACTCTGCTGACCACGTGAACAGCTTTTTCCTATAGTTAGTCGTTCTTGAAAAAAAAACAACTAAGCAGACTTGCATATAACATTCCAGCTAGTCCCAACCAGAGTTTTGTATGCCACTAATGCCAGACTGCATTTGTCCTTCAGTGCTGAATCGTACTGGTAGCCAATACCCATTTTCTCATCAAACAACACACTCCGCTAGTATTTTGCTTAACAGGTTCCAAACAATGAGCTTCCACTTTCAGCAGACTATCAATCTACCAGGACAATGGTATCACCAACCAAACAGTAACCATACTGGATTCACAACCACCGTACCGGACTGTGAAAATTAGCAAAAAAGAACGTTTTAGCGAGACCTATCCTTTCATCTGCTAAGTTTCTATGGATGCTCACACGGCATCAACAAACAAAAACCAGAACAACGTCACTGTCCATATAACCACTTCATCTGAGTAATGCTCAGTCTCAGTTATAATACCTTTAGAATTGGTTTAATATCACTGTGCTACTCAGTTTTGTTATTGGTAGGGAAGATGAAGAGGGGAGAAAGGGTATAATGACAAATTCAAGGCATTTAGTGCAAATCTACGGCATCGCTTATGAACCAACGCGTTCTGCACATGGCCTCGTTCTTAGCATCAGCTCCTTCTCAGAGCCAACCCAAATTCAAAGCTCTCTGCTGGCACATCCACAGTATCTGGAGCCAGGAACAGAGTAACATCATAGCAGCGCACAGGCTAGCAGCCAATCCAACAGGAATTTTTTAATACATCCCAATTCAAGTTCAACAGAGAACCAAGGCTCTTCGCAAAGGTGACACACAGTACCCCTTGCCGACAATTTTAACAGCCAGAAGGGTCACACACGCGGTGCAAACGCACACACCGCCCCTGAGGAAAATCAATTCCTTTTCATTGTAAGAGCTTTTGTACCAGGCTGCTTTACTCTGGCAAACCCACCACAGCGCCTTTCACACCACGCACAAGAAGCCTGGACACTTCGGCTGCAAAATGGCCAAGCCTCCCGCCACCTGCCCTCCCCAAGCGCTCCCTGTGCCCTCGGCTTCCACCGCCCTCCCACCCAGACCCCTGGCAGACCCCAGACCCCGGGGCCCTCCCCGGGGCGGGGGGGGGAGCACCGGCGAGGCAGGGCCCGCACCTCGCAGAGGAAGGTCTGCCGGCTGCGGCCGCCGCCGGTGCGGATCTCGTAGGCCGGCGTCACCCTCCTCCTCCCGCACCAGGCGTACAGGTAGTTCTTCACGTCCCCCATGGCTCCGGCCGCGGGGGCGGGATGCACCGGCGCCGGCCTAGCAGCCCGCTCGCACCGGCGCCGGCCTAGCGCCGGGCAGCACCGCCTCGCCGCCCCTCACGGCAGCGGCCGCGCATGCGCGGCGACGGCGGCCGCGGCGGGACAGAGCGGGGCCTGGCCGCAAAGCCTTAGTCCCGGCGGCCCGAGGCCGATGGCGGGAGCAGGCAGCGGTGGGCAGCGGCTGCGCTCGTCTTCTTCAGTGCCACAACCGGGCACAAAGCGCTCCCGGCCTTGGCAGAGCACAGGTGGGAGCCAAGTAATTGCGGCCCGTTAGGAAAATTCACCCCTTGCCTACGCACCCTTTACCTGTGCAGAAATACCGAGTCACAATTAGCATGGCGGCGTGAAGATTTATTTTTTTAAAAGGGCCTAGCAAGCAATTCCCGTGTCCTCGGAGGACAAGGGGTTCCACAGGCACGGCAGTGTGCTTGCCCACAGGCCTCGGTCGCTCCTGTCCCATGGATGGCACACAGCGAGCCTCTGCACATACCCACAGCACCTGGGGCCGATTTCGCTCTCTTTCTTATCATCACCTCGCAAAGACAAGCTTCCCTAAATTGTTTACAAATTCAAGGGGGAAAAAAGGAATCCTTTGTTATTGGGCATTTCTTGTTCAGTGGTTACAGAGCAGGAGGAAGTGAGTAGATTTTTTCACGCTCTTGCATTACGACAAGTTAGCAACATGCCTCCGCATTTACCCCTCTCTCTTCCCTCCTTCCAGCCATCCCGTGCGATCATTTCTGCAGGCAGGAGCGCTGTCAGGAGGTACGGGCCGAGCACTCGAGGGCACGGCCCCTCACATTCGTCAGCTACACATACTATCAGACAATAAGAGCTCAAGCTGGTGGAGAGAGGTTAAGTCCAGGGTGCAAAAGAGCACCTTTTAATCTGACAGTAGGTGACTTTCTACCATGTAAGACAGTATTCTGCATTGCAATATAGAGATGTACAGCTCAATTGTGGCTTCACTTTTGTCCTAAGGAAAAAAAATGGAGAAATATCTGCTTATTAGAGAGCCGAAAGCTGTCTGTTGCAAAAGGGTTTTTTTTAATTTTGCATTAAGTAAAGGTGTATAAACACAACGAGGTAAGACAAAAGCAGGATTTTACATGCATAGTCAGTGTCCCAATGATTCTGACAAACAGTAAGATAGCGGTCTGAGCAACCAGACGGTGTCACACCGTTGTTTAAATACACAGCGTAGTGCTCATGAAGGGAAAGGACAAAATATAATCTAGCTGGAGGGAGAGTGGAGACAGATCTTCCTCCTTTCTAGACAAAAGGAGCCAGTATCCCCCAACTGGGGAAAATTTGCTTTTTTTTATTAAAAGATACCAGCTAGTCCTGGGATGTGCAAAGCTCCAGGGGAGCAGAGTACAGTTACACAAAAAGGCGGCTACACGTGCCCCAACAAAGCCAGCCCTAACAGGAAGGGGCTCAGGCACATTGCCAATTCCCTGAAAGACATCGCAGCCCATCACGTGGGGAATGTGCCACGTGACAGCGAATGCCAGAAAAGGAGCCTCCACTTCCAGATCGACGTGGAAGTGAACATCAGTTGCCATCAGGCCACACAATGCTATCCAGCTTCGCTTTGGCCTTGACGATGAACTCCTCAGAGGCATCAACAAGCGGAAGCCGTGGAGGTCCCATGGGAATGCCAGAAACAAAAGTCATTACAGCTTTAGTCTGCGCAACACCAAAACCTGGGTGGACAAAAGCAAAACCAGGACATTTACAGATCATTTTGCTTAAAGCAGCCTCTATACAGGTGTCCAAAAAAGCAGCAGCATAGAGTTCCTGTGTAATCCAGCACAAACCAGGCTTTAAGCATTTCTTGGAAGTGAGAACAGTGTAAATTAAGAAGAAATGATTGTGCTTGCAGACAGGAAAGACATTACAGTAAAAATGATGCCTACTTATTACATTTATTTACATATTATACTATTATTGTTTCCCTCCTAAAGATACCAAGCAGAGTATATTCTTAGACATGCACTTTACAAACTACTGTTTCAGTTTTACAGATAACCAGGGCTGTATGTGTGTTCCTTTCTCCTTGCCAAAATGTATTGCCACGCAGCCCTGACAATCGAAAAGATGGTACGAGTCCTCCATAGGTAAAACAAGCAAAAATCAGGCCACTTCAAACTTAACCTTCGCTGGTAGGCTGAGCTATCCCAGCCAATTTGTCGTCACAGCAACCCAATGTTCGCAGCCTCATAGCTATCCCCTGATGCAGACTCATATAAAGCCAAGCCCTGGGAGTACTTGCATCCTGCTGGCATGTGACAATGACATTGGGTACCAGCTTAAACCACCATGGGAAACTTCAGGAGGCCTCTCTGTCCATAGCTTAAGTATCCTTATGCACCTCTGGAAGTTCAGTGTTTGCCTCTTTATCTATAAGGCTAAATAATGATGCATTTCCTCCGACTTTTAACCCAAGAAATACAACCAAGCACTAAAGCTCAGCTAGATTCATTGGGGCTTGTGTATGTATAGCAAAAACACAGTGAACAGTTCTCTTCATTAAGTGAAAACTATGAAATGTCTGATTCAGTCTCCCTACACTACTCTGACTTGGTTGGTTTTAATTGCTTTTTATATTAAAACTTAGTTTTGTTTCTAAAAATCATTCCATTTTGAAATGCTTTGGCCTTGTACAGCCTTGAACAGAGTTACTCTTAAATTATAGCAAGGCAGGAGAGACAAGTATCGGAGCTGCTTTCCTACTGGAGCACCACCGTTTCAGAAAAACGACTCTGTAGAAACAAAGCTAGAAATGAGCTTTTGGAGACAGAACAACAAAAAAACCAACCCACAGAAAGAGTCAGGATAAGAAAAAGGGTAAATCACAGAGTCACAGCTTTAAAGCTGTGAGATTTCACAGGAGGAAGGAAGTGCGAGCAGAATCCGTCAGGGATGCTTGGTCAGCTCCCAGCTGTTACTAACTCGGGAAACAGCAGACGCAACTTTTCTCACTGCGAAATCTTTCAGGAAGGAAGTTCTGAGGGTACAGCAACATGAGAGTTTCTGGAGCACCAAGTCTGCATTTTTAGATATAACGAGGGAAATGGGCAGTGTAGGACTTACCTAGTTTGATGACAAAGTTGAGAAATTCCCCAGTGAGAAACTAGAAAAGACAGACAGTAGTTTATTAAATTTTAAGATGTTAAAGCATCTAGAGCTATTATGATATTTGTATCTTATACAATTGTTGCACAGCTTTGAGAAAAGCCCTTGGCCACCTGGCCAGTATACGGGAAATACTAATTGAATTCCATTGGAATAGGGGAGGGAGGGAGATAAGAAAACCATCACTCCCTGTCAGTCTGTCACTCATGTTCAAGCTGTCCCTCACTGCAAGCAGTCTGAGAACACTGATAAGTCTCGTATCGGGCTCTAAAGGTTTACAAATCTGAATATCCACTGCCTAGTGAAGAGATTTCCCAGAGCAGATCATCTTTCAGATGTCTTTTACACTTTCATCCTGTAGTCACTTCTATTTTAAGGCAAAAGAAGGATGCCTCAAATGTCCCATAAAAACATTGGGTATAGATTTGTCCTGGTTTTGGCTGGGATAGAGTTAATTTTCTTCCTAGTAGCTGGTATAGCACTGTGTTTTGGATTTAGTGTGAGAATACTGTTGATAACACACTGATGTTTTAGTTGTTGCTAAGTAGCGCTTATCCTAAGTTCAGGACTTTTCAGTTTCCCATGCTCTGCCAGCAAGCAGGGGTGCAAGAAGCTGGGAGGGAGCAGAGCCGGGACAGCTGACCCCAACTAGCCAAAGGGATATTCCATACCATGGAACGTCATGCCCAGTATATAAACTGGGGGGGGTTGGCTGGGGGTGGGGGATCGCTGCTCAGGCATCGGTCAGCGGGTGGTGAGCACTTGCATTGTGCATCACTTGCCTTTCTTGGGTTTCATTTCTCTTTTTTTTCTTATATTCCTTTTCATTACAATTATTATTATATTTTATTTCAATTAGTAAACCATTCTTATCTCAACCCACGAGTTTTACTTTTTTTTCCGATTCTCCTCCCCATCCCGCCAGGCGGGGTGGGGGGAGGAGTGAGCAAGCAGCTGCGTGGTGCTTAGTTGCCGGCTGGAGTTAAACCACGACAAGCTTCTATACTGATTGCTCAGAACTCCTCACAAATCCTCAAGGTGCCCAAGACCAAGAGGGGTCAAGGCAGAGCTGATTTGGGACAGCTTTCTGCCCTGCATCATGTAAGGTATCCCCAGAATATTCCTAGTCAAGGGACTTGGCCATTGTGGGCTTGTTCAAGGAAAAAGGCCAGGCCATTGCTCACTCTGCACAGATGAGATTTGAGAGCTGAAGGATAAGTAAGGCAGATCTTGGTTAAAAGTTAGTAAGGACTCGTCAAAAAGGTGAGGAGAGATGAATAACAAGCAGGGGGTTGGAGGTGAAAGAAGGTTGCTTTAATAAAGCTACCTCAGGGTACAGATGACAAAACCACATGGCAAACAGCCCCAGTAAAGCTAGAGGAGAAAGCAAGCTGCTCCTAGTGGGGACAGTGAGGATACTGTACCTGATACTTCCGTGCTAACGCAAGGTCTGGCTTTGCAAAGGCTTGCAACATCAGATTGGTTTTTCGGCCCAAATAGTTGTATGTACTGCCAAAAAAACCAAACCAAAAATAGAATCGGTAAATGCAAAGGAGGAGCTTAGAACCACTGAAACAAAAGAAGTAGCCACAGGCTTTTGCTGTTGACATTGTAAGAATGCCATTATTATGACAGAGATTCACACAATCTATGTGTGGTTTATACTGTCAAGCATCTGAAGTATGCCAAGCCCTATGGAAGAGTTTAGAGAGCAGATTTCTCTTCCCAGTTCTTCCCAAATGGAACTGCTTTTCAAAATTAAAAATAAAAATACACAATTAGGGAATACAAAAAGTCAACCACTTAATTTTCCAGTTGCTTGTTCGTTTAATGGATCATCGACAGAAGAACACAGATATCGCACAGTAATTCATCTAAGCAGCCTGGTATGAGGGGCAGAAGACAAATCAGATATTAAACTCAGCAGAGCCCTTTTCCTCACAGACTTCTCATGTGAACTAACAATTTTAACCTCTCTGGGTTTTGGTTCCTTACCCATATAACAAAGATAAAAGTGATTCCCTACTTCAGAAAGTTGCCGTGAGGATAAAGAAATACGTTGAAACCTTTAGGTCAGCTTAGAGACTGCAGCAGTAATCACCCAAACGAACATAATCCAAGATCCCAGGTTACACGACTGTCCCATCGCTAGCACTGGAGCTAGCTCATCTGTCTGCTTGTACAGCCCTACCCTGCAAAATCCTCCACTGCCGTGACAGAAGATAGTTAGAGAAATACCACGTAGGTAGTGGAAGATACAACAAGACAGTGTGTGTGTCGAGGGGAAGGAGTCCAAGCCATACTGACCTTCCAACTGCTCCACTTGCCCCTATTGCCAGTGCACTCAACAGTTGCTAGTTTGGGGTGGGAGGAGGAAAAAAAAATTTTTTTTTACTTCACGTAACAAAATAAAGAAAAAAAAGGGGTGGTGGGAGGGAGCAGCAAAACTACCTGGCACTGAATGTCCAGGGTTACTTTCTTCCCCCAAGGCTGAAGCAAGAGAATGCCACAGAAGAAATAATTTTTAAGAGGAGCCTCTTACCTCATCCACCCCATAAAGAAATGAAAACTGTTCTCTCTCGTTCTTGTTTATACACTGTGCAAGGTCCAAGAGGTCCGTGTCGCTGAACTTCACGCCCTGGAAGGTGGGGATCCGCTCTTTTATTCCATCCAGCAACTCCTCAACACGAACTGTGCAGAACAGCAGTCTCATATGAAGAAACATACCCCTTTTCTGGGAGATTTCCCTGTCTTGTCCCCAAGAGGGAGACTTACCATTTTACAAGTTGTTCACTTTTAGCCTAAGCCTGGTAAACTATATAGCTCTAAACCAACCAGTAAGACAACTTCAGTGTGATTATTTCCCAGAGTTATACAAAAGACATCTTTCCGCCCTCTTTGAAGCATTCCTTTTACCAGATCAGAAGGGAAAAACCCTGGATAAGTGAAAGTTTAGGAATGAACCGACTACAACATATTTAAGAATAAATATAAATTCATACATCCAGAAACACCACGTAACCTGCTGTCTAGAGCAAGTAACCAAAGATCTGCATTCTATTCGTCATTCCTCTGCTAAATAATAAGACTTGAGAAGCACTGTGGTGTCACACGTAATTTACTAGCAAACGTGACTATGCAGTCAGCGTACACCAAGCAAGATGGCGGTAACCATCTTGCAGAAAAATCAGGATTCAACTATGGTTATCCAAGGCAATTACCTATCCTGGTCCACACTAATTGCAAAGCCATGGTCAGCATCACCTCCTCCGTCCCAGTTGTTCAGTACTCATAAGCCGTGATTTTTTGCCAATGAAGAGGAATTCAATTTCTTTTCCAGTCTTGGATTCACCTCCCATTTTCGGAAAGGATCCTTTCCACTACAGCTTGCATGTGACAGGAGCAGAGGCCACATACTACTGGTAGACTAATCACACTAGCCACTGGGATTACTCAGGTTGCTATGAGCCTACGGGCTCAGGAAGAGCTGACTAAGCAGTACTTACTCTTCACACCCGTCAGAGGAGGAATGTGATAGTAATAAAATGGAACCGCAGGGGCTTCAGACGCAACCTTCTGTAAGAAAGCGGTCAGCTCATCTGGAAGAAAACAAGCAAGTACCCCCATAAGAGAAGGAGACTATATGTACTGAAGACAGTTCAGATTCACAGCAGCCAGGGTCTGTGGAGAGGCCATCTACAGCTTGCATATCATACGCAGCGAGTCATATAACAACCTTGACACATCATAAAAAATTAAATGTAACAAAACCCAGTGGAAGACCTAAGGGAAGGCAAAGACAATATTTATTTTAAACCAAACCGATTTCAGTAACTCACACTCATTCTCTTACAGATGTAACTCATGCATGTGCTCACACATGGAAGACCTGTGTGCCAAAGTGGTCTCACCAGGATCACTTGTGTGCAACACAGAGGACAAGGGATCAAGTTCACATTCACCTCCCTGGGTTACTGCTCGATGGTGATGATGAACAGGTTTTTGGACAACTTTTTTGTACTGTTTTAGGACTCAAAGAATTATTATGGTTGACATTCTTCCCGAGAATCTTGTTCACTGCATCCTTCATAGATCTTAGGCAATCTCACTGCCATCCTACTACTATCAGCGAGGTCTTCTGCTGATCTTCGTGCTGTTCCTCTGTGCTTACCAGTTTGATTGCCACTGATTGTGTCCTTGGCTATCAATACCAGCCATTCTGGCGATCCACTCCGGTTTCTTCTGGTGCTTTCATATGAACATTTCCATTCATAATTCATTCGGACAACTTTTAACATTTCTATTACAAGCCTCCACTTCATGTGGTTCTTTTATATTATGTTCATCATATTAAAAGTGAAACACTCCATTTATCAGTTCTGAGGTAATCTTAGGTGCACAGAACCAAACATGATCACCTCACTAACAAGAAGCACGCCTGTGTATCAGCAGTTTATCAACTTGGTCAGTGTCCAGCAAGGGTCAGCATGGAACCAACTGCTTCCTAGTGGGGCCCAGATCAAGCCTGAACTCCAGACTATCTGTTCAGAAGGCAGACTAATTAACTACTCTTCCCATAAGCAACTCTTCTTTTTACAAGAGGCTAACGAAATACATCCCAAAAGACATCCTTCCCACTTCTTACTGGGAGAATTCTGGTATGTCCCATCTTTCTTTTAGGTTTTGCTTTTGCATGGCACCAGAAGTGACAGGTGTGCTGCAAACATTATCACCAGAATGTTCTCCACAGAAAGAAGATGGCATTAATCCTTTATCTATGGTAAAGGTTTGGAGGGCAATATAAAAGGCCTCAGCAGGTCTGGCAATCACACCTACTCACCTTTGTTTGTGGGTTTGAAGAAGAAGGGGGCTATTGCAGCAATACCACTAGCACCTATGGCTGCTGCGTGTCTTGCCTATAAAAGAGAGAACAGAAAGTACCTGAAGGTACATCTGCTTCATATTTACTACACACATAGTGAAAAGGAATCATATCATATACACACCAGCTCTTGGGACTCTGGCAGACTCAGTGCTCCCACATGAATGATCACATGATCCAATCTGCACAAAAACGAATTCAGAAGGTTTGGGGAGGTTTCAGTGATGGTGAAAAATGCCAGTCTGCCAAAATGAATCGCTTCAGACCAGGGAGCCACAGAACAAGACCTTCACTGAGCTAGATTAAACATAAAAGGGATTTGAACCTGTGTTGACCTGACGAGCAGACACACAGGGAAAATGCCAACAGTGGCAAGCAGGTGGTGGTGGAAAAAAGAAAACACATTTGTGAATATGAATCATGTGTGACTCCTTGCTGTCGTATTTGCAAGGCTGTCAGGAGAGACAAACTTTAGTATTTTATTAAGACATTAACGATTTAAGGGGAAGCTGGGAAAAGGAAAGGATATCAAAGCATCTTTGCTTTCTAACCCTACTGCTCTGCAGAACTACCAGAAGAGTTCAACCTCACGGCAGCACCTTTGAGTTCTTGTCTGCTCCTGCCAAGACAATCTCCCAGGTTCCAGTCCATCAGTCCCATTTCTGTGTTTCTCCTTTATATCCACACAGACTCTGAGCCATCACACCAGTTTATTTCTGCTGACTATCCTTCTCACCCAAAACACCTCCTCCTCTCCATATCCTCTGACATAGCAACTAAGAAGATGGCAGCGGTGAGTGATACAAGACTATGACAGGTACAAGAGATGGAGAATGGAGCTGCAATTGGATACACAGCTGCAGATCCAGGTTGAATTCCTTCTTCTGCCACTGACTTCGCACCTTTAGGGAAGCACCAAAACACTTTACACCTCAGCTTCCCCCATACCAAATCATTTAATATTATTAAAAGGTTCGGAAATGCTCACAGGGCATAAATAGGCAGATCGCTCTTTACTTTCATTTCTTCGCAATGGGCACAGCCCTTTTTATCCCCAGAGCCCTTTTTTGTCCCCCTGCCCCTCAGTGTACCAAAGAGAAGGACTCTTACAAGCTCTCTAAGCAACAGAAATGGACACCAGCTAACTGGCAGTACCAAACCCACAGAATTCTATGATAAAGGAGCTGGGGAACAAAGCCCAGCAACAAAATACTCCAAAAAAAAAAAGCCATCAGCAGATGTGGCTTTGCAATCAGGCATGCCTATATCATAACAGGAGATCTGGAATCCTTTTCCCTCGGCTACTCACTTGTCTTTTCCTTGGCGCATCCATTCTTCCGCCAACTGCTTCCTCTCCTGGATGTTAAGGGACAATCCTTCTCCTGTTGTGCCATTCACTGTATCAACACAACACAACACACTTGCTGAGGCCTGGCCTACATGCGTTGGTTTTACTGAAGACAAGAACTGACACTTTTGATGATATTAAACAGAAATAGTTTTCCCCCAACTCATTTTAAGATAGCAACGGTCCGCACCAGCATCTGCATGGGGATTGCAGTGTTATCATTACTAAATGCTTGTGTTGGAAACCCGGGTGTTTCAGGATGAGCAGCGGTGGGAGGGAGGAGGCAGAATCAGCTGCTGAAACTGGGAAGCTGTCCACCAGCGCCTCCTCCCCAGCAGACACTACCTCCTTCTCCCAGCAGTGAGTCAGGCTATGACAAGTGCACGAAGGGACGCCCAGCTAGGCAGGCAGAGTGACTGCCTATCCTCCACCCCAAGGAAACAGCCTGACCTGAAATTTGGTGTCTCTGTCATGAGTGGAACCACGTGTGCTACCTAGGCTAAAGCACCCCTGGAAAACGACGAGATGTCAGTATGTTCAGTCACAAACAACAGATTAAAATGGGATAGCCGAAGTCACTGCCATGCTCAGCTCTGCATCTTGGCACTCTTTTGACTGGAGTTTTGAACCAAAATCTTATCACTGACTTCAGCTTACTTAACTATGCCAGGCCGTGAATGAAAGTGGTTTAGCAGATGCTGTATTCGCTGCCCAGCCATCCCTGCTGCCCCGCAGCAGTCCCTGAGACGGAGGCAGAACAGAGAGATGGGAGCAGTGACCACCTAGGTATCACCCAGTGCACCACAGGTCTCGTGAAGAAGCCCATTTGGCTTTGATGAGCTCACTGAATTCCCTGGACTCCTGAGCTGATGTTTTTTAATCAGATGATTGTATCTTGCCCAGGCAAAGGGGAGAATCATTCAGTTGAGTTTTCTCTGCCAACACAGCATTATCCATTCATCTATGGGAACATCACTGTATGAAGGCAACACTTATTTTATCCCACACAGAAATGGGGTGTAGGCAAAAGCAGATGCCTTACGTATTGCTTACGCTCTCTCCACTGATGAATATAAATGTCTAGGATGATCCCACATACACAGTCCCTCCCACTACAGCTCTTATCAGGCAAGGTATCATAGGATTGCCATCCAGGCAAAAGGGGTCTAACACAGTTTCTCGCAAAAAAACACTTACCAAAGACGTTCTTCACATTCTGCTCGCTTACCAGATAATCCACATATTTACGAATCACCGAAAGGTTAATTTGTCTGAAATGAAAGGAACCACAGCAACCATAAGTCTCCACTCACAGATATCTTAAACTTAGAGATTAAGAAAACAGAGAGAGACATGTATTTTTGAAGCCTGGCAGTTGTACACACACAAATTACCCCAAGGTATGATACCTTCAGCATGTGTTTAACATTTCAGGTAACCGTTCAGTTCTGAACTCTTTCTTCCAGTTTCTCTTCCTCCTGACAAGTAGTTCACTGTTCCAACCTTTTATCTCAATTGGTAATTACTGCAGGCTCATCACAGCAAAAGACTTTTTTGGGGAGATGAGAGAACAAGAGGCACTCTAACCTTTTTGACTGTTGAAGGAAACAGGAGTCCTCTTCAGAGCAAAGATATTTGTGCAAGTGCTGGCAAATAGTTAAACTATACTTGTAACTGCTGGACACAGACCGTGAAATGGCATCTGCTGGATGTGACTTTGACCTCTCTCTCTCTCATTAAAGGATGAGGAAAGCCACAGACTTCCCTGGCAAACAGGGAAAATTGAATTCTAGGTTTATCTTCTCTGCAGGACGAACTTATTTTGTTTATCAGTGTATAATATTTCACTGTTGTTTTCGTTTGTCAAACATACAGACCAACCCTATAGTCTGGAAGTCAATTCTGGGACCTTGACTGGGTTCACATATCACCCAAAATTTCATAGCTGCTTTCACAGAACATATCTTATAAGGGCCAGGCATTCCAGGCAGCGGGCCCAGATCACTCTCCAAATACCACGCTGCAATAAATTTGAGTAATAATAAAAAATGAAATCGGAAGTAAGTCTCCTTTAAAGCAAGAAACGAAGCAGTGACTGCAATGCAAATGAGTTCCCTGACTGAGACAGTACCACGCTTTACAGTACTTTTCAAAAGTAAAGGATCACTTTCAGAGGACTGTACTGGCAAATCTCCACCGTCTCCCTCAGAAACACATACAGATCTTGACACATCCCCCATCAGAGAAGCTCAGGGTCCTTTGCTGACTCCAAACAACTCTGTCTTGCAACATCAAGATGCAATAGGGAGGACATCTGTTTACCGTCACTGCTTTGAGGAAGGCTGAATTTCAACTTTCGAGTTGATGTTATTTTCAGAACTGGGCAGTCCTTGCAATATTTTCTTCTGGTTTAGACTAGTTCCATGGACACATGTATACACATGAATGCATGCATGAGTTAGCTAGGGTAAAGAAAAGTCTAAAAGGACATCAGTTTTTGACAATTATTTTCTAGCTCTCAAGAGCTCTTTTTAACTAGGGCTGTGATTTTCCTTAACAAACGTGAAAATACTGCAATACTCTACACATATAACCTTACTATGATTTAATTTGCACCTACAAAAGTAATGGAAAAAGAGATGTGAGACGGATCCAAACTCTCCAAACCCAGACATACAGCACTTGCGGGGCAACAGGAAGATGCAGAGGTGAAGGGAACCCACTCGAGTCCTGGTGGGACCAACCTAACAGTTCCCCCATCCCATCAGAGATCTCATTTAAAACAAAACAAAACTGATCAGTTCCAAATAAGAAAGCAGGAAAATAGGGGTCTAAGGTAACAGTAATCAGTGCAACTTTGACAACTCACCCATCAGGAGTCATTGGAGTGATTGTAGCAGCTACAAGACCCTGTAACTTCTTCCCGGGTGTCATTGAGCTGTTTGGGATAGAGAGAGATAAAAATTATTACCATCTTTATTTAAGCGTTGTTCAACTTCTGTTAAAAGCAAAACTGGACAGGCAAAGTTCAGAAGAAGTGGACTTTGCAAGGCTGTTAATTTTGGTTAGAGCAAATTGTCTTGTTGTTGAAAGAGTGGCTTATCGTGGCCAGCACCATCCCGGGACGGGACTGGGAGCACCACGCGCAGTTACGTTCCAGAGACATCTTCTATTTTACCCTTCCTTTTCCACGTCCAGGTTGTGGTCTAGCACATACCTGGTAACGCCTGGCGGTCTGGAAGGGACAAGTTTTGCAGAGAACCGGGCTCAAAACCCTTCCCCCGAGAAAGGCAGCCTCACGCTGACAGACACACACACACACAGACACACACACAGACACACTCACTCTCTCACACACACTCACACACACACTCCCCCCCCCCGCCCCGCAGACCGCACCGACCCGCCAGGCCTGCCGTCAGCACCCGGCCGAGCCGAGGGGCCAGCCCGCCCGGGCGGGCTCCGGCCCCGGGGAGCCCGGGTTGAGGCCGCCCCGCAGGGCAGCGACGCGGCGCCCCCAGACTCTCCCGCCACTCCCCTCACCTCGCCGGCGGCCGGCCCGGCTCCCCAGCGCCTCAGGGGCGGCCCTCGGCCCGGCCCGGCCCGGCCCGGCCCGGCGGGAGGCGGTGCTGCCCCGGCTTGTCGGTGACTCCTCCGGGCCGAGCCCGCCGCCCCGCTTCTGCCCCAGCAGGCTCCACGCACCACGTTTCAATGCTGCGATGTGAAAAAGCGGTGAGCCGGAGGGAGGCGGACTGCCGCCGGGCTGAAGGGCGGAGGAAGCCGGCATCACCTGACAGCTCTCCACAGAAAGCATTTCTTCTTCACACACACACCCCCCCGGCTGCCCTTGGTGACCCGTTAAAACGGCCGCAATCCCCGCAGTCTCCCATAACCTACGCTCCACAAGTACTGTTTAAAAGCTAAGGCTCGTTTGGGTTATTAATCGCTATTTGCAAACTTTTAAAAATAAAAAATAAATAAATAAACGTTTTAAAATAAATAACCAACAGGGTGGAGAGAGGAGAGAGCTGGCTGCGTGTCTGAGGAGACACCAGGCTCCACCGCACGCTTCGCTACCTATCGTAGCCAAGACAGACGGCAGCACTGCAGAGCATCAGGGTGGGAGATTTGGGGGGGGTTGGTTAACAGCTCTATGAATTTCAGTGGGGATTTCTGCCCAGGCACGAGTCACTGTTGAAAAAAAGGGAATATCTTTTTGTTGATGGCTGAAAATAATGAGGGAAGCTTGGCTGCAAACTAGAAGCCTGTTTGTCTGAAGCGACTCAGGCTCAGCTCCCCTGAGGTTGTCTACCCACGCGCTCCGGAGCTGCATGAGAGAGAGAAGTTCATGCTACTGCTGTGATTAGCAGCATCAAAATGCCCTCCTGGAGCTGTCTGCTAGAGAGACACATCCACTGCACGGTGCAAGAGAAAGAAAAACACATTTTCTGCAGTTCAGTGCCATTGAGCGAGAACCATTTCGAAAGGCTCGGCGTGGTGAGGAAGCCAACACACACTGCCTTGTCATAAAGGGAACAAGCACCAGAGGGCATGTCCAAAGCTGGCGAAGGCCTGGGAGCTGCAATAAAGAGCATCTCTGATTAAAAGATTATTTTTTTTCCAAACGAATAAGTCAAATTTCATCATTTCTCTGTTCCCAGACAAAAGCAAAGGTGCAACTGGAGATGAAACTCCAGTTTCATCTGGAAACTAAAACTACGGCTCAGTAATTTAAGGGTAAGCATCAAAATATTATCATTATCGTAAAACAAAATCCCATACACCCAAAAAATTCAGCATCGTTCCAACTCATCGTACATCTCTGCATTTCTTTTAAGTGACGAATGTGCACATTTCTCCCTCAGGGTCTCAAATCTGTACTCAGCATCAAATTTAAAAGTTGTGGCATTGAAGAAATGAGCCAGCCGTTGATCTCTGTGCCTTAGTCCCCCTTTGTAGAGGTCGTATTTAGCTCTTCTGTTCCTTGCCACGGTTATCTAGCTGCAAGCTCTGCAGAGAATAATTGTCTCTGATGGACGCCCGCTGTGGTGGGGACCTCCTGTTACTCAGTGCCTCTATTTTGCAGTTCTTTTACAAATCATCACTATTTGGATAAGAGAAACCCAAACCAACAACATATGAACATATAATGTATGAATCGAAAAACCATGCCATAAACCAAAAGCCACGAGATGCATAGAAATGAGAAGTTAAGGGGAAGACCTGCTTCATTTTGGCCCCGCTATGTACACCACCACGACCTGGGTGCAGCTCACGTTGTGGGGGCTGCAGGACACCATGAGGACTTCAACAAGGAAAGGCTTCGGCTGCCCGTTTCCTCATCTCCTGCCTGTTTCTTGTTCCACTGTGGTGCTGGAAGCACTCCCAACGCCAGCGCAGTGTCCTGGCTCTGGGACACGCGGCGTGGGGAGCTGGGAGGATCCATGTTGCTGTGTGAGAAAGGCAAATGGAGGTCAGGCTATGACAAGCGAGCAGAAAACAATGGCTCATGGGGAGCTAAAACCGCTCCTCGCGTGCAGCCCATGTGGCTCCTGGTTTCTTCTCCGACGTGTGGTTTTACCAGATGTGTACCATGTGCAGTGCAGAGTCTGGGCCCCGTGGCGGAAAGGCAGCTGTGCACAGCACAATCCTCCTCCGTCCCACCAGAACCGCAGCTGGTCCGGAATTCAAATCTTCTCCCAGTAGATGTGGCCAGCAGACCACCAGCACCTCCTAGGACAAGGTATTGCCCTGCACAGATTTGCGGCTGACATTTAACAGACTCAGAAGAAAAGAGGCTATGAAAGGCCATATAGGGTGCATACGGACTGACCACCAAGACGACATCAATTGGTCTTTCTTGAATACGTCCCAATGCCTGCAGCTTGCAGCTCTCCTGTGGGCTTGGTTTGCTTCCTGGGGAAAATCATTTGGGTTTTCCACACCCATCCATAACACAGGTGCAAGAAAACATTCTGCCTTCAGTGTGCACTTTCAGATCTTCCATTAGAGCGTGTTTTGAGAGCATCCAGTTCCTGCAGTAGAGAGAACAATCCCCTGTTGTTGTGTGCTCTGGGAGCACATTTTTCATGTAGTCACATAATAATCTCAGGAGTTTGGGTTTGTGGTATTCCTCCTCCGCTCCAAAATATGCTCACTGTGGGCTGTTCACACGCAGAGATCACTTTCTCTGGGGTTTGGCTTTATTAACAGGTTCTCACAAAGCACATGTATTTTTCTTTTCTTTGAGGCTCATCTCGTTCTTCCCGAAATCCCCTCCTCTCTATGCTCTTCCATCCCTATGGGTAACTTCTCTTTTTCCAGGCTGAACAGTCCCAGCTCTCTCAGCCTCTCCTTGTAATACAGATTCTCCAATCCCATGATCATCTTCGGGGCCCTTCACTGGACCCGCTCTAGGAAGTCCGTGTCTTCCCTTTACTGGGGAGCCCAACACTCCAGATACGTCTCACCAGCGCCGAGCAGAGGGGAAGGATGACCTCCCTCGACCTGCTAGCAACTCTCTGCCTAATGCAGGATACTGCAGGGCCACACTGCTGGCTCACATTCCACTTGCCCACCAGGACCCCCAGGTCCTCTTCAGCCACGCTGCTTTCCTGCTGGGTGGCCCCCCAGTCTGTACTGGTGCATGGGCTTATTCCTCCTTTGCTGCAGGACGTTGCATTTCCCTTTGCTGAAGTTCCCGAGGTTCCTGTCAGTCCATTGCTCCAGCCTGTCAAGGTCCCTCTGCAAACTTGCTGAGGCTGCTCTCTGCTCCATCATTCAGGTAATTAATGAAGAGGTTAAGCAGTACTGGCCCCAGAAGAACAGTGTATTTCGGGAGGTTCAGAGACAATTCAGTGCTCTGTAGAGCCATTTAGAGAAAGTTCAGAAGATTTTCTGAGTATTTTAAGAGAGTTTTAGAGCTCCTTCATGCTGTTGACAGCGTATGAGAGAAGCTTTACAGTAGCTTGAAGTGGTTTAGAGCTGCTTAGAACAGTGTGTAGGAATTACAGATTGGTCTAGAAGGGTTTTAGAGCCGCTTAGAGCTCTTTAGAGGAATTTTAGAGCTGTGTAGAGCAGTTTAGAGTTGTACAGTAGAGATTTAGAGGCATTTTAGGTGCATTTAGAGACACATTAGTGCTGCTTATAGCAACATAGAGGAGCTTTAGATCGGTTTAGAGGTGCTCTGAGGTTTTTAGAAGAGGTTTAGAAGAGGTAAAGGAGTTTACAGTTGTTCAGAGTGCTTTACAGGAGTTTTGGCACACTTTACAGGACTTTAGAGCTGCTTAGAACTGTTTATAGGGGTTTTAGAGGAGTTAGATCAATTTAGAGCGGTGTGGAGCTGCTTAGTGCTGTTCAGAGCAGTTTTGGAGGACTTCAGAGATGTTTTAGCACTCTTTCTCTAAACAGGAGTTTCAGAACTGCAGAAAGGAGTTCTAGAGCAGTTGCAAGGAGACTGAGAGGGGTTTGAGATCTATTTTGAAGCATTTTACTGCTGCTTAAAGCAGCAGTGGAGGAATTTTAGACATTAGTGTTGTTCAGAGGATTTTCAGAGAGGTAGAGTGGAGGTTTTAGAGGAATTTCTAGCTTCTCACCGTCATTTATAGCTGATTAGAAGAGTTTGAGAGCTGTTCAGCTGGGTTGTAGAGCAGTGTAGTGCATTTTAGAGGTATTCTGGAGCTGTTTAAAGAAGTCCAGACTGGTTTAGCAGCACCCTAGAGTGTTTTAGAATCAGTTAAATGATTTTAAAAGGTGTAATTTAGGGGGTGTAATAATAGCTCTTTGAGAGCTCCTCAGAGGTGTTTTGTAGCTGTCTGCTGGTATTTTAGAGGAGTTTAGAGCACCTCAGAGCATATTCAAGGAGTTCTAGAGATCCTTAGAGGAGTTTAAGAGGCCCAAAGGAAAATCAGGGATCTTCAGATTAATATAGAGGAGTTCTAGATAAGATCAGATGAATCTGAAAGCTGCTTAGAGGAGGTTTAGAAAGATGTTAGTGCAGTTTAGAGGACCCTAGCACTTTTTAAAGGGATATTACAGCTCCTCAGAACGGCTTAGTGTGCTTTTGAGGGGCTTTGGAGGAATTTGGAGTTATTTTTCAGATCTTTAGAGCTGTTTACAGGTAGTTTAAGGCATTTTAAAGGTGGTAGTAAATTGTTAGAGATGTTTAGAGCCATTTAGTGGCAGTTTAGAGCTGATTAGAAGAGTTTTAAGAGTGGTTTGGAGACCACTTAGAGTTGTGTAAATTACATCTGTTTTGAGGCAATTGCCTCACTGCAGCAATACAGAGGTCCTTACAGCTCTTTAGAGCTGATTAAAGGACTTTTAGAGCAATTTAGAAGAGGTATACAGTGGTTTAGAGCTGCCTAGAAGGGGTTAAAATCTTACAGTGGTTTAAAGACATTTTGAGAAATTTTAGAGTTGCCCCAGCCCATCACCTCCCCAGTTCAGTGCTGGTTCAGGACTGGGATTGTCTTCCCACATCTTTCAAAGCCATGATCGCTGTTTCTGAGTCCCCTCACTGCCCCTGTCCCTCTCCCCCAGTCCTTGGGTGAGGGTTTCATGTTTCAGGGCAGTCTTGACTTACCTTTGGAAGGCATGCCATTAAGAAAATGATGGTAAAGATTCTAAGACTCTCTGATATTTACACTGATAGGGTCCTATGTAATTACCAGAAGGAAAAAGAACGGTGCTTTAGCCAAAACCAATACGCAAGTTATTCCACAGAGGTTTGAAGGACAGCATAGGTCCAGTTCAGCAGTACTACACAATACAGTGGATAATTACTAACTAACTCTCTTCATTCCTCCTACGGTCGTCAGCAAATGAATACCTGCACGTCCCCTTACGCTCACGTCCCGAGTGCTAGCGTACCACATGCAATCAGCAGTGCCAATGATGCCTTTGTGAGTTCAGTCTTAAGGACGACAGAAAGAAGAAATGAGTTTACTGTTGCCTTTTCAAATACTTCCTCTCCTTTATACTCATCTCAAGTGCACGTTTAGTGCCAAATATATCCTTCCAATGGAAAAAAAAAAACAAACCCAAAACATTTAGGAAGGCTTAAATGGCTGTGGGAATTTATATTCAGGAGAATCTGAATACATGAACTCACGGTCAGGTTCCAAAATGTGCATTGTAAATTTTGGGCAAGGCAGAAGAAGAGTTGAGGCTGTCTGCAGCTGCAGCGTGCTGTGCAGTGACTGGAGAAATGTCTTCCCACTTACCACTGAAATAAGCAGTAACATGTCACTAGTGCCAAAGCTCAGAGGATAATAAGGACACCAGCGAAAACAACAAAAATCAGTTGCTATTTTTCCAAAACAAGTACAGGAATAAAAACATGGTTTTATAGATTTAAGCAATTTTTCTATACGGAAAAGAAATCAACATGAATTTCAAAAGCTTATCTAAACAACTCCATAAGGTAATTTCAAATAGGGAAGTTATAAACACTTTTTTGTTGCCACGTGTTGATTCACGTATCTATTAAGAACTCCATTATTCAAATAACTGCTTTGCTGAGGTAGGTTAACTACTAAAGCCAAAGGCCCTGCAAGTGTCCTCCAGACTTTTTGGTTGTTGCTGTGTTAACAATTCCAACATTTTCTACACTGACTACAATTTATCACCCCTGTCCTTTACTTCTACTTTCCCCAAATCACACTTCTTTCTACCTATACACAGTTTTGACATATGGATTTTCCCATTTCTCACGCTACCGTGACTGCAGTTCTGGTTGGGCATAATTAAACTATAGTTCTGCTTCTGTTTCTCTCTGCAATAAATAAATGTATCCAGATACAATATTCTTTTAAAGACAGACCCACATCTATTTTCAGAACAAATACGAAGTACTCAAGCCCAGACGATGGCAGAAATCCGAAAAGACAACACCTGTGAAAGCGATGAAATTCTGTTAAATACCGTCTTGGCTGGCTGGTATTCAGAAGTACATCATCTGAGAAGCTGACGTGATGTCATTATATGTACAGCATCTACCTCATTTTCTCTGCTCTAAATCAAAAGGTGCAAAAATCAAAAGAAAACTGACCTCTCAGATTTTAAATCTGAGTTTTAAACTGTTAAGTTGGATATCAATACTGCCTGGAAGCTTGCCCATTTCACTCTTCTAGAATTGAGCATAACCCGGATTTTCCCGACTTAAGATTTTCTTAACTGTCCTAACACAGACATTCAGACTGGCATGTCTGCTGCATAAAAGATGTTTAATATGCCAAGATGTTAAGATGCTTAAATGTTTCATCTTCCCATTAGCAGTTCACTAATAGATACTATATCCAAATGTAAGGCTTTAGAAATAGAACTATCACGGTACACTGGGTCCATTAGTGAGCTAAAGCGACCGTTGGCAACCAAGAGAGTTTCAGGGACTTTTGTATTAAAGTAAAACCCACCTCTGAACACAAACAACAGTGCCATCTGCTGCAGAATGCAGCATTGGCTCATCTTGAGAAAGGAGAGAAAGAGAGACCAGGTTCGTACAGAATCCATCTCTGGAGGCCTTACTTGCATAACCTAAATAACAAAAATGCCCACCGAAACCCCACACCCACTACCAAAATCCCCACTGTTAAAAGAGATGGGAGAAGTTCTGATATGATCCGTACTCATGCAACTAAGATCAGGAAGAAGCTTAGGAGACAATCCCTCAGCTAGGATAACTGATCGATTCGTGCTTAGGTGGTTAGTTGGGTCGACAGGCCAGAAAGAGAACACTTTCCTACAGCCATGCATCGCTAATGCCTGCGTGCCAACAAATTCGTGCACGATTAGATTGCAAGGGCTTTGTAATGGATTCCTCATTCTGCTTCACATTATCCAATAGGTACCACAGTGGTCCTCAACTTGTACTGCTGAAGAGCTATCGCAATAGAGACAACCCTAGCAAGAAGCTCACCATTTTTTCAGTTATCTCTTCATGACTTCTTGGAGAAAGCGGAAAATATTACTATTTTAGGAGACCATTTTCTTTAACATTTTTCTAAGATACTAGTCCGTATGCTCTGGCCCTGTTTCCATCATCTCTGGACATGTTTTCAGGTCACTGAGACTCCACAGGGAAACCCTGGCCTCTCTAGGGCAATTTCCGCATACCTGGGTCCTTTTCAGGCTATCCGGGCTGTTCCCATCATCTCAAAATAAGCCTTCAGCAGAGTCAGGAGCTTAACCCAGGCCCTGGGCAGAGGAGCAGCCTGTCTAGCAGGTGAGATGCAAGAGGCCTTGGGCTGCCGCTGTGGCTGCCAACTACTTCTTTCTCTGTATCGCTTGAGAGCATCACTTGTGGTACGGATTGTTGGTGATGTCAAATACTGGACTTTCCTATCAGTAAGAAACAATCAGTAAATGCCTGTTGTCCTTAAGGTTGTTTTTTTGAGCCCTCTCTCTGAGTAATGTTCTCAGATGATTGACGCCTGGCTCTTTCCTCTTCAGAGTTGTGTTTGCAAAGAAGGTGTATTGTCTCTCACCTTAGGCTATAGCTTAAGTCATTGTTAAATACCATTTTAAAAAGCAAAAATAGCAATACAATAGATTTGTGTCAAGACTTTTTTCCAGCAAACATTATTACCTATGTGGCCTTAATCCTCTTTCCCTGAATGAGATGTTCTTATCTTGAAGATAAAAATTCACCTTGTTTCATGTTCTTGTTTCTGAGAAGAATCTGTCTATAGCAGAACGTGGATGAATTTGCAGGGGAAGATGAATTCACTTCCTTTCCTTCCAGCACTCCGAGAGGACTGCAAGTTTTCTGTGGATTTAGATAAGTATTTATGCTGGCTAGAGGAGTTTACTGAGACAATTGCTTGTGGGATTCAGCTGATAGCTAGATCCCTAAACAGATCTATATTAAAAATAACCCTTATTTTGGAAAGAAGCCAAGTGAATAAAGCAGTATATAAAGCTGAAAAAGCTTCCGGCCTCTCTCTGGGCGCTATGGACAGAAGACAGGAAGGTTTAGGAAGGTTCTTCATGGCAGGTGGAAGGAAGGATTGATTTAGGATTAATCCTCCAAACCTAGAATGATTCCAAAACGTGACCTTCAGCAGAGAAATCTTGGAAAATGCCAAATCAAGAGTGCGCTGGGGTGGTGTTGGATGTAGGAAGTTTTTTATTTGGTCAAGAGCAGTCAGTTCCATGCAATCTCCAATGAAGTGAGCAAGGAGTCACTCATTTAGCAAGATTTTAGGTAAAGCTGTCATTGAGTCAGCTGTTCAAGGTAGCAGGGAGATGCAATAGTTTCATGTGTCATTTGTAACAAATTAGCTGGAATTGGGCAAAAAGCAGATGGACAAAATCCACATATGCATTTCCAGAAAGCAAATGACTTTTGGCTGAAGGCCAATCCAATGGTAACAGATTGGTGTGCTGACATAAAATGCGTAGGTTAGAGCACAAGGTCCAAATACCGTCTCATTAGGGTTATGGCAGAGATTTCCTTTCTACAATTTGCAAAGGATAAAATGGAACCTCCTTGGAACAGTACTATAATACATCCAACTGCTTCTTTAGAAGATGGTACACTTACGCCTCTTCATTTTCCTTGCTGGAAGTGAGAATAAGATATAAAATGGAATTTGCTAGAAGCCTTTCTCTTTCTTTAGAGCAAGGAGATAGGAGGCTTCTTTTTGGGAGATGAATTTGCAGAAAACCACAGTTCATCTAACAACGTATAAAGACACTTTTGCTGCCCTGGACTATTATTTATAGTAACTACAGTAACATCACATGCTCAGCTTCTTTGTTGTGAAGTAAGGGCTTCTGCATCATCTGCTAAGTGTGTGTTTGCAAAAGCAAATGCCATTTATATGTGAAGAGTCACAGTTCTTTTAAATCATTATCCAACGCAAGGCTAACTGATGCTCTGACAGGCTGAGGCAGAAATGCAAAACTGCCGGGAGCGTTTGGGTTGAGACCACTTGTTAGAACATGTGAGCAGCCAGACTGGAGACACATGCATCCCTCTCTGTCCCTCACACGCAATTTTTTCATATTACGCTACAGACTTGTCAGTTACAGGAACATGACTCAAAGTTATCATTAACCATACCGTAACGAAACATTTTTTCCCGGGCTTCTCCAATCCTGACACAATTAGGTCAGTGGAAAAGATCCATCTTTTTTGTGCAAGCAGTCAGTGCTTGCCGCTAGGGATAAAGGCAACTTGCAACACACTTGCACAAATTTGACAGCAGCTATTGTAATTTTGCCACAGAGCAGACGTAAGCATTTTTGCTATATAGCGTGTTGCTTAAGGTCTTGTCTGGGCTTGTTATAGATAGGGTCTATAGAGAGGAAAAATGGAAATCACAAGTGATCGTATCACAGGCTTGTCCTTATCCAACAGAAGCCCCTAGCCTGAAAAGCCATTACTTAAGTACAAGTTTATTACGGTGTTCTGCGCAGGAGCGCCTGCTGAAAATAGTAAAGTTAAGCTACAAACCTCATGCTTTTATGCGCTTGTGCCCTCACCTCTACTCCTTGAGTTTAAGGCAACAGTACAGAAAAACATTGCTTTGTCAGCTATTCTAGAAAATACCAGCCAAGTCCCATAAACAGAGGTGTCACAGGCTACCTTTGAGACTTAATTACTGCCTGTTTAATTAGTACATTTAGGGCTCCTCTGTGGGCAGCAACGCTTTGCATTAGAGGTGTAGTATATGGTATTTATATAAGCAGTATGAGCCTTTATTACTGCCTGTTCTTGCTTTTCCCCATGTAGTAGAGATAGCCAGGCAAACGAGCAGTCTGCATATGCTGTTGAACTTCCCTGTCGTATGTTCTGCAAACTACTGGGACCTCAAGGTGCTAAAACAGTTCTTTCATGTTATTTTCCTGCGTAAAGGGCAAGGGGTACAGAGTTAGCGTACTCAGATTTCCCCCTATTTAGAGGTACCAGTGAGACCATGTGTCAGCTTCCATCATAATCCCTTCCCCATCCCCCTAATTATATACAGTTTGGGTATGTATATAGTTACGTACAGAATACATGTCCTCATGCCTGCCCTACTGTCTGTTCCAACTGCTGACATGTTCTCTCAATGTATGTGTGAAAAACAAGTGTTGGAAAACAACCTCTCAGGAAAACACTGATGATTGTTCTCTAGCCTCAGGCTACTCCACCAGAACAGTCAGCTCTTTGTTGGGGACATCAGCTGGACACATACAAACTGACTGGGGATTTGTTCTGAGCCTCTCTGCTTCAGAAACAAACCGAGAATCCACAGTGGGCTTGTGTTTATCTACAGATTAATTGCCCCCCTTTCAAGGCAACGCTTCTCTGTGCTCGTGATTGGGGTAAATTTGTTGAGATATGCCAAACTGTCGCGGCTGGGTATAGTTTTTTACATGGCCTTCTCTACTCTGGAGGAAATAATTACTAGTACACACTTGACAGGAATGTTAAGGTGACAGAGTAATGTAACAGCTAACCTTACACAAGCACGTGCCATTGTGTGCCTGAGCAAAGGCCATGCAGTAGCAGCTTCTGCTTCTCTGAAATGCCCTGCTGATTTTCCTGTTTGACCCAAGCAGAACACAGGTAAAACGGAGAGAAAGTTTACTCTGTAAAATAAAAGTACAAAGCATGCAGAGAAGTGGTTCTGTATTTCAGGCCTTAGCATGTTCTAATAGGCTCCATTAGTAAACCACACTTTACACCACCCCACTTCTGTGGCTTTAGAGATAAGTTTGCAATTGCTATTTGGCATGGCTTTAGGTTTTTTAATTCCCCCTTTCAGAATAGGAGTGTATCACACAGCATCCTGATGAAGTTCTCTGCAAGCAAAGTGTGTTTCCTGTCAAAAGTCATTCCCAACTATTGATTTCAAATGTCTCAGAGAGCTTAGCTGAATTTGGCTGCCAGGAATTTGCACAAACCATGACAAACACGGGAGGCGTCCTCAGAACTCAAACTGTGAAGTTTAATCTGCCCTATTGTGCTGGTACCTAAATATGTCTGGAGCTGCAGCTGGTTAAATGAAGAGTCCAGCTTCACTCTGTGTATTATAAGCAGGACAGAATTTCACAACAGCTTTGTATAACCCCTTTGTGCAGATATCCAAGGGCTAAGGGGGCTGATTAGTCTCAAATACCGCTCAAAACAGACAGCCATTACAGAACACTGTCTGTCTTTCATAACATGCCAGCAGAAATCTCGTGAGGATGGTCTCAGCTTAGTTTGCAGCCAGATTTCTGCCTACCATTTTACCCCAGGGGTAAAAAGGAAAAGCTGTCATTCCGTACCATCACTCTCATGCAATCTGAGTCGGGGGGGGGAACGTTATTTATGCGAAATTCTTTCTTCCGAGAGCACAAAACCTGCCGCTGACCCTGACATAAGTAGGCACAAAGCCATGGAAACCAAGGGAAGTTACACAAGGGTGCAAAACTGTTTATGGAGCCAGATCAAACACTGGACCCAATGTTGCCTCGTGGGCAGTAGGTTGGGCTTTCGGCATTTGCGTGGGAGCTCTCCAGTGAGACCCAGAGGAGGACGAGGCTGCAACCTTCTGGTTTTCATAACAGCATCTCCCTCCAGTGGGGCTGGGGCATGGGCGGAGTTTGACGAAACTAAAATAAACACTGACACGCAGCATCTTGTGAGTATGTGCAGCCTCAGAAGGGTAGACTGCAATAGCTAGAAGGATAAGGACAGCTTAAAACGTAAGTATGTCTACTTTCTCCACTTTCTTAATATAATTACCGGCTTGTTCTGGCTACGCTTACTCGCGGCATCAGTGTAACCTGCGAAGATGCCTGCTATGCTCTCTGTCCCTTTGGCCCACATGTTAACAGCCACAGAAAAAGCCTAGAGACTCTACAATAATATTTATATGAACAGATGGAAATCTCAAAGCTAAGCTTTCCTGTAGGTCTAAAAATCAATTCAACTGTAAATATTTGGAGGATTCCTCTCAGTTTGTCTTCCCCGCCCCAAAAGCATTGTTTTATGTAATTCAAAAATATTTCGTACATGCAGTCATCGACAGCACTGGCCACAAAGTTATAAAAGACAGAGCTGTGAGAGATCTAACCAGCAGTTAAGAAAAGGTGTGCCGGGGAGGGGTTGGAATCGGCAAGTACAGAGACAAGCCAGCTCGTACACCAGCATGTGCTGAAACAGAGGAATGTTTACTTCTCTGCTAACCTATCCAGGGAGCACATGAAGAGGAGAAATGTGTTTTCTATCAAGTCGTAGCAAGGAGAAATAGAAAGTGAAGCGATAGCAAAGCAGCACCATCTTTGCCTTTGAAATGGCAACGGATAAATTACTGTAGGAAGCTTCAGTATAATTGCTCACATTTGCTTCTAATAAAATGATTGGATTCCTGCTTTATTGCTATGCTTTGTTGATTTGTAAATACTATTGCCAAAAAGCGTATTAGAGTACAACTGCCCAGCTTGGGACTGGGCAGCAGTGCCTGGTGACCGGTCACTCTGGTAAAGACTGCTGAAGATGATGTATCTTCAGGCTGGGACCGGGAGGGGGACAGTGCCTGCTTTGAACCGCTGGCGTCAGTCTCCTGCTGTGTGGTTCTCTGATCTTCCTTTGCTCTAGCGTGACAACTCAAGGAGCTGCTAGGAAAAGCTCAACACACGAGTGCTCTGTGCACTACTAATTTTAAGGATTTAAGTGAAATCAGTGCCAGCAGGGGTTTTTTGGGTGTTTCTTTGATAAAAGCTTTTCAGCCTCATAGATCCCAAAGAGACAACTCCTCGTAGCCACCTCTAAACCAGGGTACAGAAGGGGATGAACAGTATTCAACAGTAGTCTACAGGGCATAAGAAAATGGAAATAGGTAAGAAGGTGGTCGGGTAGCACAAGGCAGTTCTCGATTTTACAAGAATAGCTATGGTACAAAACCAGCCATCCACAAATGTCATGTTAAAGAGGCCGTACCTTAAAGAGTTTACCACTGGAGGTGGGACATGCTGTGAATTGCATCAGTGCACCTTTAGTACTAAAAGCCCATGAAACAAGTAGAGCCACGAGTGACGGAGCCGTGGCTTCTCGTGTGGGCAGCTATGAACAGTTGAGGAGGCGGAGAAATGAAAAATAGCCTCAAAGTTTGTTCTGTTACCCAAGAAACGTGCAATTAAGTTATGCTCTGAGAAGACAATGACGTACTACGATCTAAGAATCAAGATAATTGCTGAATTAACTACATGTTGTCTTTGCAATGAGAATCGCAAAGGACATTGTCATGTAATAGAAACTTTCTGTTCTTTCTCAGGATGTAGGTTATGCACTGTGATCTGCCTGGTAATGATAAAAGTCGTAAACGAAGACTCCTAAAATCTCAAGACTTTTAACCAGATGTGATTATTTCAATAGTGATTTTGATTATTTTCACTTGCTTTGTTTTGGGACAGTGAGAGGAAGTTGAGTGTTTTCACATTTTCAGCTTTTTCCTTCTGTGTGAAGGCTAGCTAGGAAAGTAGCTACATATTCATACAGAAAATCTCATCTATTCACAGGACGCTGGGGCTAAAGGCCTTTAAGAAAGGCATCAGCTATTCTGAGAGGCCCAATAAAGTTATGGGCACAGTCAATACCAGAGTACCCATTAAGACCAATACCTTTTCATCCAGGAGCAAATTGGCCGAACTCTTCACGTCCTTTTTACTTACGGATTTCCACCAAACTGCCACTTGCAGAATCTCAGCCTTCTGTTTTGCAGCCAGGAAATGCCTTCACTTCATGGAGAAGCGAAGGCAGCAGATCCTGAAAGATGAACACTCCCACATCAGCCTAGAGGTAGCTTCTTGGTCCTGGTTCTCTGTTGGTTCCTTCAGGGCTAAAAGGATTTCAGCCCTTTTTGTTGAATCATTGGGGATAAGCAGTGGAATCCAGGCCTTTCACAATTCCAGGGACAACCGAAACATGAGGCAGAAAAGCCCTAGTGCTTTCTTCTGCCCCATTTATATGGTATTGATTGAAGAGAGGCCAATGAACTGTGTCTGCCTTTCAGCTCTGGCAAGATGATCAAATCCTTCAAGCAAACGTTTCTGTCCCTGGATCTGCAGTCCCCTCGGTGGAGCTCAGCAGAGACGATGGTAACGGCTAGAGGCGAGGGGAACAGAGCTCTCCGCAGTCAGGGTGCTGCAGAGCTAAGGTGGATTTGGGATTCTCAGTCTGATGAGCACAGAGGGGCTGGGAAGTGTTACTATGGGTGCTGTTCACACCTAATTGCAAAGGGGGAGAGGAACACCTATTTATGAGCTCTGAGGAGCTCAGCCTAAGGCAGAACAGCATGGTTTCGCAAGGGAGGCATCAAACAGTTTGACACTGGGGGTACGCCTAGAGTCTGCAACAAAGAGGGTGCCCAGCGTTATCTCACCACAACAATATTTTCATGCCGATTTGGAAAAAGTAGCTATTAATTTATATCATCTTGAATATTCACCTCATGGTTACTGTGACTTTCACTACCTTTCAGGCAAAGGATTATGAACTGCGTCAGTACGAGACAGCAAAGTGGGTCAGCACAGTCATTAGGGGAGAAACCCAGAAGGAGGCAATGCGCCAGGGCTTCTGGAAACTCTTCCACTACATCCAAGGGAAGAATGAGAAAGGTACAATGTGCTGGGTTTGAACTGCAAGAAGCACAAATAGGAGCTGAAGCTGAATAGTACAAAACAGTAGATGAGGTGTGGGACGCAGCAGGTTCCCTTTCCTGGTCTAACACCCTTGTGACTCCATTAGGCCATTATACCCGTGAGGCTGCTTCAGTTTCTGCTTTTAGGATTAAGTCTGCATCACCCTTTAAAGCAGCATCCAGGCACTGTCTTTGTTCACAGCTTAGACAAGTTTTTTTCCTCTCCTCCAGAAATGAAGATTGATATGACTGTGCCAGTGACATGCCTGATAAAATCCGGCTGCACAGACTTCAAGATCTCTTTCTTTGTGCCATTTGAACATCAGGACTCCCCACCACAGCCCACAGACTCAGATGTGTTTACTGAAGAACGGAAGGCAGCAGCCATCTTTGTCCGGTAAGCAGCACCAGCAGAGCTGACAAATGAAGGCAGCTACTGAAAGGGGTTCATCTGTTAAGAATCTGGACTACTCTTTCTTACAGCTTGTTTTTAACTGTGGCTATATCCTGCTGTTCAGAGCCTTAATTGGCAAAACCTGAGCATTCGGAAATCCTTCTTATGCTTGGGTGTCTTACTAAGAACAAAGAGAAATGACCAAGTTTTGACGCATTCATTTCTCAGCACTCTTGAATATTGCATTCAGCGGGTTTTATAGAAATGCAGCCTACCAAATCCTCTTCTCTTGGACACATTCTGTGCTACAGAACATCTAAACCACTCTTCCAGCCCTTTATTTGTAGTCCCAAATTCCCACAAAACCTGTACAGCAGTTTATTATTACGGGAAAAGCACCCAAAGCTACACTTGCCCTCTCTGCATGTATTAAAGCCACAGGCAACAACCTGTGTCAGCTAATTCTCTCAATTGCAAGCAATTTAGGAGGGGTTTTTTTTTTTTAAATCCTACCTTTTAAAATAGCATACATAGCCATATGCTCCCCAACAGCTAGTTCTGCATAGTTTACCTAATAACTGCAAACTGCATCAGAAGTGCTCAAACACTGCATGCTTCACAAGCCTGAAGTTTCCTTCTGTGAAAATAAAAAGCAGGGGCTTGAACTCTTAACAAAAACCCCCTCCCTTTTCACTTCTACCAGGTCCTTTGGTGGATTTGCCTCCCCAGAGAAATATGCTGAGGAAGCTGAAGTCTTGGCCAGAATCTTAAGAAACAGAGGCCAACCATTCCATGAAGACTTCTTCTATACTGCAGGCTATGACAGTCCCTTCAAGCTCTTTAACAGGCACAATGAAGTGTGGTATTTTAAAAAGTAATATGGTGGGGGGGAATATTAAGAGGCTACTAATCAGCTCTGGATGAAAACAGACCTTATTAATGGCTTTCGCTTTAGTGCAGAAGAGATTTAATTTGCACGTGGACACAGGATCATGTCTAATTTGAATTCAAGTAGATTGTGCCAGGTGGAGTGGGAGGGAGGTATGACAAGCCTATTCCTCTTACTGAAAGGTTCTAGGGAACACTAATAATCTGAAAATATTCCTGCAGAATAGTTTGGATGTCCAGTTTTACTTCTCATTAGAAGTGCTACAGCAATAGCTCAAGTGTTATGGAGAATGAGTTCATAGAGCCGACTTTTCCCATATTGATATCACTCCTGAGACAACAGAAAGATGGGGGAAATCAAATTAATTTTTCAAAGAAACCTACCATTAATGAGTTTTGGGAAGCAGCAATACCTTAGCAGGCCCTAGTGCCTCATAAGCAGTAGTATATTTTTTTAAAATAGTACTATCAAAATCCCCCACCTCACCGCTTAGCTGTTTTTTCCTCATGGAGGCTGGATGCTGTTTTGCTCCAGACTAACGCCAGTGACGAGATCAGACTAAGAGTCCAGTGGAAAAGGGTTAACAGTGTCCAAGCCGTACGCTTATTCTGTGCACATCATCTGCGCCTGAACATGTAATACCAGACTTACTGGTGGCCTGTAATTTTAGGAGCAAATACACAAGTAGTAGTGTTTAGCTCTCACCTACAAAACACTAATTACTACAATTATTTAGCTTCGTCCAAATCTTGGTATTGGTCAGGTCAACTGCAGTCTGCACACTAGCAATATCTGACACCTAAGTTAAGACATCTGCAGGACTAGCATTTAAACTAGTTTAATCCCTGCTCTAAATCAAGCATTTGAAGCTTTTATAAAGTAGCCTAGAGCTGTTTTACAGCAAGTTGTTCCAAGTCAGAAAGCAGTTCACAACAACAGGTAGAATCTACACATTTTTATTGGTTCCAATCAGTATCAGGCAAACATTACCAGTGTGGTAAAAAAAAATCTTGGCTTTTTTAATGCTGTTCATGCAAGTGTAACCCATTACTCTGCAATGTTCCACCTATTAAGACAGACATAAGAACCATTATAAGGCACCAAACCAGCACAAGAAGTTTGCTGGGAACAACTCAGACCTTAGATTTTCATCTCTGTTCAGAGAGAGAGTTCAGGCTAAGGTTATCATCATTTGTTCCAGCAAATAAATTTCATTACTACAGGTACACTCACCTTCTCAGTTCTTCATACAGTAGTTTCAAAATTGCCTCCTCACCTAGAGGAAGAAAACACAATTAACATAGGCAGTAGAACAACTGCTAAACGCTCCACAGCAGCTTTGTAACCTCAGAGAAAAGTGGAACGGAAATTGTAATATCACAGTAATTCATTTGGCAGAATCAAATTTCATCAGTGGCTACAAATATTCCCAGGAGTTTAACAGAATTCATTTGCTGTGTGGTCTTACCCAATGAGGTTGCAGACAGCACAGTCCTTTCCTGAGAAAAAGAGAAGTTGTTTCAGAAAAACAGACATGACCATATGCAAGTTTAATTATTTATCTATGAAATTCTATTCACCAAACTAATTTTACCTACAAGGAGGCTGCATTTCAGCTGGCAACTGACAAGTTCAACTTACAACACCCAAATAGGATATACAAAGCTTGCAAATCCTAACTGAATTGGCAATACAGAATTACTAACATTGGAAGAGTCGGTGAAAAGTACAAAGCTACTACTGGCTTTGTGATACTGTCTCTCCCCAACAGAAAGTTGTATTCAATGAGTTTTGATATCTAAAATACAAGTCCCATAGAAGTCATCTTGAAAATCTATCCTTAAAAGTAAGAATCAGTCTGTTGTAAGAAACAAGTTTGTACAGCAATCATCTAGAACTTGATCCTAAATTTGTGGACAGCCAACATAACCAAGATTAGCAAAAATTACTGAGTAGTGACAACCACAGCATATAGGGTTGGTGTTTTGGTTTTTTTTTCTTTTTAATAGCCAGGTACATCAGATATGAGTTGCGATAGGAGTTATGTTTGCTGCTGGGCATTCTGCTGTACTACGTTATCAACGCTGTATTGGCTAAGTGGTCTCCACTGATTCAGCTCCTTCACTGTTTCCACTGTGTGAAGACATCCAGCAATAAAAGCCCAGTTTTTAAAGTCATTGAGGTCACATCTTCTGTTCATACAAAGAGAACTCTACGTTAAGTTTACCATTGACTACAGTTCAGGAATTGTCAGGGTATCTGCTCAGAAAGAGCCCTTCCTTTTCAAGTCAAATTCAGAACTACATAGAAGTGCATTCTTGCTTCAAGCACATCGTATTTATTCCCACAGTAGCTGAGAGTTGGAGAATCAGAATACAATCAAGGGAAGACTAATCAGATATTACAGGACTAATTTTAGGCACCACTATCTAGGCATTTAGCACAAAGACAACATTCCAGTAATTATCAAACCCCATGTACTCTACACTTACCTCAGACATAAGTTAATCTTGTTTCTCACACAAACTCCCCATGAGCTTCACTCTGTAACAAGTGAAATTTTATTAACACACTCTCCTTGGCAGTGCTTCAAGAGTTAGTCTGAATGTGGGTACTGTTTCAGCGCAAGAGTCCTCCTCAGCCTCTTTCAGAGAGATTCCCATTGCTTAGAATTAATCATCACAAACAGTACACGCTTAGAGAAGCTTAATGTTTTGTTACTTTTGTGTCTCCTTAGAGGAGGACCTGACCTCAGCATTTCAGACCTTACCCCCAACCATTTTCATTCACATCACGTAAAAGCTCTAATCTAGCCATTGAGACAAATAATTTACCACATTACTTCAACTACTGAATGTCAGTGCTACTCCCTGGAAAAGCCCACTACTTAATTTAACCAGCAAAAAGTTAAAATAGCAAATAATTGTACTGGCTTTGGTCAGCACAAGCTCTGCACTGCCAGGTTACCACACATTCTTATCAACTAGAAACTCAAGTAGTCCATAGCAGTTACATATTTCAACTGGTCCACACCATTTCTTTTCAGTTACAGAAAGCAGTTAGCATTTTCAAGTAGTAAAAAAAAAAATCTTATGGCAACTGAGAAGCAAGCAGCTTACCAAGTAAGAAGCATCTGTCAAAGTATCCAGCAGTTCCCCCATTCTCAAATCTACGATACACACAAGAAAATGAAATGTCAGTCCAATACTGATGTTACTCTAGAGGCTTGTTAAGACTTCCAGAAACTCCTTTGTCCATTACTGTTGCAATCATCACCATATCTCATACTTTGTGACCAAAGACAGTGATGAGATTTAGTCCCTAGCACCTTGGGTAAGTGAACCCTGCAGGCTGCTGGTAACCTGTGATCTATTGGTAGAGGTCAGAAAATCCTGAAGGAACCTTCTGCTTAATGCTGCAGCTACGCTGCAATTAGAGGCCAGCATCTACTAACTTCCCCATCACCTATCACGCAGTTCTGACCAGTCACACATATCTACTGGCAACTTACTTTTGCTGGTAGCACTACCAACCGCACCACTTCACAGCTCCACCGCACCAGCCCTGGAACAAAGCAAAGCATCAGGACAGCGCACCAGCAAGCACATGAGGATGAGATCTAGTCAGGCGCCTGCAGTCAGATAGAGCTAATTGCAGACCTCCATGATTGAAGTCAAGGTAGTCACATCTCATCACACAGGCAGCTCACATTGTCAGTCACTGGACAGCTATCTGCTTTAGGCTAAGGTTGCTATGGGGAAGAGGGCAAATAAACAAATATTGCTACCAGAGCAACTTTGTGAGCTCACAGTGAAGAGTTGAGCACAAACCAGCCTGTCAAGGCTGGGCCTTATCCAGCAGTTCTCCCCTTAAGCATCCTCCTGTTTTGGCCAAGATGCAAACAGCAGCCAGCTGGCCCCTTGCACCTCCTCCCCAGCTTACATCAGTTAAAGAGGCATTCTACTCTAACTTCTACGCATTTTTCTAAATGCTAATACTTGCAAAGTTAAAACAAATACTTACCTCGCAATGAGAAACACTTGGGAAGCCTGCAAAGGAAGAGCTGCTATTAGACAGGGTCCCGCAGAAAGTTTTAGCACAAGAACAGTCCCAGTGAAATACTGTATCAGTGTTTAGTCAAGTTTTATCCTCATTGGGATCAGAGACCTGATTCAACATCATCTACAGTAGGCTGCAACACTCCCATCCCCTTCCACAAGAGGTGCCTAAAGCCATCTCCCAGTGCTCTCCCCAACACCCTTGAGATGTTAATTCCTCAACTCCAGAGACTGCTGGAATTGCAGAAAGGAGCAAACCTCCAAATTGCAGAGTTCAGTGACATGAACTTTGTGTAAACATCTAAGTTGGCCTAAACCGGGAAAAGCATTTCAGATGCTAAATTCATAGTACTGTCGCATTCACCATTTAGTCACAACAGGCACATGCTAGAAGTCTTTAACACCGCGAAACAATTAATGCTTTTATTGTGAAGCAGAGGGGATCTGAAGGCAGTTAGGGTATAGTACCTTTGCTTCATATTTTCCAGGAAAAAAAAAATGGATTTGCAGACCCTCTTATCTCCAAAAGCAAACTCCCAAGCTCAAATGCAGCACAGCCAAATGTAGCATCCATCTAAAACACATTTTTCAATTACCTTCAATTAGGAAGGTCTTGTCTTCACCAACATCAGTAACAGGTGAAATAGCTTCTCACACTGGAGGCACAGGTATCCTCTGTCCAGGGCAGCCTGCAAAGCAACAGAACACTTACAGAACTTGGAGCTAACACCAGATCAACCATGATTTCGCATTACCAAAATAGCCAATTTATTCTTCTGTATTTGTGCTTAATTTCACAAGCACAGCCTACTCTCTATCCTTCTACTCATCCTACTAATTTTTTTATGTTTAGCCGGCTTACTAATCTTCTGAGACAAATTTTCAAAACACATTCATGGAGCAAAACAAAGTAGTGTTTCCCCCTCAGCTCTCTACATGAATTGTCTAACAGCCTAAGGTACAGGAGGCTGCATCAGATAGGAGCGAAAGACAGTAACAGCGTGATCAACACGGGTCATCTGCTGAACTATGCTATCATCACACACAGCCTTTTCAGGTATCAGGGACAGAAACTAGTTTTTACAGATGCAGGCAATACAGTATTTACCTTGCACAGCTTAAAGCTTCATCTCCCAGTGCCTGCAACAAAAGAAGAAAAAAAATCAGATTCCCTCAGCCTTCATGGCCAAGCCTACACCTCCCAGCAAGAGATCACAAGAGCTAGATACGTCAGACAGGAGCGAAAGACAAAACTCTGTTCGTCACAGGATATTCTGCTGAACTATGCCATCATCACTGTATCTGCTTTGGAATAATAGTACCAAACAATTGCCTCTTGTGACAGCTTTGAAAAATTGAAGTTCTCCAAATAAAACACAAAGAAATATTCAAGAGTTTTTGAATACTAGCAAGTATCAATTGTCTCTGCATATTAGTGGAAATTAATCCCAAAGTACTTCCATCCCACCCTTCCCACTGCAGCATTTCAACAGCTCCGTGGAAGAAACCCCTACACACACTACACGTTTCTCACCAGGTGATGTTTCTTCTGCAAGTCTTCCAAGCGCACGATGCAAATCCTGGAAGGAAAAAAGCTTATGAACAGTCTATTCAGAATTCAAAACATCAAGGGGAATTCTAAGTTGTTGTGCCTCAGAGGAAAGGTATGGTGGTAAAAATGCTCATCATTCTCTTGGTCAAGAGTAGCAAATAAGTGTCATCATTGTGGCACCAGAGGGAAAACTCTGCTCTGGGAATAAAGTCTGCCTACTGTTGTTAGAACAAAAGATACTCTCTAGACAAACACTAAGCACCATTTTATGTTAAATTTTCAAGTATTTTTTACCTTGTGAAGTAGCGTCAAGTCTCCACATTCGGTGGCAGATCTGGAAGAGACACAACAGTTTCAGATGCTTGTAGGACTAGGGGGAGTACGTCTGGCAGTGGCATCTAGCACAGAAAAAAGCCTCAGCACAGAGTTTTCAGAAATCACTTCTGTCCACTACTCTTATACTGAAACCATCATAGGCTCTCTGATTTAGTTAACATCAATCCTGGTAGTTACAGGTTTTCTGAAACATGCATCAGGCACTCTTCTCCAAACAACAAACTATTTATTGCTGTGGATGGTGAAACAGCAGTAATGAAGGAAAAAAGGCATATAGTGTACTACTGTAGTCTGGCTGGAGGATGACTAGTGGTTCAGAAACAACAGGAGCCTCACATTCACTTTCCAGTATACAAAGAAACAGGTGACTTTTCCCAGTAGTGAGGACTGCCTGAAGAGACACCACAGGTGATTACTGGATTACAAACACTGGTCCTTTAATTTCCTGAGACACAAGAGCACCCCAGGATAGTTGCTCTAAGTGTACCCACACATTATTTCTCAATTTAAACTCTGTATTTCAGAAGCAACACCTACCTGTTTTGAAGCCGTAAGAGGGAAGAGCGTAGTTGATGCATCTTAAACTGAAAAACAAGAAAGTATCCGTTAGTTTTTCTTCTTCTAAGAATGAAGATGTTATGTTCAAAACCATACTCTGAGCCTTAGAGTAAAGCTCTCCCCTGGTGCAACCTACACTTCAGCTCTTTGAAGAGACAAGGCCACAAAAATTGCTAGCCCACATTTTTAAGCAGGACAGAACCGCTAAACTTCTTAATTTTCTACAGCTTCAATTCTAGTGTAGAAGCACTGGGTCAGTCCTGCAGCCATTACCTTCATTTGACTGCTCAGAAAGGACCACGTGGTGTTTCAGCCATGCCAGATATGCCACTACACGCTATTCCATGCCCAGCTCAGATATGTTGGTATTCATCACCCTCTCAGATGTCCCTACCAACATAGTTTTCATCATGTGCAGGCACATGGAAGTCCAAGTGAGGTATCATACTACTTTGTTAACATGGGGCCTTTAATTCTAACACTTAGAAAGCGATTACCCAGAGCACATGATACGGGTAAGGCTGTCTCCTCATTTACCAACAAGCTATTCCGCAGGGGACAACCTCCACCTTCCCAGGGCTCTCCCCAGCCTGCCATCTGCTTCCAAGCACTAATTTACAGAGAGGCAGGCAACCCTTAATCCTGCCACACCACCACTACTGCATTTTGCACAACACTTTCCATTTATCCATCAAAGCTACCTCCTTAAAGCCTAATGCAGAGTAAAAAAAAAAAAAAAAAAAGAGAGAGAAACCTAACGCTTATCTCTGCAGCAGGCACACGCCACCTCGCCATCCTCCAGGACCGTTTCCCATCGGAAAAGGGCTCCCAGGCGAGTCCCCGCAACGCAATCAGCGCCCCACTTCTCACCAGGCACCCCCGAGCTGTTACCCCATCACAACCGAGCCCCGGCCGCAGGCTCAGCCTCTCCGCAGCGCTCACACCCAGGGCACTACCCAGCCCTCCCCACGGCGCCGCGGGATGACGGGCCTCAAGGCTGAAGCTCCACGGGCCCGCCATCTCCGTGGAGCCTGCGCTGGCGTCCCCTTGTGAGGGGCTCCACGGGCCCCCCCTCTCCCACACGACCCCCTAGTGGGGTCTCCGCTACCTGCCCCCTCCCCATCCCCCCACCCCTTGGCCACCACGAGGCGGAGTCCCCTCAGAACGCCTCAGCGGCCTAGGCCGCAGAGCGGGCCCCATCGACCCAATCCACCTCCATCCTCCCCCGCCAGCGCTCATCGGGGACCGAGCCCCCCTCGCAGCACCTCCACGTTGTCTCCCGGACCGGTGCGAGCACCCATCGGGCGGGAAAACCCACCCCCACTCACCAGCAGGGCCGCGACGACCTCTCCCACCACCTAGCACCGCGGGCCAAAAAGACCGCGAGCGGGCCTGCGCGCCCCTTATATAGCGCCGGCGCCGGTCACGTGAGCGCGGCGCGGCGGGCGGAGCGCGGCCCCTTCCCCCTTGGCGTCGCGGGGGGAGGGGGGGCGTGGCGTGCCGGGGCGTGGCGAGGGGCGTGGCGAGAGGGGGGCGTGTCGCGGCGGCGGGCGGGGGAGCGATGCGAACCGCGGCCTCACGGGCGGGAATTTTCTTCCGGGGTGCGGCCCGCTCGGGGGGTTTCGCTTCCGGGACGGTGCTGCGGGCCCTTCCCACCCCCGCCAGGTAGGTACCGGCGCGGCGCGGGCCCGGCGGGCCGGGCAGGGCAGGGCAGGGCAGGGCGGGGCGGGGTGGGGCGGGGCGGGGGAGGCCCGGGCCCGCCCCGCCCGTGAGGCGCCGTCACGCCCGCGGGGGCCGGCGCAGGGGGCCGGGGAGCGCGGCCGCGCCCCGCCGCCGCCCCTCCTCCCCTCAGGGCCGCGGGGCGGAGGCCGCCGGGCCCGCTCTCCCCCCCCCCCCCCCCCCCGCGGGGCCTCCGCCGGCCGGGCCCGTCCCTCCCTGGAGTCCCCGCGTCCCCGTCGTCCCCCCCCGCCCCGGGCTCCCCCCGTCCCTCCGGCCGGCGCTCTCCCCCGCGGGGAGTTGTCAGCCCCACGGGCGGGACGGCGTGGGGTTGATTTAGCCCTCGAGGGTGGGGGGAGGCTGGATTTCGGTCCGCCGCCTCCACGCACCCGCGGGTCCGGGGCTTCAGGCGCCTCTCTGCAGCTGTCAGGGCTAAAAATTAACCGTGATCACCTCACGCCGGGAGCGAAGGCCCGGAGTCATCGCTTAGGAGCGATTTAGTGGGGAAAAAAAACCACGCACTGTTAAATTTGTTCTTTTAGCTGAGGCGGGGGAGGATGAGGAAGGCAGCATCTCTCATCTCAATTTAGAATTACTGTTGCTTTTATCTTTATTAAGGTCCCGTCGTAATTTGAAAGTAGTCACGTTGGCCAGTCGTGGTAAATCTCAGCCCCGAAAGCCGAGACTTTTCAGTTCCACCTCCTCTGTACAGCTCCCTAGCCTGACAGTTTTCCGACAAAGGATAGATCCAGAGTGAGCATCGTCCGCTGCAGATGGTCTGTCCCTGCTTTTTACGAGGGCCTGATGGATCGAGAATTTCTCCTGGTCTCGGTAGTTGCGCTTGCCTCACAGGGTGAAAGGCGTTTTCTGAGATAAGTAAGTCCAGGTCTCAGCTGGTGACACTTTAAATTATATTAAAAATAGATAAGTGTCTCCATATGTTCTCTGTGAAGAGCACTGCACAGCGGGAGATCCCGCTCACCCTGCAGGTAAAGGCTGAGATGATGAACTTGCAGTCCGGCACCAGGAAAGACAAAAATAGAGATGTCATTGCGCTGCCGGCTGAGGTGCATAAGCTGATGATAAATCCCTTACCCAGCAGGACAGAAATCGTCTTCTGACAAAGGCAGCTTGAACCAAAAAGATAGTTTCCCCCTCACCAGCCTCTGACTGAGGTTGTCCCCAAAGCGTATCGTAAAATGCCGCTTCCTCGATACCGAGGTAAACGAAGCTCCGTGCGTCCTTTTCTCCTGCCATCGGCGGCGGACAGATTTTTCCCTGCCTTGGGAGCAGAAGCTCGCAAATAGTTTTTCAGGCTCCCCTGGGAGCAGCTGACTTCTGACCAGGGCCGTACACAGCCACGCTCAGCAGTTACGATCGGATTATTATTTTTTCCCTTCTCTTTCTGTACGTCCCGAGCTGACCCCCTGAGAAACGGTCGGTCGGCCTCTGCCCCAGCCTCGCCTCCCTGCGCCGAGCCTTCCTGGGCGCTCGCTGCCTCGGCAGGGGTGTTTCACCTCGCAAAGGAAGCCTGCCCGCCTTTCCTTTGCTTGCCTGCCTTGTGAGATGCTTTGGGGTTTATCGCTTTAGAAACCGGTGGTTTGGGAAGATGATGAGATTACAGGCTCCCCAATCCTGTAAACATTTGCACATGCTCGATGTGATTTCTTTCGGCTGCGTGAGTGTTCCTAATGGTGTAAGTGAGACGGCTCATTTGAGGAAAACCCTGCGTGTGTTTAAATGCTGCAGGGTTAGTGCCAGAGATACCAGCCCCTTAAGAGAGGAAATGATCTATTCAGGTTATTTGCACTTCCATTTTTTATTTTAATGACCATCGGCACAACACCAACACTGAGCAGACAGTGGGGAAAGATCAGTTTGATAAGATTCAGTGCTTCTCTGTGGTTTGGGGTGGGACGTCATGTAATGGTTAGCTAATCCTGCTGCTGTATCCTCCAGCAAAACAAAGAATGACGAAGCGAAGCTTGACGTTCTTGATTGTGCTCGGGAGGACCCAATTCCTCCGTGCTACATTTTTTCTTTCTGTTCTTTTTTCCTTCTAAAGGGGAAGGGGGCAAAAAGTTTTCAGACCTTCCTACTGCATCAGAAGAAAAAAGGAAAACAACAAGATACCACCCCCGTTTCCTCCCCTTTGCATGTTACTCGTAACGTTACAGGTAAGACGTCGGATTTGCTATTTCACCTTGTTTTGTGCGTTTGAAGTTCTGCTCTTAACGTTGTGTTGACACGGACCCGTGCGCTGTAGTTCCTTGATTTTTGTGGGGTTTATTGCTTTCTTCTAAAGATAGGGGAAGGGGAGAAGACGCCTTCAGACGTGGCGCTGTTAAGCTGCACCTTGTGAAGTTTTGTGCATCTCTGATCTCACCTACCCCAGAGACACGCAGCCATCCGGCCGTTTAGTAATCTCTTTGCACGACTTCGCAAGACTGACAGGCTGTCCTGCAGCTTCAGGTTTAGTAACATATTTTGCCAAGTTTGCACAAAGTCTGCTTGGGCATATGAACGTGCGCTATCCTGCAGCGTTCATAAATTTAAAAAAAAAAAAAAAGTCCTTCAAAGGTACACATGCTTTCCCGTGTGCTAGTCCCTTCGATTCCGAGATTTCTCAGAGGAGGCACTATGAGCTTCCGTATTCCCGGCCTGCCTGAAATTGTTTTGATATCTGCAGAACTCTGCTTAATCGACACTTCAGATGCCATCCAGCTTGGAAGCTGTTCATGCCACGAGTGGTCTTCAATAAACTTATTTACTTTCCTTATTATTTTTTTTTTCTTTTTGGGTGAGTTTATGTCTAATTTTGGATCATTCCGAATTTTTACCATATATGGTCAGGGCTCCTTTTCAAACTTTGCCAAAATGAAATGTGATGATTATAGAAAAATGAATTATGGAAGGGAAACTAGGAGAGCTAGTTTGTTAATCCCCATTGTTCATAAGTTGTCTTTTGGTGTATGCAATATCTCAGACTACACAAACGCGGCTTCTTTTGCCAGGGAGACACTTGTGCCCAGTGGATGCTCTGATAAGTTGGTGTTCAGAACTGAATTCTGTTCTTTTCCTTTCACCGGCCTGTTCTGTATTTTCTGCCATGTGTCAGAAATGCCAGATGTGATGAATATCTTGGTTTTAATGACGTACTTAAGATGCCTTGAGGTCAAATGTGTGCGGGTCAGCTTTTGAAAAGTCTCTCAGGAGGATTTAGGTCCCGGTGTCTCCTTCCCGATTCCTGTTCTACAAAGGAGGGATAGCAATATTACTTTCCCTTTTCAAAGTGCTTAGCAGGTACAAGTGCTAAGTGTTTTAATCCATTATGCAATCAGTTGCCTATTTTTAGTACCTGAACCATTTTTAATGTTCTTTTTACAATGCAAATGTGCTTTTATTGAGGCTGACAGAACGAACTGTTTCGAGCACTTAAGCCACAGGGAATGGGGAATGGGGAGCTGTCGGGGACTGGTTTAACATAACTCTTGTGAAAGGTGGTGTACAGCACATAAAGATCAGAGAGCTGCTGCGAGGCGCTTGTAAATTAAATGGTGAGAGAGTTCTCTAAAAACCCCAGTATTTCAAACTGCATGAAAGTAGGTGAAAAATGTTTTAAATGCAAATGACAGACTAGCTCTGTTAATGAAGGCATTTTTTCCCCCCTTTCCAGTAGGGTTGTGCACCTGCAACTGAGACAGCCATGGAGAAGAGTGGGAACATTCAGCTGGAGATTCCTGACTTCAGTAATTCTGTCCTGAGCCACCTGAATCAGTTACGCATGCAGGGTCGCCTGTGTGACATCGTGGTCAACGTGCAGGGGCAAGCTTTCCGCGCTCACAAGGTGGTGCTGGCTGCCAGCTCGCCCTACTTCCGCGACCACATGTCCTTGAACGAAATGAGCACCGTTTCCATTTCTGTCATCAAGAACCCTTCTGTTTTCGAGCAGCTCCTTTCCTTTTGTTACACCGGTAGGATATGTCTGCAGCTGGCTGACATCATCAGTTACCTAACGGCTGCCAGTTTCTTGCAGATGCAGCACATCATAGACAAATGCACACAGATTCTCGAGGGAATTCATTTCAAAATTAATGTGGCAGAGGTGGAAGCGGAATTGAGCCAGACCAGGACAAAGCATCAGGAGAGACCACCGGAGTCTCACCGGGTGACGCCAAATCTAAACCGTTCTCTGAGCCCGCGTCACAACACCCCGAAGGGGAGTCGCCTGGGCCAGGTTAGCACGGTGCTGGACATTCGGGAGCTCAGCCCGCCCGAGGAGTCCACCAGCCCGCAGATAATAGAGCAGAGTTCGGATGTGGAAAGCAGGGAGCCCATACTACGGATTAACAGAGCGGGACAGTGGTACGTTGAGACGGGAATGGGAGACCGCGGGGGACGGAACGACGACGACGTCCGGGTGCTGGGAGGAGTACGCATTAAAACGGAGAACCTGGAGGAGTGGCTCGGAGCAGAGCATCAGCCATCGGGAGAAGATGGGAGCAGCGCTGAGGAGGTCACTGCTATGGTGATCGACACCACGGGCCACGGATCGCTGGGCCAAGAGGCTTACGCATTAGGGTCCTCCGGGGCCAAAGTGGTCAGGCCAACCAGCAGTGAGATTGACAGGTGAGTTTTCTTTAACTTAATTACTGACCTTGGCTGTAAGAGGAGATTGTGCAAGATTTTCGCTTGGCTGGGTTGGTTGCTTTGGAACGTTTCCCCTTTCTGTTTCCTGTGGCCATCTTAAGCTGAAGGAATTTTTTGCCTGGTGTTAGAAGTGTATCTGGTTTGGGTTATAGTATTTTGGCTGGGTAGTGATCAGACCAGGATCTCCAGGTATAGGTTAGCTTGGGAAATTAATTATTAGCATTTAGAGATGCATAGGTTGGAATCTCTACCTCTCGGTGTTTCAGCTGAGGTGGGATTTTTGTCTAAAGAAGATGTTCAGTTCAGCCTCAGTAGATGCCGGGCTCAGCATCGGAATTAAGGAGGTCACATGCCATATGTGTTGTGCAAAGTGTCGTTGCAATGTTGCCTTCTGGCCTGAAAATCTGGGGGTGGTTCTGTCTGAGAAACAAGCCAGTCACCAGCTGTAGGTCAAGAGGAAATTTTCTTCCCGGCAGTCCAGGACAGCAGTGGGTCGTGGGTTTACATCTTCTGAAGCGGTTGAAGTGGGGACCCCACCGGCCTCCACTGTTGTTTTGATTTATACGAAAGAGCAGAAAGCCTTTATTGAAAATACGTGGTGAAATGTGCTGTGTTTTCATTCTCCATCCGCTTCCCCTCCACTCCAGCATTTGTTTTCTCGCCCTTAGCTCAGGCCAAAGAACGGATCTGATAAAGGGCAGATCTGTTATGTTTGTGGGGTTTGTATTTGTGGGGTTTCCCTTCACATCTGCCTCTCTTCTCTTCTAGCTCAATCCCTCTGGACCCATGGGGGAACAGCTACCTGGAAGCAGTGGATATTCTGTCACTCGTCACTTAATAAATCAATCAGTGGGAATGATCTTGAGCTGATCCTTGGGAGAGCGATCCTTTCCTAGTTCCTTAACTCTTTTCCACGGATCAGCTAGCCTCCAGCATCTCTTTTTGCACTGTACTCAATATCCACTGTTTCCCACCTGGAGTCCATCACATCACTTTTGTTTCACACTTGAAAAGGGGAGGAGGGCGAGGGTGGTGAATGAGAGGTTAGAACCCTTAGAGAAATGGTTTCTTCTCCTGTTGTACAGTTCCTGAGTCACTGGGCCCGTATCGGTTTACTTGTGATAGCAACCCAAAAGCTCTCTGTTACTGAACTGGAAGCCAAATGACTCAGTTTTATTTTTCAGATGTTAAGACTGAAACCACAGACCAGTATGACTTGGTTTTTCCTTTATACTTGCGCTGTTCCGCCTCCTGTGTGTTAGCTGGTGAGGATGAAGAGATGCTATACAGGTGCCTCTATTGCTCACCCGTTGTTCTAAACACCGTAGTGACCTGATGCCCATTAAAAACTCCGTTTACACTCTTCCCCCACCCCACAGATTTAGCCCTTCTGGCAGCATGGTTGCTGTGACTGAGCGGTACAGATCAAAAAGCGAGTCTCCCGGGCGGATGGATGAGCCCAAGCAGCCCAGTTCCCAGGTAGGCAGATCAAGAAGTTTGCAAGTAAATGTTGGCATTGAAGGTGAAGGGGACTGTGTTGCGATGAAGTGTATAATATTTTATATTTGCAAGCAATACTGTGCGTGAAACAAGGACCTTTTACCATTGCAAAGGATTTGGTTGCTCACGCTGAGAACGTATGCCATTGGTATATGATTTAAAACTGATTTTGGCTGTCGTTTGGGATTTCGGCCAGATACCTGGAAAACACGAGGAGTTTCTCTTGTTGTCTGAGGGCATAAATATCAACCCTTGTTCTGGGCAGGCCACCAACTCCTGAGGAGAAACCCCATTTGCCTGCAGAGTTGGACCTGCCCTAAAACACTGACAGCAAATGCCTGAGCTGAGGGAGGAGGTGTTAGTTGGCTTCTGTGGAAGACTGAGGGCTGACAACAGCTGAACCTTTCCATGCTAGTACCAAAACCATTCCAAAAAGCCTTCCAGGCACCCCACCAGTAAACCTTTAGGGTGGAGTGTCAAAGGACTGGATTCGTACAGAGGTCTCTGTCTCGTCCCCAAGGAACTGTGTTGCATAGCAGAATTTGCAACATAAAGTAGCTCTGAATTCTCTGCTTTCCTGGCGTACGGGCACAATTTTGGGGTAGGAGGGAGAGATACGCAGAAATGCAGGAGGGCAACGGGCTCTAGGGTGCAGCAAAGTGGGACACGGTAGTTAATACCTGTGCCTAATCATTTTGATCTAATTTTTTTGTTGCATACAGTCAGTATCGCAGTGCCACTGTAGTGCAAGTGTATCACCCAACATTGCGTAGAACGACTCTTGTGTGCCTGGCAGATAAGTAATGTGTCGGTTTGTAATCAAATGACTTTGCTGGAGGCAGGTGAGGAGTTACCAGGCTGCTTTGCCCTTGAGTAAGACCAAGTGAAGCAAGGGGGAAAAAAAATCATGATTGCTGTCTGCTAACGTTGTAATACACTTCCACAAAACAAAAGATACCTTTTTGTTCCTATTTTGCTGAAGCTTTGTTTTGTCCCCTCAGAATACATCTAGAAAATTTCAGGTCAAACTAACCCTCCAGGGCAAATGCGACATACAAAGCAATTTTAGCTCTACGTACAGAAAAGCTGCTATTATTTCTCCATCGTGAGATGGCCTCAAACGTAAAACCGTAGGCTACCACATACAGGGGGAAGTATCATCGCCTTCTGCTCTTCTGGTATTGCCATATTGATGCTAAAAATAGTCTGCCTTTGATCCCAGCCCAGTGAAAAGAAAGTACCATAGCTTTGTGCATCTCCTTTAGTCCTGAGCAGCTTACCAGTGCTCGTACAGCCAGATTCAATGGCATCTGGCACAGTTACGCTGCTGCTTGTGCGTGCACAGCCCTGGTTGCTGGAGGAGAGGCCCTCCTGCTGTTACGGTAGTTGCTTGTCTGCGTTTGGCATCATCGGGAAATAGCGTAGGACTTGGGAGTGCAAATACTGCGTCCTCCAGCACGGAGGCATTCAGGAGACTGTCTGTTTGTGCTCGTTCTGAATATGATAGCCAGCAGCGGCTGTCCTAGAGCCCGAGCTTGCGGTTCAGGGTTCCCCTTGGCTGTTTGTCTTTCTGGCTTCCGAAAATAACGAGGAGCCAACTAGTCCTTGCTGTGTGACTCGGGCCAGGCATGCTAGCTCTCTGTGCTGCAGATCCTCCCCTGCAACGCCGCAGGGCTGGGATGGGTGACACAGCCGTGTAGGCAAACGTGATTCATTATAAAGTGAATCCTGAATGACACCTGAATAAATACCTGTGTAAAGTGACACCTGAAGAGTTTCAGATATGATTTGTAGTTTATTACACCTTCATTTTACTGCAAGCTCATCAATTGGCTTCTTTTTTTAACCATTAGTAAGTTAAACAGAATGCAGTATACAGTATTTTAATCAAACAGGCCCAAGTTTTAAAAAAAGGTAACGTGTATTGACCCATTTGATCCACGACTCAATGGGTGGCTAAGCGCCCTCCTGACAAGGGCTGTCTTTTCTTCCCCAGATCTAGTGAATGACTTGGCAGAAGGGGCGGCCATAGCGGAGGTTTCTAATTGATTGCTCATTTGTCTTCAGCCCCAAGGCTCCAGTTAAGCACTTAAATGTGTGCTTGAGGTTGAAGACATTAGTGCTGCTGATTTCGAGGTTTGGCACATGCTTCAGTGCTTTACTGGCTGGACTGGGACCTGATCTTCTTTCCTGCAATTTGTTTTAGGCTGCTTGTTATTTAAATCTCTGTTTCCTTCGCAGGGGGAGGAATCGGCCATGCTTGGAGTGAGCGGTTACGTGGAATATCTCCGGGAGCAGGAGGTTTCAGAGCGCTGGTTCCGGTACAACCCACGGCTCACTTGTATTTACTGCGCCAAATCCTTTAACCAGAAAGGCAGCCTGGACCGGCACATGCGTCTCCACATGGGCATCACGCCTTTTGTCTGCCGCATGTGTGGGAAGAAGTACACCCGCAAGGATCAGCTGGAGTATCACATCCGCAAGCACACAGGCAACAAGCCCTTTCATTGCCACGTCTGCGGCAAAAGCTTCCCTTTCCAGGCCATCCTCAACCAGCACTTTCGCAAGAACCACCCTGGCTGTATGCCTCTGGAGGGGCCTCACAGCATCTCCCCCGAGACCACCGTCACGTCTCGGGGGCAGGCGGAGGAAGAATCTCCTCCGCAGGAGGAGGCTGTCGCTGTGGGGGAGACGGCACAGGGATCTGTGTCCACGACAGGGCCAGATTGAAACACGGCTGCGGAGTCTGGGGAGAAAGGACCGTCTTCCCGTTTTTGGCTCTAAAGAGTCAGCACCAACCTGGCAGGCTGGTACTGTAATTAGTGCAATGCCACCACTGGACAGAAAGAAGCTCCCAAGATGTTGCCAAAATAGAAAAATCTTTCTCTCTCTCTCTCTCTCTCTCTTTCTCTCACACACCCCCACACACACACGTAGAGTGTTAAAAGTTTTTCTCCCTTATTCCTCCTCCTCTTGGAGAAAAACAAAACAACTGTGTCAATCAACTTCTTATTCAGGGATCAACAGGATTTTAAATTTTTTTAATGTTCCGTAGTGATCTGGGACGAGCAGTCATTTGTATTTCTCGACAGCGTTTTGGCCCAGCAGCTAGGTCCCGCCGGCCGTCAGCCGTGCAGACCCGGTGAGCCTAGCGTGCGGGGCCGCTCCTCGCCATATCTGCTGGTCCAGCTCAAGGGGAGAGCAGGGGCAAGGTGCCGTTGCCTTCCTCCATTCCCCAGGTCGTTGCCACGTTAAAGAAAACAAAAAGACTGTCCTGGTGGAACCTGCCTTGCCCGAGTGTATTTATCCCCGTCTTATTTTTGGTGTGTCTCTTTTTACATTTTTACTTAAACTATTCTTTTAGGGCTTTTGGCTTGCCCGTTCCAGGCGTGCGGCCTCAACGCCCCTTGTTAAAAGCGGGCACGGCTATAAAGCGATATTCTAGAGGTCAGCAAAATTTGAAGCACTTCGGCTACTGAAAGCGAAATTTAGCAGCTGTGAGGTTTGCGTTAGACTCTGATGCGTTGGGAGAAGGGTTGGAGGGGTCTCTCGGAGGAGGTTGTCCATTGCCGTTGCTGATCTGGAGAGTTCAGAGCACTCTGACATCCTGACCGGTGTGCTGCCGTGCTTCAGGTGTTGCCGAGCGTTAGGAAGAGTTTTTCTGGACGGGCTGAATTGCGGAGTTAGAGGCTGGCTACCAAAGTCGTCCTTCACCCCTACTCCCCCCTCGACACGCACTTGATCTTTTGTAACAGCAATATGGTATACTGAAATACTATCGTCCCAGCCGAGCAATTGTGGGTGGTTGCTTTTAAACGTGTTTCTACAAACTAGTTTGATAACTTTTTTATCAATGAAATGCAAAAAGAAAAGAAAACCCTACTTTATTTCCTTGTAACGGTTCAGGAAACTTAAAAGTGAATGGTTCCTAGAGCAATCACAACTCTGTCCCCTTGCATGGACTTAAACTTTTGTATTCTAAGCAGCTCTGATGTTTAGAGCAAGTTAAGCAAACCCAGAGAGACATGCCTGCGTTGTGTATTGTAGGTGTTTGCACGTGCTTACGTGTTTCATAAACGGAACAGCATGGGACAGGTAGATAAGTGCAAATATCTTGACATCTTTTGAAGAAGTCTTTTAAAAAATATGCAATACTTTAAGAGTTTTCTCTGGTTCTGATGCCGAGTTGTTCACGATGGAGGGGGAAAATGAACGACAGGTTGCGCAGATTGGGTTTGGGAGAGGACGTTTGGTTGAAGGAGTTCTCTTGAGGATGTATAACGTGTACAATAAGGAAGGATGAAGTTCTGATCCTTAAGGTGATGGGAGGAACAATGAGACATTGAAAAAGAAATACACTTCATCTTGCTTTGGCAAAGCAAGCCGGGCGAGCGGTTAGAGCGTGGGCTTGGCGGGCAGGAGACTTACCAGGTGAAAAGAAAGCTTGCCCTGCAGTCTGACTGCACAATTTTGGGCACCTGGAACCACCTCCAACCCTCGCTTTCCCTACCTGCAAATTGGGACTCGGGATCATTTTCCTGCCCCTTAGAGGGAAGAAATAGGAGAAGGGTGATGTATTCTTGCCTCGCTTTATATATTTTTCTCTTTTGTAAGCGAGGGGTCTCACTGTTCCTCCCACGTCTCTCTCAAAAGGCGGATGTGGCTCTAATGGTTTGGGGCGGGGGGGGAAGGGAAGGGCTTGGTGCCAGGATCGTGTGTAACGCAGATGTGCTCCTAAGAGAGGAACCTTTGCAGGTGTTCCCAGCCGAGCACCTGCAAAGTACTATGTCATTGACCATTTCAAACAGGAAAACTGATATTTCACCTCCGTTTTCCTTCTGTCCCTTCTTCCTCCTCTCCTGTCAAGTGCATCGTCACACAGTGAATGGTTTTCTAAGCGGCCACCCGAGGGACCAGCCCCATTGGGTTTCCTGTCGAAGGTCAAACAGGATTGTACCGAAACAGTAAGGTTGCCAGAGAGCAGTCGCAGAAGATGAGAGATAAGAGGGTGGCTAAGGTAGGTTTCGTTGCAATCGAGGTGCGGGGAGGAGCGGAGATGTGCAGAGTATGCTGCTTTAGTCATAGCTTTTGAAGTTACCAAAAATCAAAAAGAAAAAAGTTAAAAACTTTGAAATCCTATCCTGTTCACACTAGAGAGCATCAAAAGTTACTTTTAGTTGCTTAAAAGATTTTTAAGTGTTTTAAAATAGAACTTTTAAAAGAATACTACCAAACTATAAAAACATAAAATTATTTATATACATATATTATATATAAATATAGTGGGAAAGTTTCCCTGCTAAGCTTGCTGTGAAGAGAAGGGTGAAGGTGCAGTAACTGCTATACAAGCAACATTTTTCTGAAACAGATGGCAACCAATCCATCAAAGCGTAGTAATGAAGGGCTGACATAAAATGGTGAATGCCTTTATTCGTATGGCGTAGCTGTGAGTTTCTTGAGCAGGTTTTTGTTTTACTGTATCGATACTGTGAACGGAGGAGCATCCTAACAGTCCAGGATGCCAGCAGTGCGTCCTGTTTTGCTGATTCACTACTTTCAATTGGCCTGGTGAAAACCATGACATTGGTCCTTCATATCGTACTAGGCTAGTCTGAAAACAAAGCTTGTGAAAGGTTTTTATTTTTTCCTCTCTCTCTCTTTTTTTTTTTTTTTTTTTTTTTTTTGGTGCAGAGGTTGCCACTGTATAAACGATCATTTCTGATTGCATGCAAAAGAGCCAATATTCTTGCCCGGGCCTCGCTGAGGTGAAGTTTATAGCTTGTAGCTAAAGTCAGTATAAGGTATGGTAGTGGGAATCATTTTAATATTATTTCTGTACATTTAATGGATGTGTATGTGTATGTATGTGTGGGAATCATGGTGTCTCTAATGTTTTCTTGAACAGCGCTGAAAGCAGTTTAGGCCCATCCGCACTAGAAGATGGAACCAGTTCAGAAGGAGTCGTGTATTAAACTTTTCTTTCAGTGGTTGACTTCTTCAGTGCAGATGAGGCCAAGGTTCGAGAAAAAAGGGGTTGGAGGTCGTATACGGTATGGAAAAACCTCATGTGAATTTTCCGGCAGTGGTGTAGCTACTTGGAGCTGCTTTCCGTAACGGAACGATAGCATCTTTCGTTGCCTCTCCATTGGCAAACCGTGTAGCTCTTCACAGTTGCACCGAAGCTGTGGAGAATCAGATGCCAGCTTTCCAAGTGCGAATGCTTCTGTGATGGGTTGAGGCACGGCTTTGCATTTCCACGTCTAGCTGCAGCTTTTTCCCCTCTGCCAAAACTGTGATTTCAACTGTGATTTAAGGAGGATGTGAAGAGAACTCTGTCGTATTTTAATACCTCTGTACGTAACATTTCTGTCCGCTTCAGAGTTAGGGCTTACTAACCCATTTGTTTGCGTGCCTCAGGCAACGGGGGGAACACACTCGATTTCTGCAGATTTCTTTCTCGGAGGGGGAACACATTTCTTAGTTCTTTGCTGTGGCAGAGACACCTTCCAAATGTGAAGTGTTGCGGTTATCTCCTTGAGCCTGCAGAAGGCCCCGGTGCCAAGTCACAGCAGAGTGACGTGACGGTTGCCGTGGCCGTTCCCTGCTGCTGCCAGGTTCCCTGTGAATAGCTGTGAAAATAACAAGAATTGTGTTAATACTGTGCTGCTGCTTTGGGGAAAAGCGAAACCTCTTCCTCTCGGGAGGATGACCTCTGTGAAGCTGGGAGAGGGAAAAAGCAGAAGGTCTTTTTGCTCTCCTGTAATGGGAGTATGTGAAAGCAAACCGTGCTTCTTATTTCCAGCAGCTAGATAGAGAGGGATGAATGAGGAGGCTTTGTGAAATGTGAATTTATAACAGGAGGCTGAGAACACACTTAGAGCCGCTTAGTAAGATCCAGGGATATCAGCCTGGTAGGAGTCAGAGCAGCCGATGCAGATGGGCAATCCCTCACTTGTCCTCCCAGCATTGTCCGGCCATCAGGTTCAGTCCTTTGATTTACCTGCATCTTCTCTACGATATTGTCAAGCTGTGATCTGTGTAAGTTAACTTTCAGAAGTTTGGGTGGCTGAAGGGCGGGAAGAATAGAAAGCGTTTTGTGTCTCTGCTGCTGTTTTAAATCCAGCCGAGGTCGGTAGCGACTGACTCTGTTCCCATCTGACAGCTATTCAGAGCTGGAATTGCGTTCGGAACAAGCTGCAGTCTTGCTGAAAAGCGTAGCGGGGCTGGCTTGGTGGGGAGGGCACGGAGCCAGGATTTCAGCCCTCTGTGAGATCAAGGTTGGAATAAATTGACAGGACGGATCTCCATGCTTGTCCTGCTCTTGTTTTGTGACAGCTAGGTGACTTTGTTTTCCAGGGCAGGCCGTCCTACGCCTCTACGCAGTAGTAATTTCACTTAACAGTGTGATGCCCAGTTCGGTAAATGATTCTAAGCAGTCTGGTCTTCGAGCAGAATCCTTCTGCCGCCTTTGGGTGATTCAGCCCTAAAGATGCATTTGCAAGAGCAGAGTTGTAGCTTTTATTTGCTGCTGACTTCACCTCTCCTGCAGAACCCAATGTATAAATAGAAAGACAGCTGAAAAGGTGCAGTTTATTTGGGTAGAAGGTAGCTTCTGAGGTAGACCGAATCATGCATCTTTAAAACCAACACAAATTAGCACCCCTTAAACTTATTATTAAAAGTTTATAAAATTCTCCTCTTTGATTCATGACATGGCTGCCAATTTAGCCGTACCAGCATCCAAGTGTTTCTGCAGATTAGTGACACCAAATGCTGTTCTTGCTCTACCGGAAATATTCTGGGGATGGGAGAAGTCAAGGAGCTGTAATTCAGGAAACTTCTAATTTTTGTCAAGGTTTGGGCTCCGAGTTTCCTCTGGGAGCTGAGCCCGTAGCCAGGACGGCAGTCAGAAAGTCTGGGGTCTTTCGGTGGAGCTGCCGCTGACCGCCGGCATAGCCTCGACTGGCGATAATGATATTCTCGGACATGAGCATTACTCCTGTCACGAGGTGAGATCCATGCACAGAGCTTGGACGTCTTCAGTGGAAGGTCCTAAAGAGGAGCTAAGTATCTTTATTTTAATCATTGTCAAAGGATATTTTAATATAAAATACATACATATATATGTATGTACATATATATATATATATTTGTAACCAAATAAAAGCTAGAACTATGCAAACACTACTGGCTGCTGCTTGAAACTAATGTCTACCAGAACATTTTGGAATAGAGTAGATTTGGAGTCGATTTGTTGGGTTTTTTTGTTTTTAAATCAAATGCGGCAGACCAAAGTTTTGCTGCAGTTAGTCTTACTAGAAACTTAGGTTATTCCTAATCTGGAACCCACTCAAGTGGGTTATAAAATTATCTGAAGAGTCCTACCATCTCTAAAATATTTCCATCTGCCTTGGTATTATTGCTGAAAGGCTTTCTTTTGCGAAACATAGGAAAACACGGAGGCTGGGACCGGGAGAGACTGAATGTGATGTTTGGGATGATAGTTAGACATAGAATCAGGAAAGGACTGGGAGCATTTTCTTTCGGACTTAGGATTGAGTTGGCTTCGAGGAATCTTCCTACTTCTGAAAATGTCCGTCGCTGAGATGGAGGCAGTGATCGAAGCATCACCAGGCTGAATTCTGGTCCTGGTGGAGGTATCGGAAATCTTCCCGCTGAATCTGATGGTACCGGCGTTTAGTCTGCTGGGAGAAATTTCATGTGGTTTCTACCGTTTCTTTGTGTCAGATCCCATCTTCGCTTTTAGGATTAACTACAATATATCCAACTGTAATCTTCAGTGACCTTTGACTTTTTATTCCTGGGGACTGTAGAAAATTCAGGTTTCCTATAACGTTATCCTCATCCCAACTGTGAACAAGTTACTACTGCTTCTTATAATTTATTGTCTTTCTGTTCCTGAACGTCTGTGTGATCCAGCTGTTCACCAGCGCCGCCTTCCAGTGCTTCATTAGCTTTTATGCACAGGGAATTGTTGCAATGGATAAGTTGACCACGCTAGTTGGAAGAGTAGAAGCCTTTGGAGAATGACTTTTGCTTCCTCTAGCTGTCATTAGGGAGTGCACACACACATACCTGTATATACATATATATGTATACGTATATAAAGTGTTTCAATATAAACTCATTTAGCATTATTCTTATTTAATTTATATTTTAATCCAGTTGTAAACCAAAGTATTACAGCTTGTGAAATGATGTGTCTTGGAAATAGGAGGAACCTTTTTAGATGGGAGCTCTGAAAGATCTGTGCTGACAAAAACATGGATACGAGTAAGACTTAAGAACTTGTGCTGCTGAGTCCTAGAGATACGCAGCCTTGGAAGGACTTAAGACTTGCTGGGTAAAGTTTGATGGTGGGGAGGCAGTGTGGGCTACCATTTTAAAACACCGTTGGGTTTTTTTTTTCTCATCCAGTATAACTTGGTATCGGAGGAATTGCTACAAGAGCGGTACGGCGGGGCGTCTGATGGAGATGAGGCGCGTGGTTGAAGCTAAGAGGGCGATGTCAGGTAGCGCTGTTTGCTTCTGGCGTCTGCTGTTCACAGAGCTGGATTGAGGTGTGCTGTGTTCAGCTCTGGGCATCTCAGCACCGCCTTGTCGCACGACCCCGCAGGGAGCTGGTCAATTGATGGTCTGAATGAGCGCATTAAAAGCGTGACTCAGCAGTGTTTCTGCTGCTGGACTTTTCCAGCAGAATCACTTTGGAGTCTCTGCCACCCTGCTGTGCCTGCTGGTCACAAAACCTGGGGCTTCTGCCCTGCCTCTTGAACTGGGATGCTTTAAGAAAGCACGAGGACTTGCCTACCAGAATGCCTCGAGGAAATCCCCTGCAAGGGAAAACGAGGCAGTAATTTAGGTGCGGGTTTGCTGTATATGCTGTAACATGGATCTAAAGTGATTCCATATGGTCCTCTGCCTGACCCCTTCCTTATGAATGCAGGATTTGGATGAACTTTTGTAAACACACATAGAAAAGACGCGACGGGCTGTCTCAGTGCTGGCACTGCTTCTGCCTGCGTCCCCTTTGGCTTGCTGTTTCTTGCTGTGGTATCTAATAAGGGTTGGAGCTGAGAGGTGTTTGTTGAGATGGAGTACAGCAGCCACCGGACCAGGCGCTCCTGGGCTTTGGCTCATCTGTGCTGTCAGAGCGATTAAAGCAACCCACGAGTCGGGGTTCAGGGCCTTCTGAAGGCTTGGAAATAGCAGTGTTTTTCACAGTACTTAACGGTTTTGTAGGAAAACAAGTATGTTCTGGCAAGCCTAGAAATAAAAAGGGAGAAGACAGCAAATCAGACTGTAGTCTGGCACAACTGGGAGCTAGAGAGAGGAAGCCACAAAAACAGCCACTGATGTATTTAGTGTCTAACTTACAGCTTTAGAAAACCAGCCGTTGCTACTTACTGATGTCTAGAGGTGGTTGTGGTTTTTTTCAGTAACTTCTGTGGAGGTGCATGTTCTGCTGTCACCAATGGGAAGAAAAAATGGGTTCAAAGATAAAATCTTGCTGATTCTTCTGTGCTGGGGAGTAATTGCCTTTCCAAGGAATTAGCTAAGAACAAATTCACCTCTAACAATCTCCCATAGGCTTGGCAGCGGCTCTGCTTCCTCTTGCTCTTCTGCTCAGCCTGCATGCTAGAGTCTCTTTTTATAGAAGGTTTCCCTGCGTCCCTTATATTGAGCAGGGTGATGGTCCACCTACCTTTGTTGATCGCGTAAGTTCATTTAATACTCCCCAGCAGGATTAGTGCATACTCGCAGCTCATGGTATATCAAGCACTCTGCCCGCCACACGCAGTACAATTTTTAGCTACTAGATCTGGCAAATATAAAAAGACTGTAAGCTAATCTATTTCTAATTGTAGTCACCAGGTACTGCAGGTTGAGTACCAGACCCCTTCTGTGCCGCGTGCTGTACCGGTGCGTAGGAACATCATCCGTCACATCAAATTCCTTTTGATTGAGGCATCCTGTAAGGAACGTCAGTGCGAAGGCGCTTCCCAGGGCAGCTGTCAGGAGAAACTGGTCTGATACCAGCAGCAGATCCCGTCTGGCTGCTGTGTCAACTAGCGGTTGCTCTGATAAACCAGGCAAAAGAAAAAGGGAAAGCAGGCTCAGGAGGAGAGAGGTACCTTACACCAAGCACTGGCTGCTAATTGGGCAGAAAAGAGTTATTTGATTGAGACAGTGGTCTGTATGCGGAATTTCTGTCATTTGTTGTTCAAATAACTTTCAATAACTTTTTTTTTTTTTTACAAAAAGGTAGCCCTTTCCACTGAAAATTTCCCACGTTGATTATTAAGTAGCACTACTGTCAGTATGCCGCATCCAGTGACTCCTCGTTGTTTAGTGGGTTGGTGACGATACGTAAGCTGGAGGCTTTGGGTGAGGGGGTTATGAATGCTTGCTGCTGGCTGTCTTTCCCTATAATCATTCTGATGGCTTTGGGACACGGACCAAAAATGCTTCTTTTTGTTTTAAAGCTTTAATTCTTTTCATGGAAATGTTGAAAAATCTTAGATCCCTCCCCAATTGTTTTTGTGTTCTGTTTAGTTAAATTCTTATCTGACACCAGTTTGTGATCTAAGAACAATTTCTACAACACCCATGGATAGGACTTTCTAGGACTTTGCAGATCACAGAAGGTTTAAAACCTGTGGCTGTAGGAGGTGATGTTTGTAACATGGTTTTTACGCTGCCGTAGAGGTTGGGAGGGATGAGGAAGGGTCTTTGTGGTGAGCCGAGCTCTGTCGCGGTGTGGATCGAGTCCCTGGGCACCGGTGCCTGCTTGCAGGGGTCTTCGAGGTTAGAGGTGCAGATGGGATTTTCTTCAGAGATTTTCTTCGTGGCTTCCCATTGCGTGAGTGCTTCGGCAGCGAACAAGAGACTCTGCTGCCTTCAGCATCAGGAACGCGGTCAGCACTGAAGCGGTGCGTCGGGAGCCTGCAGGGGAATCTTAGGAGGGGAATCGTGTACCTTCAGAACCAAAAAGCAGTTGGACTTGTCAAAGGCTTTTGCAAATGAGGAATTAAACCTGCTTTTGGCAGGGTGGTGGAGCAGGCCTGGGGGTTTTGGCTGTTAACACATATTCAGATCCTTGTTTTTGCAGGGTGAGATGGGCCATTTCAGAAATCTGGGCAAGGAAAAGTGGTAGCGTTTGAACCCCGTGTTCTCATTCCAGGTTTCCACCGAGAACCGCACCAGGTATGTCGATGCCGTCGATGGGGCGGAGGGGGAGTTGTGCAGCAGCATGTTACGTGGCTGGGAGCGTGTATGTGCTACATCGGGGGGTGCTGGGTGCCCCACGCCAGAGATGACCCAGGTAAATGGGTGCCTGTCGAGACTAGTAGGATGGCGCAGCGTTCCCAGAAAGCCGTCTTAGCTGTGCCCATCAAGCTTGCAGGGCAGCATACCCTGCTATCAGCACAATTATCCAGTTAGCGTCTCGTATTTTTGTCTTCATATATTGACTGGCAAGCTCAGAGTTTTCTGATGAGCTGGTGGGTAGCGTAAGAGGGTGTTTCCCTGCAGAACGTGGCGCAGGAAGGGAGGGAGAGCGATGTGGGATTTGTGCCCCAGCTAGAGCCCAGGCCTTTTAGCCCTGGGGCCAGAGAGCTCAAGACCTGTTGCTTATCGCCAAAGGAGGTGACTCAGGTGGGTGGTTTTCTTCTTTGCTAGAGGGAAGCTATCGTGTCTGCTGGAAGAAAACCGCATGTGGGGGTCTGGGGTAATTCTTGCTAGGAAACCAGTTACATTACTGGTTATATTCCAGCAGCAGAATAATTAACAGAATAATTCTTTTTGTTAAAAAAAATAGTGTTAATTCTAATCTGGTGACGGTGACCAGCTTCCATCATCTAGCGTGTGATTCACATCACACCTCTTACAAAGCTGTTTTTATTTCCCCAGTATCTCCCTACAGCTGCAGACTCGTTGCAATCTGTAAATGGGAAGAGGCCCTTTCCCTGTGTGCTGCTGAGCGCTGTAAAGGATTCAGCCCTGAAAGCGATTGAAACCAGCAGCACTTCAACCATTCAGATAGTTTGCCTACATTAGCCGGAGTTTCTTTAGATAGCCAGGGACACGCCATCTGGTTCTTCCTAGCCTGAGCCATTTGTTGTAGCAGGGAAGAGATCTGCGAAGTGCAAACAGAAATAGCGAGGAAAGGAGGTTGGCTTAGCAGGGAGGAGGGCGACATCCAAAATGTGAAGAGGGCTCATCTGTTTGCAGCACTGGCTGGGGCTGTTGGCACTGGAAACCAACAGGAGGTGTTGGGTAGAATAGGTGAAACGACAGCAAAGCCTCATTAGGAAGAAGTGTGCATGTGTGTCTAGCACGTTGTGGATGCTGTGGGCAGGGAAATGCCGGTTTTAGAACCTGCATGTGTTAGGAGCACGCAGGAAACCCTGCTGTCTGGGGAGACAGGCGTGCAGAGATGACTGTACCCTGTCCTACAACGTGAGAGCTGAGCATCGCCAGTGTTTTCCATACCGGAGGTGTGAATGGTAACGAAGGAAAATGAGTCGGTCCCCAGGGGAGGCAGATGTGCTGTGCAGATTTCAGAAACGCCCTTGGAAGGAACTGAAGGGTGGCAAGTGAAGGCTGGAAACGGGTAGTACCAGACAGATTTCCAAGTACCATTTTCTGAATGTTAGGTTTTCTAGCATGTGTTTAAGCTGTTGAAGACTGAAGTTTGCTTTCGTTTCAGTACTCTCTCCTTTACCTATGTCATTTGTTCTATTTAAACTCAGCAGCCAAGGGGAGGGTGCAGAGAAGACGGAGCCAAACTCTTCTCAGAGGCGCACGGTGGAAGGAGGAGCAGCGGTAGGCAGGAGTTTATACAAGGGAGATTCAGGTTAGATATTACAAGACAGTTTTTCACCGTGAGTATAGCCAAACAGTATTGGAACAGGTTGTCCAGAGAGACACTGAAATCTCCATCCTGGGAAATACGCCAAACTTGACCGGGCAAGACCCTGAGCGACCTGCTGGAAGTTAGCCCTGCTTTGAGGGAGGAGGCAGGGCTGGGACCTAAGGGCCTCCCTCCCACCCTCCCTCACTCTGGGCTTCTCTGTCACTCCCCTGGAGTATAAAATATTGCCCCACCACATGCTGCACTGCATAATGCAAACCAAGGGACAGTGAGTTTTATCCTACCAGTGCATTTCCAGTTATGCATTTTTTTCATTTGTCAATGATTAATCCATGAAATAGCATCTTGTCTGCCACGGTCCATGGAGAAGTCCAGCTGCTCCCCAAGCGTGATTGCAGCCTCCAGGTTCCCCTTTCCATTAGACTATGCCAAGCTGTATTTTTGTTACTTTTTTTTTTTTTTTTAGTATTATCATGTAAAAATGGGCAGCTTTAATGGGCTTCCTAGTTCATATCAGTTAAGCTTTTGAAACATATTCAGGTATCTTTTAAATACTGCTGTGTAAGTTCCTTGTTTAATCTGACATATTCTGATTTATTATTTTACTGCAGTTACCTAAGGCAGTACTTCAAAAAAAAAAAATCAGTGCATTAATTTTTTGCAGACTGTCAGCTGTGTTAAGCCTCCAGCTTTACTTAGTTTTTGTCCATGTACTTAACCCCCTCCCCCTCAGATCTCTGCTTAAATGTCTTCATTATTTTTATATTGCCGTGAAGCTTATTTATTTAAACCTTGCCGTTACCTTTGCAGTCAGACCCAATACCATTGGCTATGAAACTGTGAAACTAATCAGAAACGAAAAATGAAGGTAGATTGGTTAGTTTTTGCTGCTGGTTGTAAAATACAGAAAGTAGCAGCATAAAAGGAGAAAAATACAATTGCAATTAGTCTGGGGCGGGGGGAGGAATCACAAAACTACGGCTGAGAAACTTTTTGGACATGAGTTTTAACCTGATGATGTTACTTCACTGGTTCCCCCTTTGGTCAAGTTTAAAAGCTATTTCTTGAGACCGAGAGGTTTGTCTGGGGTCCGTTCGTTCATCTGCATGTCTAGGGCATTGGTTTGATATGGGAGTTTGTGCTCCCGTGATGTTATTTTCTTAGAGTTTACATGTCTAAGGAAACTCTATGGATTACTGTGAAGCTTTTATTTAATACTTCATTGCATGTAAATCGGTAATTGAACACACAACTCTTTGGCTTAAAGAGGCAAGGGCCGGTGGGGAGGAGGAAGGTGCCATTTTGTCGTGGAGGCTGGCAGCTGTGGGTTAACACCTAACAAAAGGTGGACAGTGCAGTTCTCCCGCTGACAGCTTTGATTTTGGCAAGAGGTGTGAAGCCTTGTCACCCCTGCGGCTGTCCCCTGCCCGCGGGGTGCTGTCAGTCGGCTGCACCCATGCCAGAGTCAAGGTGATTTAGTCCTAAGTTTGCTCCATAAAAACGCAGGGATGTTTGTTCGCACAGGCTGTCATCGGCGCGTGTGTTTACAGGCTGAGGGCAAACTGGATCTCTGATGGAGATGCAGGGAATGATTGTGTAGGTGGTGCCTAGGTCCTTTTCTCACGTGTTAGAGGTTTGCCCATCAGGATCGCGGGTGAATTTGGGATGGAGAGCAGAATTTTGTCATACCCTTTGCTTAAGATGAATTCCTTTTGGCTCCTCCAAAGTGCTTCCTTGGGCAGAAAGCTGACGTGCGACAGCTTCCAGGGCTACGTTGTCACAGGGCGGAGTGACTGGGAGAAGTATTTTGAAGTGAAAGGGGAGTGTTGTCATTCAAATAATGCATGTTTCTTTTGTGTTCGTGTATGTAAAATTGCTGACAGTTAGGACAGGCCAAGGGGTGCGAGAGTAATCCTTCTTGGTGGCAAAACAGGGACTTTTCTGAATAAGCTCTTTTAAAAGCTGGGTTAGGAAGAGAATAATATGCAGCTGTATGTTCTTGCGGTAACGTATTCCTCACCTTGTGCCCCACGCTTACAGGGAGGGTTAGCGAAGGACAAGAGAAGACTGTAGTAGAGGTTAGTTCACAGAAATGAAAGCAAGCTATTCAAAGCACTGCTTTTGTCTGAAAAGGGAAGGGAACGGATACGGTTTTCCCCTAAGCCTCTGGTATCTTAAACACTAGCTGAAGCTCCCAGGAGCTACGCCCCAGTTGTCTCCGAAGCTGCCCTCTGCCCCCTCCTTTCCTTGGCGTCACCCCCATCTTTCCTGTACAACACTGTGAATATGACACCGGTAGCTCTTTTTAACGTTTCCATTAAAAACTGCTCACAGCCTGAAATGCTGTCCTAGGCTGTCACGCGGTGACGCTGTAGCAGACGAGCTGTGACCGAGCGCCCTGTTCAGCTGAACAATAACCCCCAAACAGGGACACTGATGATTGAGCACTTCCTTGCGGAGCAGTGGAAGAGTATTGTAACAAGAATTAACAATGTAAGTGGCTTTGTATAGCAATTTGCTACTCAAATTTGATTTCGTAATGAACTAAACTGACAATCAATTTTAAAATATAAAAGCCTCTTAGAGGGAATAGTCAAGTATATCTTCAATAGAAAGATTTAACTGGGATAACTTTTAATAAAGAGCACAGGATTTTTTCATTTTCTTTTTTTTTTTTTTTTTTTTTTTTTTTTGAGCAATCACTCCAGAAATTGAGTTGCGTTAAGCAGCAGAAGATTCACAGGACAGTAACTACCTCTCTCTCTCGGAGTGCTGAGGTTACCACGCTACACACTCTATCAGCAAAGCTTTCACTTAAAACAGATTTGTTTTCCTTACCTCTGTGTTTCAGAAATGCAGGTCTGCTCTGTAAAGTGACTCTATGAAAATGGCATCTGGCAGGAGCAGGGGGAAGCCTTTCGGGGTCCGTCATCCCTCTTTGCCGCCAGTTTCTTGCTGTGACCCTTGCAGGTTCGCTCTGGGGCTGCGACAGTTCAGGGTGGATTCGTTACTCCATGTATTCTGCGTACTAGCGAACTGTCCCGGCGGGCCAAAGGCTGCTGCCAGAGCTGCGAGGCTGCGGGCTCAACTTCCTGCACTGGGAAATTAGTTAATGGTGTGGAAGGTAAGAGGAGAATCCATCGCCCTCCTGCCTCCAAGGGAGCAGGCAGCAGTAAAAAAAAAAAAAAAAAAAAAGCAATAAAATAAATACAAAACACTTTTATATGTTGTTCATTAGTCAGCAGATCTGACTCTGCAAATTTATATATATATATATACACAAACACATACAGAGAGCAGATCTGTCATGTGAAAAGGTGCCATTTTTTTTCTAAACAGAGTCCCTTTCCAAACTAGAACAGCACTTTAAATAGGTTCCTCTTAAAAAACAAAAAAAAAAAAGAAAAAAAAAAGAAAAAAAAAGAAAAAAAAAGAAAAACCCTTTACTGAAGAAATGCACTTTAAATCGTAAGATGAGTATGGCTGTTGCTGGCTTCTGACACAGCCGTACAGGTAGGCGGCTTCTTGTCAGCCAGAGCCCAGGAGGGAGCGACGTTGCCAGACCCTCGGCTGCCATCGGCAGCCCAAAAACTACCGCAGCTCTACCTCCCGCTCCCGCAGCCCTCCCGGCCTGGCGCTGCCCCTGCCGACACCACCGACAGGAGTTGCCACCGCAACCGCAAACCTGGTTGCAGCTCAGCCGTGCTGTAGCACTAACAGGACTGGCATGCATCGGCCTGTTAGAATACTTTTGTAATCGGTCAAGAAAAACCCACCCTTGCCTGTAAAGAATATTTAAACCCCGTTTATAATAGGTCAGAAGTTACACCCAGTTACAACACAGCAGATGGCCCATCCGCCTGCACAGGGCTGAGCTAAGTTGAACGGGCAAAGCCACGACGAAGTTGTTGCTGGGGTTGCGGGTTTTTTTTCCATAACGTGGATATGGAGCCCTAGTCAGTTCAGTGTTTTTTTTATTTTTTTTTTTTTTTTAAATCCAAGTTTGCCTGTCCCACATTGATTCTGCTCTGAGCTGGTTTGCAGAGTAACCATTTGTAAGAAAAATTGTGCTGTCACCTTCAACTGTTGACCTATAAATCAAACTTATTAGGACAGGTGTCCTAACACTCAAAACTTACTTTCACAGTTAAGAAATTTCCTGCTGTACTAATTATTCTCTCTTTTTTTTTTTTAAATTAATTTTATTTTTGGTTGCAATCCTTATTTCAAGAAAAAAAAAAGTCAGTGTTCACACTAGTCTGCAGTAGGTTGAAGTGTGATCCTGCTGCGAGTAACTTGTGGATATCAGACTGTTCTTAAATGATTTTACAAGCTGTTCCCAAGCTGGTCCTCCACCGTCGCTTTCCTTTTCCTCTTCCAGTGGGAGCTCTTTGGAGGGGCCGCTGGCTCCGGGGCTGCTGGCGTACAGGGACGGCCAGTGCTGCTGGAGGGGGGGCAGGCAAGGCTGGTGAGAGAACCAGAGTTGGGGAAGGGGGAAATCAAACCAAGGTAGAGGGGACTGTACAATTGCATTGAAAGCAGTTTAGCAAAAAGCGCTCTCGTTGGACAGCTTTAAGAACAATGTGAATGAAAACTTAGCAACTTGGGTAGGAATCTTTGAAAATTCTATAAATGTATACTTGAAATTCTGTTTGTATTAAAAAAAAAACAAATCGCATTTTCTTCTTTCTTTTAACACTGTGTAAAAGAACATTATGCATGTGAGTGGTTTGAGAATTAAATGGTTTAATACTCAGATCCTCGTCTGTGTCTTGCAGCTGACTGGTCTCATCCGACACTGATTTTCTCTTTTCTGCCCACTTCAAATCAGCCGCAGTGCGAGAGCCTGGTCCCTGCTTTAGGCAGCTCCACGCTGCCCTAAGCTTAGCAACAGGGGAGAGGCTGGGCTGTGCCAGGCTGCTTTTCCTGGCGTCTTAGATGACTTCTGTCCTTTTTTGATGACCTTTGTCTCACCGCTTCTGCAGGCTCAGCCCTTTTCGGTCTCACCAGGTGGAGAAAGCACTATGCTCTCGCCGCAGGCCAAGCGCCCAACACCCGTTGCAACAAGAGGGCTTTCCCGGCTGCCGATGGCAGGTGAAACATTTCGGTGCAGTGCCATGCTAGGGAGACCCAGGCATCGCCTCAGCCCTCCTCTTTCACCAGCCTCCACCTCCATAGCCCGGAGCACAACCGCCAAGGCAGAGGTTACAGGAGGAGATTGTACGTTTCTGGAGCTGCACAGTGAGGGAAGCAAGCAGAAGATAGGATGCAGCAAGAAAAGGCACAGCGGTGACTGCCAGAGTAGGACAGGGAGAGGAAGAGCTGCTTTCTGAACTCTCAAGTGGTTTCCAAAACGCTCCCCCTTTTCTTCCAGGGCCCCAGCTTCTGCATTACATACCCAGCTTCTTTCCAAGGTATTACTCCAGGCAAGCACGGCAGCACAAAAAGCCTAAGTGCTTTACAGGTCTCTCAAGTGTGTAGGGGACTGATTGCTGTAGCCCCGTGATACAGCAGAGGAGGTGACTCTCCGTGTCCAAACTACGCACCACTTGCAACGCAAACACAGATGCTCAAACCTTCCTACGGGGGAACAGGAGAGAGAGTCCTCCAAAACCCCTATCTGCTTCCAAAACTAGAGACCGAGCGACCAAACATCTTTTCATACCAGCCCTGTCACAGACTGGCACATCCAAGTTAACTCCCTCATTGCTTGGCTTGCTGTAGCAATTACTGCTGCGAGGAAGCCTTTATAAAGGCGAATGTTTCACTGGTTCTACAAAATCCAGAGTAAATTGCACACTGGGGAGTGCCATCTGCTGGTGTTTTAGCAGCTGTCTGCACACGCCGCTTCTGTAACGCGCTGGCGACAGGACAGGACCCTGCTTTCACTGCCCCTTCTGTTTTAAACAGCTGCCCTAAATGCAGAAATCCTAGAGGAAAGCTCGCCACATATTCTTCTGCATCTTGAAGACAACCCTGTCAGAGGTCCTACAGCAGCAGTATGGCCACCTTGCGTGGACCAGAGGTCAGATCGCACGTGTGGCACAGCAGCAGGCCAGGACACCTCAGCTGTAGGAGTAAACTTGCAGGTGAAATAACAGATTTTTAACAGAGTTACAAAGATTTGTTACCTGGGCACTGTCACGGTTCGCAGACGCCCCCGCCACAGTAACTTTTAGCACGGAGCTAGTTTAAATCTTAACTACTCAAAAAGACAAATTCACAGCCTTGGCTACGCAAGGCTTTCACTAGTGACTGCTCAGCACTCGGACACGCCAGAGCTGCTGGCAAGTAGGGCTCCGGTGTTTGGCAGCTCTGCCAGCTCCCAGCTGTTCCACGCAGAGCTGGGTAAAGGTGTTTGTGGCCCAGCCAGCACATGCCCTGTGGCTGCCGCCGCTCCGCTGAGCTCTCCGGCGTGGAGTGGTTCTGCTGGGGCTGGGGAGCGCAGGGGAGGGCCCATTTGTTGAAAAAGGAAAGTTGAAATAAGTCTAGGAAGTGACTTAGTGAAAACTGTCCATTCAGAGATCAGTTTGTTACATACAGATCTATAGGTTTTTAATGAACCAGGGGATCAGAGTTACAGTTTGAGGCCTGAAAGAGAGGAGGGTTGGATATAAGAACGACAGCAATGCTGGACTCGGGTTTGGGTGCCACAAAAATACTGGTGCCGGAAAAAAAATTCAGCTTCCCTTTGAACAAAGGATGGAGCAGGTGAGGTGCCCTCTGAGCCCCCTCACCTGACACAGCAAGGAGGAGCGGTAGCAGCCCAGCTGGTACAGTCCCTCCCTGCAGCTTGCACCAAACAGTAAGACCAACCACCCCAGGAGCAGCCCGGGCTTTGTGGCAATACCCTACCGCCCCTTTCCCAGAGGCAGAAGAGGGAGAAGCGAGGCCCCGACAGCCCCTTTAGGAGCAAGGATCAGCTATTCTGCCCATGAAGATAACGGTGTTGAGGGCGGCTTCCCGGATGAAAAGCAGGAAGGGCCTGTTGGCGTTGAAGATTATTCTGTTCATGGGGAAGGAACGGCCGGAGACGGTGACAGCTGTAGCAGCTGATGCCTCGCTGCCTTCTTCATTCACCTACCAACCGAAAGAGAAGATGGGATTAAAATACGGGCATTATGCAGAGGGCTCGCCCGTCCTTCTCCATGGAAGGTAGGTACCAAGCGCCCACCTCCCCCCAAAGCCCCAGATTGCTGAGGAAGTGAACACCATGGCTTCAGAGCTATTTTTTCTTTTAATGCTTCATGTTTTTAAAAACAAAGAGGAAGACACCCCTGGGACAAAACAAGGCTTACCTCGAGGAAGGCTTTGTGGAAAGCCTCAGATACATACAGGTCTGTACGGCCCTCTGCAATGATACCTGAAATACAAAACGGAGAAAGTTTAAACTATGTTTTTAGACAACAGCTCAAGAGAGAACACACTTCCATCCTTCACGGCCCGTGTTCAAGCAGAAGGCATGTATGCCCTAAACCAAAAATAACCTCCACCAACTGCAATTGATTGCTTAACTCCCATGTCCTTAGTGCAGAGCAGGGCTGCACGTCCATGATGGGACTCGACCGCAGAGTCCGTCATTGACTGCAGCAACATCTAAATGCTTTCATGTTCTCATTCCTCACGTCCTGCTGCACTTACTGCCCTGGCGCCTGCGGAGGAATGGTTACCCCCCACCTCCACCCTGCACCACCCCGTCTCCACATCTGACCTGGGAGTCTGGCATTTTCTGGACTGAAGAGATCTTCCAGCCCCATTTTTCTCAGCTTCTCCTTGACACTGAAGCTGTCCTCGATGCGGAAGCGAGGGAGGTAGACGAAGAGAGAAACCTCCGTCATGGAGTCTATCCAGTCCTGCAGCTTCTCCGATGTCAGGTCTCGCTCCACCTCCACCAACGGCGTCCCAGCGTTGGGCAGGACCAGCACCATCGTGATATCGTCCCCTTTGTAAGGCAGCTCCAGCACCTGGACTTTGTCCTGGGCGATAGATGCGTGGTGGAATTTGGACTCTTGGTACATAATCGGGACTTTGCAGGCCTCACCATTGGCTTTATGAAATAAATCCAGTTTTGTGTTTGGAGCTGGGAACTCCGATTTCCAGTGCCCCTAAACGGGAGAGGGAGAGGACAAACATGAGCATTGTGTTTCCCCCAGGGAAATGGGCTGCTCCCCCAGTTTTGTTAGCCATACCTTAAAATAAATGGTGTTGACCAGGACCAAGACAGTGAGATCATCAATACCTCTTTCTGGGATCACTTCTGTAATGCGCTTCTCTGTCTTATTAGCCACCCACTCATTAATGATCTTCCTGGAAAATTCTGGCTTCTCCTGAAGGAAGAGACCAAAAAAAGGTTAAGTCAAGGGCTTTAAAAGACCTCTTTGCATCCCTTCTGCAGGAGGCAGGTTAACAGGGTGCATGCTCGGGGAGGACACTGCTCCCGGCACAGTGCTGCAGCGTTTAGAAGTGAGGAGTGGGGAAGTGACTGTGGTTGAGATGAGCTGGGACAGGAGGAGCTGCATCCCATACTCCCTCCTGCCTTCACTCATGTCCCATACACCCAGAGCAGGGCACTCCCTGCGGGCAAAAGATAGGGACACAGCAGAAGCAGAAGGATGGCAGGGGGGGGAACCAAACAAAAAAAGAAAAATCCCGAGTCGTTCAAACTCACTTTGAAGTTCAAGGGCCAGAGTTTCGCTCCATAAACTATTTCACTAATGTTCTGGTAAGTCTCATTAAAGACCAAAGATTTCTCCCCGAAGAGGCGGTTGGCTGATACCAGCTCTGAGGATTTGTTGGCTTTCTTGTAAAGCCGGCAGTTCAGCTTGGCGAAGAAGAAGTGGATCTGATCAGATGTCTTTTCCGAAATGGTGTCAAATCGAAAGACCTGGAGGAGCCAAACAGCAAGAAGGAACCCATGAGCAGGCTCTTGCACGCCCACAGCAAGTGGTGATACAGCCTTGAGCCAAGAAATTTGCAGGCCCTCAGAGCTTCACCCTCCATGTTTAATTTGGAACCCAAATCTACGTAAGAGTGACACATCACCATCCCAAGACCTAGTTTTGGAGAGTCCAAAATGGAGGATTAAACGCTGCTCAGCATACAGAAGTACTGCTCCTCTTTCTAACTCTGGCTCCCTTGCTCTCCATACTCTGCCTTTGACTGGTCCCAGCTTCTGACTGTCTTTGACCCAGCATCTTACCCAAGAGAAGACTCCAGCTCTGGCTCACTGAAGTTCCTTCCCTAAAGCTATCGGCAGGGTGCCTGCCTGGGTCTGCCTCTTTCTCTGCCTCTTTTCCCCAGCCGCTTTCGTTGTCCCAGCTGTCAGGGGAAGACGCATCATTTTGTACGTGTCTCTCAAACACGGGCATGACTTAGCTAGACCTTTTAGGTGGTTGTGCAGAAGACACACTAAGGTCTCGGCAAGGTTCTTCTCTGTGCACTCTGACCTCCGTTAGGGAACAGATTCTAGCTTGGCATATGAACCACAAGGCTTCCCGCCCCCCAGCGCTGTTAAAAATGAACACAGTTTACGCACAGTGTTCACAACCCCCCTACCACACCCCAGCGAGAGCCTCACACGAGATGAGCGTTGCGCTGATGAGGCCTGGAAGCAGCTCTCGGGTCAGTGCAGGTCACAGGAGGACTCACAAGTTTTGTGCTAAACCCTCCTGGGACGATGCCAAAGGCTGCTCCTTCCCAGGAGCGATTCTCATGGCCTGTGGAGTAATTCTAGTACACCTTTTCTATTTTTGAAGGGAACAGGAATACGTAGCTATCATTTTGAGGCTGTGACAGTGAATTTTTCCTTATTTGCTCCTAGCTGCCAGCTGGAAGGACAGTTATGATTTGTCTACTACTATCCAACCTCAGGGCTTTAGGGCACAGAAAATCCCACAGCACGTTGCTCCACATGAACATCCAAGATCTCTGGCACCGTTTTCTACGGGGCAAAGGCGGTGTTACTGGCCCTTTCTTAGGGAAAAGGGGGGATTAGGAGTGCAGCTCTGCATCCTGGGTGGCTCAGTGAGAGAAGGGTCCCCTTCCAGTGGGAAGGGCTGCCCAGAGGGGAAGGCGTGAGTGAAGATTTTGGAGATGTGTTTCACTGCCCAGATTCTGTGGATGATGGCAGGAGACCCCAACATTACTTACTCCAGAGGCAGGATCTGTAAGGACAGCGGGAGTGGGGAGAAGGGGAGCAGTCTGATTCACACCCCCTCGTTGCAGGGAGCAAGGCCCCTCTGGGCTGTAGTCTCCCATCTGCGAGGAAGGTACGGGCAGCACCAAACCCCACACGGCAGGCGAGTGCACTCGCAGTTGTCAGGCGAGCGGGTCGGACAGTGAGAAGGGTGCTTGGACAGGCAGGGAGTTAACTGGCCCCACGGGAAGAGCCAGAACTCAGGATTACCTCTCGGTCCAGGACCAGAGCTCCCCACTCCGACTTTAGGAACCACGGCTGGAAGGAGAGGCTCCCTGCGTACAGGCTCCCCTGCCCGGGAAGCTCAGGCCCTTACTGTGCTGCTGTAATACTGCCCAGCACAAGCAGGGAGAAGCTGTTAAGTCCTGGCTGAGCGCTCGGACTGCTCTTACACTTACTACAAGGAGGCCCTTGAGAAGTAACTGCTGTTCCCGTGCTCCCGCAGGGTGGCAGAGCTCTGGAAGCCAGGTGGATTGGAAGGTGTCCCACATGTCTTATTTTTGTCCCAAGGGAGAGAGGGGGGATGTGATAAAGAGCCTCTCTCAATGGCACTTGACATCATGGCTTTTCCTGCTTTTTGCATAAGAAAGGGCTCAGCTACCTGCTCAGCTACATGCTTGCCCAGTCTGTGAGAAACAAACTGTTCCCATTCCCTTCCCTCATCTCCCAAATGGGCTTTCCTTTCCTCCAGATGAAAACTAACCTCTCAAACCCACAAAATCCACCCTGAATGCTGGATCCAAATAGAGAGTCAGAGGAAAGAGCTGGGATCTAAACAAATCCAGAGACACGCAGCCTGCGTATGTCCTTCCCGGGGGCTTGTTTAAATAAAGGTCTCCTTTCCCAAGCCAGGGAGCCATCTTGACCCAGAGAGCCCTTTAGCAGCAGTCGGCCACTATCACCTCTGCCGTCTTTCAGAGCCTGGCGGCAGCTACAGGAAAAGGCTGAGGAAATGCCACCGACCTCCATGAGCTGCTGGAGGGTCCTGCCACAAGCTCCGAGCTTGGTCATGGCGAAGGCTGTAGAAATGCTGAGGGGCGACATGAAGATGTTTTCCCCATTGTCCTTGGAGTCAGCCAGGTACTTGTAGAAGACAACAGCAAAGCGCGAGTTGGCCTTCGACAACTCCCAGACCCGGGGGTTAGTAGACTCTGGGAGCTTGCCTTTCCCTGGCTCTTGCCCCTCGCCCTCCTGGGGCTTCTTCTCGGGGTTGCGATAGATGCAGATGGGATTCACCGGGATGTCGCGTGGCTTTGCAGTGCAGATGTCTTCCACGACGTAGTGCTCAGGGGCAGCTAGACCCCAAACACTGAAGAGACACACCACAAAGAGATGCATTGTCCTGGAACCAGAAAAAGAGAGCTTATACACGCTCGCCTGCCCAGAAAACCCACGCTGCCGCCGCAGCCTGCGGGCCCCATGTCAGCCAACATCAGAGTGAGAGGAGCCCCACGGTCCTCTCCAACCGTCCTTTTGTCCTGTAGCTGCAGGGTAAGTCAGGAGGACAGACACCCACCACCAGCAGGACAAGCATGCCTCTGAGCGCACACCGCTTTTAGAAACAATACACACTGAAAACGGTGCTGTCCCAGAGCCCTGGGTGCCCTCTTTTTTTTTTTAAGCAGCAGGCTCAGCCCTGACAAGTGTGTACAAAAACGTACGGTTTGAATTTCTGAGTCCCCCCCATCAGCCAGCCGACGTGGCTACAGTGAAAGGACCCTGCCCGTGCGGCGTTTCCCTGGGCCTGCCTGCGATGGGAGCCAGCACCGAGCCGGCACCAAAGCCGCCCAGCTGCCCCATCTGCAGTCCAGGTGCATTTATCCTTCTGTACAGATCCTACCCGTCTTCCTCATGGGGAGGACCCCTGGGTACACCCCAAGCTCTACAGAGCAGTTGGTCTTGGACAAAATGTTTTTGACTGTTTCCTTCCCCTTTTCCCTGGGGGAATCTCCAAGTTTTCCTGGTTTCTTTTCTCCCTTCACCGGAGCTCCTCTGTCCCCTTCAATTACCATCTGTGCTTTCAGGCTCACCTCAGCTTTACCCTATTTAAGGTACTGATGCAGGAAACGCTACAGCAGAGAAGAGAGGTGATAAGGAAGAGGTCTCCAGGAAGTTGGTCCCTCCACTCATTGAGCATCTTTAATCCCTAAAAAGTGTATTTTATAAGCACGTATGGTGTAGCTGGTGCACCACAGCTATTCCTATCCATAGGTCACAACACCTCAATGCAAACTGACTGTCCCCGGTACCCGAGGAGGGTAGGCTAATGTTAATAACCATGTTGCAGCAAAAACAGGTCTCTGAAAATCTCCCAGCAAGGCAGAGAGAATTTGTATTTCCCACCTTTGCTAAAGCAGGGGATCTGCACATCCTGTCAGCTCTGGCAGCAAGGCCTCATCAGCCATCCTAGGGCCGATTAAGCGGCACGCAAGATTCCCTGCGCACTGTGGTTTTGAGATGCCCTTTACATGACTCTGTGTTGGGTTTGTTCACATACCCCGTGGGAGGAAGCTCACGGACCGCAGCCACAACAGCTCGGGCAACAACTACTGGAAAGGGCTGGCAGCCCGCCCAGGACTTGCCTGCCGTGGAAGACTTTTTCAAATATATGTCTAACTCGGGTAGCTCTCTGCCTGCCCCCATGTACTCACTGCCACAGCTACCGAGCACTGCCTCCTGAGTAACTAAATTAAAGCTCAGCTGCATTTAGCACTGGTGACCTCTGTGTCTGTGGTCTTGCCAGTGCTGGTGGACTAGCACCTGGGGGAGGAAAACAGGAGCAGCTCAAGGGCTGATCTGGGATGCAGGAGACCTCTGGGTTCTTTCACAACCCCTTCCCTGGGCTCCTGGGCAATGACTTCATCTCAGCTCCGGTTCCTCCACAAAAGCAGAAATTACCTCATTTGGCACCAAGACCGTATCGAGCCCCAAGGGGCCCTCTCTAGCGTAAGCTAACAGCATAGCAACAAGTACTGCAAGAAAACATGCAAAACAAGGCGTACTTGCTCAGGCCACAGCCACTGATCTTGCTGGTAAGACAAAGAGATTATCTTTTAAAAGGTTTAGGATAGATGCACCACCACAAAGGGCAAAAAAAAAAAAAAAAAATCTGAAAGGGGAGGGAAGTCAACCAAATACAGAAACAAAAAACAACACCTAGGGCAGGAGGGCAAGAGAAAGGAAAAATATTCAGACAATTGCAAGTACTCCAGGAAGCGCTGCTCTTCTGAACCTTTCACTCCTACAGGAAAAATCAGCCAGCAACAAGCCAGGCACACTTCTGTGCTCCGCAGCCCTAGGGCCAGGACCGGAGCGACCCTTCGCTGCCTGCCACCAGCCCTCCCTCACCCATGCTGAATTCTTGCTGGCTCCAGCAGCACTGACGTGCCTGCGGCCGGTCCCACCGCAGAAAGGACAGCCTCGCTGCAGTCCCTGCCCTCTCACTCCGCTCACCTCCAGGGAAAGGCATGTCCACATGCCTGCCTGTACAAGCACAACTGCCTGCTTCTGTCAAGACAGAGGCAGATCGTGGTGTCCGCCATCACACCAAGTGCTGCTAATCTCACATTTAAAACCCAAAGCACAAGAGTGGGGAGAGCGCCTCATCTTCATCCTGTCCCAATTAAACGGGAAAGACTCCTTGTTTCTACTTCACAGTAAAGTCCTAACTCCATCCGCTGAGAGGAGATGCAGGACTTCACACTAACGCCTTAAATCAAATTTATCAGCCACTAAGGCTGACTCGGCCCCTGACAGGTCCAATCTTGTCTCTTACAGGCAAGAACCCTCGCTGTTTCTTAGGCCAGCTCTTCACCGTAGCACTTGGCCGACAAACACTCCTCCTCCCTCGGCAGCTCTTCAACATTCCCTTTTCCCCTGCAGCACCGCCACGCACTCCATATGTCATCTGCTTTCAGCCTGGAAGGATCCCAAAAGTATTACTGCAACATCACTGCCTGAAAGGGGTTACTGCCAAGGAAGAATGTAAAAATTAGAAAGGGCTCTTTTTTCTACTTCACCCCTGTAAGAAGTGTAGAAAGCCAAGAAAAAAGTTGCTCATTCAGCTCAAAATCAGAAGGCTCCAGGGAAGCGTAGAGAATCTCCCCCATCCCACGCCTGCTGTGCAACACAGCCGGGCTCCAGCCCGCCCAGGCCACTTCCATCCCACTGTTTCTCATCGCTGCATGAAAGGACGACTAACTGAGCTTGCAGACCCGCAGCTCGTCCTCCAGCAACCGCTCTACTGACCCTACCGGTGCTACCTATGGTGGCGTGAACATCCCACAGCACCCATGCAAGGTGCTAAAGAGCCCAGCAAACATTAAGTAGCTCAAACCATTCTGAGATTGACTTAGGCTCTTGAGAATAAAAGCCTTCCCCGTCCCCTCACACCCCAAAAAGAGAGCGCAAAGCAAATCAGCAGTGCTCTTTTACAGCCGGGCAAGAGATCAGTGATTACTCAGGACAACCTGACCTTATGAATTGCTCTCCACACCATGAAGCATTGCTACAGATTGGGGATAAAAGTCAAGCATGACACTTTAGTGAGCTGTACAGAAGCGAGCCTTCGCGAGAGCTGGGATGGGAGGGCCCTCTCAAAATGGCTCCTTAGGCCCATGCCCAGAGCGAAAAAACACTCTGGCAGCAGCTAAAATTCATAGGCTCCTGCAAAGGGAAAACAACCTGTTACAAGGAACTGATTAACAACGAAAGATTAGTGGAATTTGTTTCTCTTACCTGCCCCTGTACCTCCAGCCTTCTGCTTTTAGGATATAAATGCAAATCGTTAAGAAGACAGGCAGTCTTGCTTGAGCCCAAACCAGTCCAAGGCAGTTTCCCCACTGGATTTCTGTGCTCAAGCAGAGCTGAGACGAAAGCAGGGGAGGGTGGGAGGGGAGTAGGATGCTGAGGCCAAAGGCTGACGACCGGCTGCAGAAGGTTAAGCAAAGAGCAGAAAAAAGCAATGTTTAGTTTGAAAGAGGTTTTAAAGTTCAATCTGACAAGGGAAAGTTCGACCACCTACCCCACGCAAGTGCCAGATGCCTTCAGTTCTTGCCAACAGAAGATGAACTGCTTATACCATGAAAAAAAACCCAAAACTTTCAAGAGTTCAAATAAAAATGTGATGATCTAAGGTATTTGTAAATCTCACTTTGGTGTTTTGAAGCTCAGCAAAATGTTTCCCTCTGCCCCAAGCCCTGTCACCCCCCATTCCCTCCCAGCGTGCCCAACAGGCACAAGCTGGGAGAAACTGCCCCACTTCACACTCTGCAGTTTCAAATACGTCCCCTCTTAAATGCACTCACCTTTTCACTTGCACAACGGGAAAGCTGAGGATTAACAGCATCTCCCCCCGTCTCCAGCCCACACGTACCAGTGTTGGCAGCAGGACTGAGCAACACAATTTCCAATCAAGGATGCAGTTGCTCTACAAATTCAATAGCATTGCCTCCAGAACGTCAAAACCCAGGAGCTGGCTGGCTCAGCGGGTGCTAAAGCTGCCCTGTTACTGGCCTCCAGTAAAAGCCCAGGTCTTAATGGAAAATTTAGCTGCAAACTGGTTTGGGGGAAGTAAAAGACCTTACTATACCAGTAAGGGCTAGAATGAAATGGGACAGAGATTGTGGAAATAAATGAAAGGATGACATGCTCTGAACCCAACTTTGCTTTCGTGGGCTCCCCTCCATAGCCTGGGGCCACAAGTGCCACTCTTAAAAACTGCCTCTGCCCAAAGTAACTCGTCAGTTACTTGTCAGTTCTATGATCAGGGATATCTGCATCAAAAGCGAGTACAAAAGCTACACAATCCACTCTGAGCACTGCCCGGTACCACACACAGACACCTGCTCCTCAGAATTGCTTTCTGCTTGACCGCAGATCAGGCCAGACCTGCAATGCGAGTCGGTGAGTAACCTGCAGGTTAGGTATTTGCAATCTGCTGCAGGAGGTAAAACAGCCTCGATGAGAAAGGACGGACTCACGCACCGTACCTTGTTTCTCCAAGTGGCTGCTGGCTTAATTTTCCAAGGTAACTCACATGCTTGCAGGTCCCAGGGTCTTTGGGGTGAATTAGGGATTCTCCACACCCAGCAGAGAGTAGCAGACAGACATCCAAGTGTGGGTTTCCATCCACCCAATCCTTAGAGATAGTTTAAAGCAGTAAAAACAAGAGCAAACACCTATTGTGTTTTGCACATCCCATATAGCTTAAGCTAACGTGAATGAACTCTCACCAGCGTGACAAACTACACTGGTATTGCGACTGCATGTTCGCTTCACTGTAAAAGAGAGGCCGAATGCCTAAAACTGAGCATGGAAATGCTTTCTTTAACGATGATGGCCCTATTAACAGCGAGGTTAATTCCAGAATTGTAGGGCTGAAGGGATCTGTAAGCTGCCCAAGCCACACCCTCCAGGGCAGCTAGGTAAATATATTTTTTGAGTGCAGCACATAAGTGCCAATTTATTGCTGGTTCAGCTCAAAGCAACGACCCAGCACTCACGCCTGAGCAGAGCTATACCCTAGGAAGCATCCAAGATGACAAGCGTGTTAATATAAATCATTAGCTGCCTTGTTTGCTCTAGCAGAGGGACTGTTTTTTTCTCCCAAAGCTGCTGTTCACAGACCCAAAGCGGGGATCAGCTGCTCAAAGCCACCAAGCGCCAAAGCTCTAAGCCTGGGGCAAGAGAGATCATCAAGCCATCACACCTCAGTTTTAGTCTCTCCCACACTCATAGTCCAGGAGACAGGGAGTCGGAGTTCACAATTACAGGGAAGGAGGTTACAGAAACAACTCAAGATGTCCCCACCAGGACAGGGGACCCCTTCGCTTCAGGGTGCTGCCGCCTTTTCCAGGTGCCCGCGGAGCTGTGCGGTACGGCACACCGCTGCCTGCCATCTCTGCAGGAAGATCACAAGCTCCGAGCTCTGCTTTTCAGGGAAGAAGAGCCCAGAGCAGTTTACAGCAGCAGGGAGACAGTGTGTTTTCTCAACATGCTTGCACTGTCCTCTGAACTACCCCTTTTTTTGAGAAGCTGGAGAGAAACAGCCCTTAAACATACCCGAGTGGTGAGCAGGAACACAAATTTGCTTAGATTTTGGTTTGTGCTTTGGGTGCTCACTGTTGCGTTTTACGGCGACGCACAGGGAGGAAGACTCATGTGCTCAGAGCAAGATGGGATCAAGAAATCCCGTGTTCTGGGCTAGCCTTTCCCAGTTCCCTTCTATCCTGGTACCCATACCCAAAGGGAAAAAAATTTTCCAGCAGCTGCCATCCACTTGAACCCAGCCTCCCCTCTTTTCCGTACACAAAAACCTCCAAGTTTCCCCAAAGCTCTCCCGATGCAGAGCAGCCACTGCTCCCTTCCACAAGGATCTGACTCTCCGTAGCACTTCAGATCTTCTTTAAAAGCCAACCACTGCAGAAGTGCAGCTTTTTTTTTTTCCTTCTTCCTAAGAGTGAGTACCTGAGCATCCTGGACCCTCAGACTAGTGGGAAAAAGGGAAAGGAAACCATCACCAACTGAAACATCCAGTTTTCTGCTGGATTGCCCGCTAAATACAATTCCCTTTATAAGGAAACTGAATGCTTCAAGTGATCCAGCAAGAAAATACAACTGTATGGAAGTGTGAGGGGGCCTAACAGTCAGCAGCGATGGGCTTCAGTCCAGCAAAGCACACACCTCAGACTGGATCCACAGTGCCTGGGTTCAAAAGTAAAGGTAGAAGTAATAAACATATGCGTAAAGTCCCAGGGCAGAAGGCTGTGCTTGTCCTGGAACAGGAGAAGGAACAGTTTTTCAGTGAAGCTGCAGCTTATTCCACATCCGACTATGTTCAGCCAGTCTCAGATTTATAGCCAGCTACTGACGTGCTAAAGCCCACAACAAGGAGCGAGAGGAGAAGATTAAAAGCCACAAACCAGACTGTGGGACAAACCTTATTCTCACTTTAAGGCAAGTTCCAAAACTGGCTCAACATTAGAGGCACGCTGCTTGCTCCTTGCTCTGAAGGGTTTGTTTTGTTCTGTTTTGTTTTTTTAAATACGTAGACTCTCTTCAAGCAATTAGCAAAACTGATTATTTTGAGTATCCTTTCTTGTTCACCTCTGGTGAACACATGAAGAAGCCATTTTGTTTACAGGCAGAGTCAGAAGAGAACAGACCAGACCTCCAAACAGAGGCACGTAGCTTCTCTGCTATTTGGCATCTCTTATGCTCCAGCCCAGCAGAGAACAAACACACCTTGACCGGGAGAAAATCTTACACAGTCAGTCTTACAGAGTCTTACACCTCACACAAAATTTAGAAGAATGCACATTCATCCCAGACAGAAAATGAGAGATATTTCAAAGTGTTCTCCATTAATTTATCATTTAATATAAATGCTGACAGAAAAGCAGATCAGACCTTGTAGACACTTCCATCTATTTACAAACCAAATAGTGAATCACCACCTTTCCACTCTTTTTTTTTTTTGCTGAATCTGCAACTCAAAGGACCCTTAGACACTATGTGGAAGCAAGGTGAGGTGGAGTCAGCTTTAAGAGGGAGCAAAGCAAGGTGAAGAGGGAAGAAGAAATAGCATTTTGACATACGGCTTTTTCTATATAACCACCATGCACACACAATAGGTCTCCACTTCCTCGTTCTTTAATACAAAAGTGACACTGTTGGCTCCAGAGTTCTAAAAAAGAACTAAAGGAGGAGACAAATAGTGACTTTCAGATCTCTGGATCCTCTTGCCTTTCGCCTCCTTCAATCCACTCTGTCCCACTTCAGCCTAGCATCTAGAAGGCTTTTCTTTCAAGTTTAAAAAGCATATTGCAGGAGTAAAGACACAGGGAGCTGGACACAGTGAACTCTTTCTTCTACTCCTTTTGTCATCTCAGAGTTTTTCCAAAAGGTAGTAAAGCATCTAACCTTCCAAGGAAAGAGGTATCAATGCCTTGTGTGCCTCTGACTGTCTCCCCCGTGACCAGGCCTGTATGTAGAAGACTTCAAAATTCCCCTGAACTTGCAAAGAATTCAGTTTATGGAATTCTTCTCATACGTTCTACTTAATCTCTACTCCTATTAAAAATGGTGATAGTTACAAACAATAAATATTCACAATATCAACCCAGAGTCAGCCATCCATTCCCATAAAGGCTCAAGAATTTTTTTTTTATAGGGAAGAGATGCAGGAAAGGAAGAAAACAGCAGAAGGAGAAGAAAAGCAAGAAAAGAACCGGTTCAAACAGAAGGAGAGAAATCATGACATTCTGTTTAGCATTGATTTATGAGAACAGCAGACAGGGAATTTCACTTATCCAGGATTCTAAATAAATTCAAGAAATAGTTCATAACCTGACTCAACAAATCTCACGGTCTTCTTTATTACCTAGACTATCCTTTTTATTTTTCGTTAAATATACCTCTGCAGGGCACAATCACATACAATCAATACGATTGGAAAATTACATGAGCTCTATCCCAAGCATATATGCACCAATGTTAAAAAGTTATTTAAAAAACCAAACAAACCAAAAAATAAAATAAACTCCACCCAAAAAGGTGATAATGACTGCAGAATGTCTCGGGGAGACTTGTACGGAACTAACAAGATCAAAGAAAACTAGGCTTACAAAAACCAGGAAAAAAGTCATCATCTATAGAGAAATCCCACAACTGGAAGTAGACGATTTCAAAGAGGAGGTGGGAGCTGTCGTATAGAAGATCCTACAACTCTTCCTCCCTCCTCCCACGCATGCCTTGCCTCACCTCTTCCTCCCCATAGCAACAAATACAATGGGGAAAGAGCTCGACACTACGCTACCAGTTATAGAAAATGGGGAAAAATAATCAAGCTACAGCACAGTTGCTAAGCTGACTTCAAGGAAAGCTCCTCTTAGCATAGAGGCTGCTTACACAGCAAGCAGAGGCCAAAGGGGTAATGGGAACTCCTTAAAATTAGAAAAAATTGGAAGTCATTTGATGTGCTAGATTTGCCCGTGTTAGAGCAGCTTCACTTAAGAGAGGCTGCGGATTAAAGGTACCAATTGCAAACTGTGCAGCAGCTGTGACGTGAACAGGATTTCGTCTCTTCTGTCTCAGGTTGCTTTATACATTTATAAAACGCTGCTACCGAGTTTCTTTTTAGAAAGCCAGAAATAAAGAGGTCAGTGCACACATCCAGTTGTGGGATCCATCCAATACACAATCTGGTTTGGATGCCAAAGACTTGTGAGTACTGTCTGTCACAGAACTATTAATAAATCTTTTTAACGTTACAAAGCAGCAAATAATGTCTTAAACATCAAATACTCCACAAGATTTTCTTTTTTGCTTACAGATATATTTTCCCCATATACATTTCATATGTAATTCCATCATCTCTAATGCTTTTTATTTTCAGAGACACTGCACCACCTGTTGCTTCCATCTTTCCCAAGACTGCATTTTTCAAATTGAAGTGGATAATTGTGTTTTCCTAAAACTTTCAGATCTTAGAATCAGTTGTTTCCTTGAATATGTAAACATCCAACCTGTATATCCAAAGACGCCCGCCTTGCTGAATGAAGCTAGGCACCTAAACTTTCTCAGATGCTGAACACCTGGCAATTTGCACTAAAATCATACACAAACTCACTGGAATTGCAAAGATTGCCTGGGAAAGATCAGTTAATTATTTAGGTTACTAAGCTACAGGCATCCAATTTTAATTATTATGGTCACATATTTTAAGCTTCAAATGACTGGGATGTTCCCAATGCAGACAAATCCACATTCCCATGTGCTCTTTTTATTGGGAAATCTCAGAAAAAAACTGCACCCTCTTTGCTTACCATAGTGTTCAAAGAGTTTCCACAGCATGATATTACACTTGCCATTGGGAAATAAAACTATAAGGAAAATCAACATTAAGTTTGTTCTCCTCTCCCTGCTAATCAAGGCTCTACCTGCATCACAAGAAGTGCCTCGAGGACTGTGACAACACTAAGCACGTACATTCTTCTTCCTACAGAAGGATAAAGACCATGTTAACTGTATAAGGACACTGTGCTGGGATAACATTCCCCAAAATCGCTTACTTATATTGTATAACTTGAACTAACTTACTCTAGCCTCTTTCACTCCCCTGACATTTCAACAGAAAAATAATGCACTTGATAACAGCTGAGTATGGAAAAGAGAATCCCCAGTGAAGTTTCTGACATTTCAGATTATCTTTGATCTGAGAACAAATCAATTTGCGCTACATAATCTGTATGCTGGTATACCACAAGTAACAACCACCCAACTGTTAGCACCAAGGCTATACCTAAAAGGTGGCTCAGGAGAGCTGTTTCACTTTCCTCAAATTCAGAGTTTACATTTACTTAAGCAAGGCAGATGTTTTTTCAGTTCATGTCTAAATTACCATTTAGACAACTCAAGAACTTTTGCTTCCTTTTTTTCATCCAGGGGAACTGATTTATTGTGATACAAAACACTAAGCTGCTGACACATTGACTTTTTTTGGTTGTTTTTAAATCAGTGCTACCAACATTAGGAGACAGAAATAGGAAGTGCGTGTTTCGGAAAGTGAACGATGACAAAATTTGAATATGAAGGTAACATCATGCCCCAGTCTTGCTCTGTGTTCCTTCTATCTATTCTAGGACTACAAAAACTTCTTCATACACAGACAGGCACAAAACTTGCACATTGCTTATGTTCCCCCCCCATTTTAGAACAAAGAAGATGAGATGAGATGGCACTCCTGCTCTTGAGCCTCCTGATTATCAGCACTGAATTTCTTGGACCACAAAAGTGGGTCTGAAATAGCTAGTCAACCAAAAATACTTTATATTGGGGTTCTTCAGATAACTATCCTGTAAGTCTGCTTCATTACAGTCCAGATTTATAAATGGAAGTGGCAATGAATACGAGGGTTTATGCTATTCCGACTTACAGATTTCTCTCTGAACCTAAAAACCTTAATAACAGTCTGCAAGAGTTTAAGTTAGATCAAGGAAGGGAAATGCAAGCAGATTTCTTGTATTATCAATGAAAAGCCTCACTCCTAGTCCTTTCTAATAAAGAATTTGCCCCACTTTACTCAATTCATGCTGTCAAGAGACAATATCATCATACAAGTTTGCTTCTTCTCATCTAATTTAATGTAATGCTACAGTTTGACAAGTCTTTTCAGTTCCAATGGGCTTAAAAGTCAGTCACACTCGCAACAGATTTATCTTTTACTGTAACTGAAGAAATTTTAAATCGGTATTCAATTTAGATTAACACATAAAGACAAGGCTTCTTTGATTATATAAAATTTCTATGTTCCTTCTCCCTCTCTAAGTGAGCCATTCCGTCAGCTGAGAGAGTGCATGAGAGACTGAAAACATGTCAGAATACCCCAGATACATCTCAGTACATTGCAAATTGTATGACTAAATGGAATGATTTTCCACAATTCAATGCATGGATAAGGCTTGACAATCATTAACTTTTGTAAATTGTTATTAGGATAATACAGTCAACTCACAAAACCCTACAAAGATTTGACAATCAAAATGGCTACACCAGGAAAAAAACAAAAGTGTAAAGCACAAGTCTTTGGCTCTCCTTTAAAGAAAAACAGCAGTTTACCATGTTTATACAGATCCCCCGTTTGCCTACCAGTAGGGGCAATATCACATTTGTGCATCACTGAGTAATAACACCATTAGAAAAGGCAACTTCACAGAAGTTATTGGCTAAGCGAATTCATTTGAATGCTCTGTTTTGAGGCAGCAAGCTGTCACTGTTACACAATCAGGGAGGGTGAATGGGCAAGCCACAGAAGGAAAGGAAGGAAGGTATGGACAAAAGGGAGAGAATAAGGCTCAGAAGAAACTAGACAGAGAAGAACTTGAGAAGAAAGGGGATAACAGTGCTGCAAGTTTGAAAGGTGCTCTGATCTAAATAAAAAAAAGTCCTACTCTAAAATAGGACAGGATACAATAGTGTACAAGAGGGGCAGAAGAAAAAGTGTAAGTTTCTCCAATTAAGAAAAGAGAACTAGGTCACAGGAAAGGAAGACGGGATGTTGACAGAAGGAGGAAAGGAAGACGGGATGTTGACAGAAGGAGGAGGAAAATAACACTACAGAATAAGCAAACATCATTTCTACACTGATTGAATCACTGTTTGGCATACTAAAACTTAACATAATGCTTGAAGCTTCCTCTTCTGAGGGGTTTGTCCGTGCTGGGGCTGAAACCCAGGTATCAATGAGTGTTCAAAGTTGTCTACTGCAGTAGAAAATCTAACCTGCCTACCAAATGATGCAGTAGTGCCCTAACACCATTGTAATACTGTTTCTTCTTGCCCAAGTAGAAGGAACTAAACCAGTGTGTAGCCAAGACCAATTTCACTGAGGTGGACAGCATTCCTGTACAACTGGGACAATGATGGGCCATAGAAATGAACATAGCAGTATACAGAGCTACTGCAGAAGTTTTCATTCCCTAGTTATTTGCTGTAACCATTAAAGCTTCTGTTATATGGAGAGCTATCTCTCCTCCCGGTTCCACTAGCACGCTTTTCCACAAAAAGGGAAAATTTTAGGTGCAGCTTCCAGGAAGACTTAAAAGCATGCACTGCGTTTTGCCGTTTGACTTGTTTTATCAACTAAACTCCTGCAAAAAAAGCAGAAAAAGGACAAGAGGAGGAGGGGAAAAGACAAAGCCAAAAATCAATACTGTCGGTAGATATTAAACAAACTATTTAACAAGCCAAACTACAATACTGGGCAAACAGGGCATTCACCTGGACACACTGATCACAACAAGGACACTATGCACAAAGTACAGCATGGAGAGCTGGATAAAGGAGAAAAAACAACAGTAAGGTCTCCCTTCTAATCCACAGGTTTTGGAAGCATTCACCATATGTAGGCCAGCAATCTGAATAGCTCTCACAGCAGAATTCCTCATGGGAGCGAAAGTGGAGAAAAAAATTAATCCCTAACCTGGCAAGGAAACTAGCTGGCACAAGTAATAAAAGGCAAAAAGTGTTTTGCCCCTCCAGACTTTCTTCCTAGTGTTGAAAATGAATCTGTAGACTCAAACATATAACCGTCTTTGAAAATTCATTTTACATCAAAAATTACTGCAGTGAAAAAAAGGTACATTCTGGGCTTGTCCTCCTAGATTATAATATTGCACTAATTACCTCAACTAAAATGAGCTCCCTGTGTTAATAAAGACACAGCAGGAAGAAGTAAACTAATTAAAAACAACAAGAAGGCTGACCTGACAGCAGTGCTCTGCACTAAAGGATGGGAGAAGAGGGCACGGTGCCTGTGTCAGTTGACTCATGAGCAGGCTGCCAGGGGAACACGTTCATCATCGTCATGCCCAGAGCAGAGAAGGGAGGAACAGACCTGACGGGCTCAAAACTGCATCAGCCTAGTTCTGCTCGGCTCGAAGGGGAGCGGCTGTAATGCTAGGCCTCAAGTAAGAGATATGGATGGATGGGGGCAAGGTGTAGATGAAGCTATTCTAGGGCAAAGATGATTCTTTGCCAAAAGTTAAGAGGGGTTAGGAAAAAAAGCAAGCTTCAAAACTACTCTTGGCAATTAAGAGGCCAAAGTTCAACTAAGAGCGAAATAAACCTGTGTGAAGACATATGGAAAGTGTGGGCGTGTGCGCTGAAAAATGCCTTTATTTTCATTCAGTGCTTCTACCTCCCAGACATTTGATCACAACAGCTGCGCTCATGCGAAAAAATTCTTAAAACATACCCAATATATATACAGATATAACTACGTATATATGTATATATATATTTATATATAAATTTTTATTTAAATAAAAAAGAAAGCTCGAATCCCAAGCCAATATGTGTATCAAATCCTTGACCAGCCAGGTCTGTAGGGCATAATCAAATTCAATGTGAAATAGTATATAAACGCGGTGCCTTGACTGGGCAAATTAAATAATTGCTACTCAAAAGAGTCTTCTGTTTGGACTCTCCTACTGGTAGGCAATAGTGGGACTGTATCCCCTCCCACCCCCCATTTTGTTTTATTTAACAGTATGATGAATGCAAAGCTTAGCCCAAGGTTGCTATGACCTCAGCAGGAGTTAAGGTTAAGGAAAAAAACTAAAACCCAAGAAAATTTATTAACTCTTGCTTTACCCAACCAAAGCAATGCAGTAATTTATTACATAACCAGTGCTTTCCGATTTAGTAGTCTAACCCAGAAAGAAAAAACGAGAACACGCCAAGAAGGTGCAGAGGGAGCAGCACTGTAAAATCATTCTCCACAGAGTTCTTCATATACAAGGTCTCAACCCAGTGCATGTCAAAAGAGTCAAAAGATGTGCAGCAAGAACAAAATCTCTTTCATTTCTTTAACTTTTAAAGAAAACACCTAAAAAGGCTTACAGTTTCTCCAACTTATGCTTACAAGCGTCTACTTGGAGCAGTAGCACACTAGATCTATCAAGCAAAATTTGATTTTCAGTACTTCTCACTACTTCTGACAGGATCTTTGCTGGACCTTAAGTGGTCATTTGATGCAACTTTTCCCCTGTGAAAGGGGAATCTAGGAAGGATTCCTAGATGGCAGCAGTGGCAGACAAGCTGCAGATTGATTCCCAGGTGTCCAATTCTAATACACACAGACCTTAAACAATGCCAACTTTAAAAAAGAAATAAAAATTCCCCTCTAGGTTTTAAAGATTGCCACCATTGATGGACACAAATCAAAGACGTTGGTCTCCTTCAGTAAAAAACCCTCACAACAGCATTACAATTAAATAACTGATACATCACTGAACAAAAAGAAGAAAAATATCAGGTTATAAAGGAAATCATGTTTTTAATAATAATAACAATAATAAAATAGCAGTGAAGAAAAAACAAAGGCAAGAGTTGCTGGGAAGGAGGCTTACGTGAAAGACCTGTTTCAAAAGGCAGAGAGGTCAGCAAGTCCCTCTGCATCAACTTAATTGTATGGGCTTTGGGTAAGCTTGTTTTAAAGCCATAGCGAGAAGGGGAAAAAAAACCCCAGCAAACACTGGATGAACTAACATGGTTCACCAGCTCATCGGCAGTTAACGTCCCTCCAGCAAGTGCATAACCTTATGTTCTCTACACTTCCTGTTTCTAGAGATTCTGCCTTGGTCATGGCTCCACAACCCTCACTGGTTAGTTAAGCCTCTCTACCACAAGCCCCAGCTAACCAGCTTCAGAAATACCAATGCTGTAGTAGATTGGTCTGCATTCTGCTGACCTCTTTAGTCCCAACAGAAAATAAAAGGCCAGCAACCTTCAAATAAAATAACGTATGTTGGACACTTACTTCGTTTTCCTCTTTAATTACACGTGCTTTGCTGGGACATACACTAAGGACTGCACCTGTTGCATTGCATAGATTCTGTCACTTGTAGTTTAAACCCAAATAATTTAAGCAAGAAGTCTTGCACAAGCTAGGGTTCAGTTCCTAGCCACAATGAGAGGAACTGTTTTAAGAATCAAGTTTGCTGCACATCTTTTGACACTGCAATTCACAGCTACTCTCCAACCCTCATTCCTTGTTTACCCTTAAACCATACAAGGAAGCGGCCAGGTTGTTTTAGTTGTCGAGAAATTAAGGTGATAAGGAATTATGCACTGGGTATGTAATAATACCAAAATAAAAGAAAAAACCTACTTCATTAAGATCATACAATTAATCAAACAGAGTATATATATAATATCTTTTTTTTTAAGCCCTGGGATCCAAGGCGTCCAAAGTTATTAAAATAAAGTTCATTCACAGAACAAAAACAAATTTAATTTGAATTGCTTGCAGATACTGCTAATTTTCATTTTTTTAATTAAAAAATGCGTTAATGTGAACTATGTGCAGGATTTGTTTCTAGTAGTTGTGTTTGTGCACATTGCCTCTGGACCTGCTGCTCTGCTACTGCTGTTGCTCCTGGGTTTCGCCAATCACCCCTGGAAAAAAACGTGATGGAAGCTACCGACACCCCAGCAAAAGCAACTCTGGGGTGTGCTGGCCTCACTTCATGGAGCAGACGTGGGTGTAACTCCCGCTCTCTGGGAGTCGTGGTTGTCTCCTCCTCCCTCTGGGTCCTCCGACAGGCTGAGAGATGCCGTCTTGTTTGACAGGAGGCCAATGTTCTCTTGTGTCAAGGCTGATCCATTCGGAACATCACTGTTGAAAGAAAGTTGAGGAAAAAAGGGGAGGGGGTGAAGAGACGTAATTACTGAGATTTTTCATTTATTTTAAGTAAAAGGACTTCAATTATTTGTTGCTGCAGCATCTCAATGAACAGTTGTGAACACATGTAAACATGTAAAGACTTGCCTTCTACAACAAATAGGTTGTCTGGTATGCTGCAGATACTTATCAGAAAAGGAAGAACTAAAATAAGGCTAACTGAAAACAAATAAGACTACGTATTTTTAGGGTTCTAGATTAGTTATGTTTTGCAAAGTATTTCAGTATATGCCACAAGATGTACAGTATCAATCTGTACAATGCACACATTCTAGAATATTTAACGTATCTTAATTTTTCTTATTTAAAAAAAGAAATAGTTGTTTCAATTTCATTACTTCCAGAGTTTCATGTGGAAAAATTAGTTTCTGCTCCGGAGGCCTCAATCTAACGGTGCAGCACAGAACTCGACAATTGGTTATAAGAAGAAAGTGCAGACTTCATAAGCAATTGAGAGGGATACATTTTCTGAATAAATATCCAGATTCCAAACTGCTCGCATCAAGTTATGTAAATTTAATGAAACATCTGAGCTTTTCTGTTCAAAGTATTAGTCTGAATACACGTAGATGCTTGCAGCCATCTGAAAACGCTTGCTGTGTAGATTTCCAGCATTCCCAGCCAACATCTTATTTCAGCTGACTATCAAATGTGATTTGAAATCAATCCCAGCATCTACACAGATACAGATTACTGCCTACAAATAAAAGTGAACTTTGTTTCAAAGTTACATACCTTCCTAGACAACATCCACATCACAAACCTTAGCAGGATGGAATAACTTTCCTCTCACATTTCTTTTCTTTGAAACTAAAACAGTAGATAAAGATTTCTTTTATGGTGGTTGTTTATCTCCTGCTCCTCCTTACTAATCATCCAATATTGAATAGATGGACTTCTGGTCTTACAAACACTGCAATTCTTCTGTTGCGTTAATTGATATACAGTCTCATTCCACTCACCTACTCATCAGCTGAAATAGCCCTTAATTCATGCTTGCACTATAAAAACTTGATTTGTATAATCTTTTCCCAGTAGATGTTTCAACATCAGAGACAATGTGGGGCAAGAGGTATTATTCATATACCAGAGAGTGACCCTGATTAAGTCATTCTCCTGTTATACAAAGAAAGGTTGAAGACCCGTGTTACCTGAATGTCAGTGCGAGGTCCTCAGCTGGAACCTTGCTTTGTGGTTCTAATTGTCCATTTTCTGTCTGTTTAGTGGTGCCCAGTTTGTTTTTTATATCTAGTGAAGACTGGCTCTCCTTTAAAAAAAAAAAGGACAGAAGAAATACTCTTTAACATTGTGTTAAAAGAATTTGAAACTTCATCCTTTAGGACCGATGATGAAGGCCTGTAAATTGGAGTCATACAGTGTAACCCACAAAAGCC